>NW_024424452.1:41101105-41112185 GCF_017311325.1 Ursus maritimus | reverse complement strand
GATCCGGGCCAAATCCAAGGGTTCCAGCAGCCCTCCCTCCGGGCCTTATCAGAGCTTGAGAGAATGCCAAACCCTACCCTTCGGCTGCAAGCCTCAGCATCTGGCTGCATGTGTGGCCCCTGGGTCTAGGGCCCATCTGGGCTCCAGCCTTGAACCTCCCTCCTCCATAAGCCGGGTAAAGCTTTAGCCAAATAACCAATTAAACGGGACTTGCCTCTGCCACCTCCCTCCCTTTCTGGGCCCCCAATTATTTTTGCTAGACAGTGAACTAGAGATGTAGAGGGATCCAAACCTCTGGGAAACCCAAGAACTTTCCAGATGTGATGATCCCTTCAGCAATATCTGGTGAGAAAAAGCAGCAGCCCCAGGGAGTGGAGGGAAAGAGCGCCGGGCCTGGCCCAGCTGCCACCAGCTGCCACGTAACCCGTGAGCCCTGAGCACGAGCCGCAAGACAGGAGGGGAGAAGGAAAACCAAACGGGGGGCTGTTCTGTCGTGGCCCTGCCAACATTTTTCTCCTCCACAAAAGCCATCCGCTCCAAGACGCCCAGCGGTTCCCCGTGAGGCCGCAGGAGCCCTGAGAGCTCTGCAGGAGGCGGCCCAGACAGGCGGCCTTCTCCTGCCACCGGCTCAGGACTTTCCAAATAGTCACTGGTCTCCAGCAGGGCCCCACCAGGAGGGGGACACGGTGACACCCAGCTTGGGGGGAGGACACGAAGACCTGGAGGGGCGCCCCCCCCCCCGCAGGCTTGCTTGTCTGGACCACTGGCCACACCTCAGAACAAGCCTTTTGAGGCAGCAGTGTCTGTCTCCCGAGAAAAGAGGCCCTTCCAGAACTGGAGGATGTCTCCCCTCCTCCGTCTCAGCCAGAAAAGCTAAAAATAAAGTCAAAACCCAGCTCAGGTTTTGGCTGCCATCCGGCCCAGCCCCTGGCTGGGAGCACAGCCCCAACTTTCCATGACTTCAGAACTTTTCCGAAGCCGAGCCAGCTGCAGGGGGAGGAACGAAGAAGAACCCGCTGGTAAAGTGAAGCCGCGCGGCCGCTGCAAACTCGGGCCCTGGGCGGGCTCCAAGGCGGCAGGGCCGGCCCCTCAGAGGGCCTGTCTCCCCTGCAGGCCCGCGCTGGGCCGCTCTCTGACGGAGAGAACTGGAAGGAGCTCCCCGGGGGGCCAGCGCTGGCCCGCCTCTCACAGACGAGGACCCCGAGGCGCGGAGGCGGCAGGACAGGCCCCGGCAGGCGGTGGTGGCCCAGGGACGGGGTCACAGTCAATCCTGCCGCTGGGGACCCCTCCCTCCCCTGCGCTGCCCTCCTCTGCCTGGGCTGGGGAAGCAGAAGGCTTCCCAAGGGCGCTGGCGGGAAAGCGGGGCTGGGCTGAGCACGGAGGAGTGGCGCCTGCCCCCCGGCCAGTGCAGTCTGTCAGGCTCGGGGCACCCACGGCTGGGGAGACGGTGGTGCTGGGAACAGCGGTAACCCCGTCAACAGGACGGCAACCGCTCCCGCGGCCGGTCGTGCAGCAGGCACTGCTCTGCATGCTGGGGCTCGCTCCTCCGTCTGCACAGCCACCCCGCGCACCGGCGCCCTCACCGTGTCACTGAGGACACTGAGGCACAGAGACTCCTGTCCAGGGGCAGGCAGCAAAGCGGCAGCCCTGCCCCTAGGACGGCCTCCAAAGCACCAAGGGGGCTATGTGCCTTTCCCTCCCGGGGCCACAGCAGAAACCACCAGCACGGAGGGCGGGGAGGAGGGCCCTGGTGGTTTCCTCCATCGGGCTGGGGAGCTCCCATCTGTGGGGAAGAAGCCACTATCAGCCACCGCTCATGACTCAGCCCTCAGGAGCTGCGGCCAGGGGGCCACACGAATACCCCAAGAGACAGCTGGGGGCGGCCTGCCCTCTCCCCTGGCTTGCAGGCCTAGTCCTACGCCCCTGCTTGGGGTTTGAAGACCCAGCAGGGACCCCAAGCAGACCCTGGCCGGGTGGTCAGCACCTCAGGAGCCAGGGCCACTAGGGCTGGTGGGGAGCGGCGGGGGGTGGGGTGTGGCGGGAGCTGAGAAGGGTGGGGACGCCCCCCCCCCCAGCCGGTGACTCATCCCGGGCACACAATACCCGGGCAGAGGTCGGGAAATCCTCTAGCACTCACAGGGGAGACCCTGACTTTGCCCACGTCCTGCCCCAGCCCTCACGTCCAGGTTCCGCAAGCACAGGACAGGCTGCCTCCCAGTGGCCTCATGAGGCTAGCGGGCTGGGCATCCTGTTTCTGCCTCTTCCCACAGGGGGCAGATCCCATCTCAGGAGGGAGCGAGTGGGCTGGGGAGGGCAGGGTGCAGGCAGCTGCGGCCCGAGGCTGGGGGTCTGCAGGGCAGACGCTGCAGGTAGCGAAGCCCGGCTCCAGGGCCACTGCGGGCCAGGCCTCAGGGGCAGCAAAGGGGCCAGGTGGGCACCAGGCCAGGTGCAGGACCACCCACTGAGTCACCCTCCTCAGCCCAGCTCCAGCGCCAGATATGGAAGCCAGGCCGCGCAGGCCTGTTTGGGACCGGTTGCTGGGGGCAACTTCCTAGGCAGAGGGGGAGGCCCTCATTTCCTCTTCCACAAGGCTGAGGAAGACACAGGGGGGACAGAGACCACAGGCCACCCTCAAAATAAGAAGGGGAGGGGAAGATGGCCACGGGGGTCCAAGGAGCTGGCCCAGCCCCGCAGGGGGTTCCCTCCCCGTCCCTTCTGGTCCCTCAGCCTCACCGGCATGCAGAGTTCCCCATGGCTGGGCGACCCCAGGACAGGAGGGGAGGGAGGGAAGAGCAGGGTCTCTGAGCCCTGCAGGGAAGGGCGCCCCCTATGGCAGGGCAGGGCAGGGCAGGGCAGGAAGGGTGTGTGGGCAGCTGGGAGCTCTTCCCTTTCCTCCCAGGACTCCAGACCTGGGCCCAAGCTGACTTCCTGCCAGTGAGGGGTGTCTCCCCTGGCCACCCTTCCCTTTCTTCCGGCAGCTCCTCCCCTGCAATCCGTCCCTCCCTCCCTCTGTCCATCCAAATCCACCCCCACTGGTTGCACAGCCTCAGCCCTGCCCTGGCGCTCTGGTTCCCCCCACGTGCTCCGCTGTTGTTTTTACCTGCTAGTTTACCCTCTGTCCACTTACGTCTGGGCTTTTCCTGTCTGTGCCTGGAATGCCTGCAGCTAGGCGTTCACAGGCCCCAGGCTTCTGGCCGGCCCTCATCCTGGGCCAACCCCTGCACGTTCACAGGTGGGGAAATAAGGCCTCAACCAGGGAAGGCTTGCCCACGGGGTCACCTGAGGACACTCGCAGCAGACCCGGACAGAGCACCGCAAATGGCAGTGGTGCAACCTGGGGGGGGCGGCTGGGGGGCCCAGAGGGGGGCGCTCAGGCACCCAGGAAGTGAACCTGGGGGGCGCGTCCACCTCAGCTTCCCCGATCCAAGAGTGATGCCGCCCAAATGCACACGCTCCCACAACCACGTGCGAAGCCACGGGCTTGGATGTTCCCCACCCTGAAAAGGAACCGCTACTTGGTTGCCCGGCTGGGCTGCGGGTCGGCCACCACTTTCTGGTTAGGGCAGGATGTGGGAAGACGGGACACGTGGGACTCAAGGTACCAGCCCTCGCAGGAAAAAAGAACTGAGTGGGGACAGGTGTTCCCGGCCCTGCCTCACAGCTGGAGAGCCCCGGTGGGCCCCTCAGGGCAGACCCCACCCCGACCTCCCCACACAGGCCCAGGCACGGCTCTGCTTCCACGTGCCACTCTTGGGCGTGACACCACCGCTCCTGCCTGGGGTTCGAGGCCCTCAGATCCCCGTCCAGAGCCGCGGGGGCCCCGGCTGTCCCCTCCTAGACAAAGCCAGGTGGTGACTCCAGGTGGGGGGGGGGGCAGTAGAGGAGCTGGTGTTGAGAAGAGGGCCGGGAGGCCTGTGGACATGTTCAGACGCAACTCCAGCAGAGGCACTGGGCCTGGCAGGGGGCCAGGCCTGAGTCACAGTTGCTGGGTGTATCAACGTGGCATTGTACCGAGGCAGGAGAAGCCCGCGGCCGGTGGCTGGGCCCCGGGGTCCTGGACAACAGGCAGCCGGCTTCCTGACCAACTGCTCTCTCAAGGTCCCTGCCAACTCTGCTTTCCTTCTCCTTGGCCCGTCTCTCTAGAAGTCACTCCTGCGTTGTCATGGCAATGCAGGGCTGAGGCCTGCGGTCAGACCAAAAGAAGTAGGGGCATGGGAGGGCGGGTAGCCTAGGAAGAGGTAGAATGTCCTGGGGGGAGAGGGAGGGAGGCCACCAGCCAAAGGGAGGGCAATTAGGGGATCCCCACAAGAAGCTGACTCAGAAGTCCCTTCTTCAGGATGTATTAACCCTCCCTCTGGTGGCTTATGCTTATTAACCCCATGAAAGCAAGACTGGGTAGGAGCCACACCCCAGGACCAGCTAAGGAAGTGGGAGGACCTAGGAGTTCTGGTCCCGCTGCATTCCAGCTCCAGCCTAGGGAGGTGGAACTCTCTCTCCGGAGGTGCCAGCCAGAGCTTCGGGAGAAGGGAGGCCTTGGAAAGCCCCATCCCCTCCACCGCCCAGAAACCGGGCCCCTTGATAGGAGACTCTCTAGCTCCTCCGATCCAGCCCTAAAGGGACACGTGTGTTCTGTCCCCTCCACTTGTCCCCCATGCCAGTCCCGCCCTCTCCCTCTTACTGCTACTGGGCAAGAGCACCCACTGTACTTCTTAATAAAAAGCCACCCCAAGCCTTTCCTTCTCCGACCGAGCAAGCTCAGGGTCTCCAGTCCGCTCTCCACTCCGCCCTCTACCGTGACTCAGCTGCTCTGCCGGGCCTGGGATCCCAGCCAGAATTAATCCTGGCTTCCTCTCCCACAAAGGGACAGGGAGCACCCCGCCCTGCCCCCCTCCTTCCCAAAGTCTGTCCCCTTCCAAGACCTCCTCACAGCCCGACCTCAGGTTGGGGGAGCCAAGTGGGCCCAGGAAGGGAAGGGTGGGTAGGCAGCCCAAGGTCAGCAGCACCTCCCGCTGGCTGCAAACCCACGTCTAAGCCTGGCCAGCTCTAAGGTAAGGGCACGGCCTCTCCCAGGGAGTCCCTGCCACCCCAACCCGGGCCAGTGGCACTCAGCCTGTCCTGTAGAACACAGCCCTTCCCACTGTCCTGGAAGGAGACGGTGACAACGAAGTGTCCCTTCTTACTAGCAATAAAAACAAAGCATAAACCAAGAGCGTAATGTCATCATCATCAACTGTTCTCACAAACTCTCTTCGAGAAACAGAGAAGCGTGCCTGCACTTCTCAAGCCACAGCTTGTGGCAAACGTTTCTCTTGAGGACACCATTGGCTATTAAATATATTCACATGAAGTACATTTGATTTAACCTTTATAGCTGGGTATTTCACAGGCCTATTTTCTCACTTTGTGGGTCACTGTGCTACTTTGGAAACTGAGGGAATCTCTGGAGACCTTCTGCTCTAACCCCTTTATTTCATAGCTGGGGAAATTCAGAGAGGGAAGGTGATCGGCTCAAGGTCACACAGCAAGGTAGTGGCAGGACCAAGCCTAGGACTAAGGACATCAAGGCCCAGGGCTGTTTCTCCTACCTCATACTCCCTGTCATTTTGCTGGTGGGCCACTTCGTTAAAGGACAGGAGACCCTGCAACTGCTCTCCAGACATTTCCAAGAATATTAAAGCTTGGCTGGAATCACTTTCAGTACACTGGGGCTCCAGGAGGTAGGAATAGGACACACTGCCCTAGTGCTAGGCCTCTGAGCCAGACCTGGTAAGGGGCCCAGAGGAGTAAGGCTGGGGGAGGGGGGCAGAGGCACAACTGGGAGGTGAAAGCATCACCGACCAGTTGTTCCCCCAGCTGTCCCTGGCTTCAGCCCCGACACTGAACTACTGAATCCCTCGGCGGACGGCGAGAGGGGGGTTGTAGGGCTGGGGACGATGGGCATATCCTACGCAAGAGTAAGTCTCGGGTCAGAGGCCAGGGGCACTGATCACAGAAAGGCAGTCAGGAGACAAGTAGGAATTCCTGCCTCTTTTTTCTCTCCTGGCCTCGGGCGGTGCTCAGTCGGTGAGTTTACCCACACCTCCGCTGCCTTCGTCAGAACGCAGACTTCAGGGCTGGGGGTGCCAGTGAGAGAGAACACCACGGGCCCCTCAGGGAGGATGGGGCCCAGGGTTCCTCAAAGGCCTCCATCCCTGTTTCCTTATATCTCTGCCAAAGGGCACAGCCTCCCTCGGATGCAGGTGCACACCTCCAAGGACAAGTCCCAAGACGGGAATCCCCAGCCTTCCGGAGCTCTGTCTCAGGATCCGTGGCCTGGTGGGCTCTCGGGTCTTTCCCGGTACAGGGCACAGCAAAGGCTGGGTGTGAGCAGACCCCTGGAGGGCAGCAGAGCTTGCCGGCCACTGCTCCCGGTGGTCTCGGAGCGGGCTCTCCAGACCGGCAGGAGGGAGCCTCAGCCACCACCACCCCGCCCCCATCAGGACCCTCCCACCTGTCCTCTATGCCAGAGAAGTCAGGACCCGTCACCCTCTTGCTATGTGACACAGGACAAGCCTCTGCACCTCTCTGGCCTTTGCTGTTCCTGCCCCAGTGAGCGCTGGGATGAGCCTGGGCCTCCACTTCCCTGCCCAGCCCCACTGGAAGGCAGACAATACAGGAAGTTGTCAAGCACCCAGCCTCGTCCGGGGGGAAAAGCCGCTTCTGCTTTGTGGGCCCAGGATCTCCCCACTTCTGACTCAGACTTCCTCCACCACTTCCACATGGGAAGGCGCGGACCTCAGCCCCGCCCTGCATCCCCGAAACTGGCCTGGGCTCTGGAAGCACCTGCTGCACGCTACCCACCAGGGCCTGACTGCACACTGCCAGCAGAGGGCCTAAGGACGGAGGCAGGAAAGGCTCCCAGGATGCAGTGGGGAGCAGGGGGAGAAGATGCAGGCATTCAGGCCCCCATCCCTCCCTTTAAGACATCTGCTGTCTCCACCCTGTGTCCCGCTGTCTCTTGTAAAGCCACCAGGGTGGAAGGGACGGGGGCGGCATCTGAATCACCCATCCAGCTGTCATGCCTGGGATGGGGCCCAGCCCTAAGCCTGGACCCCAGGGAGGCCTTCCCTGGTGTTTCAGCTCCCTGTTCTCGCCACACTTAGGTGTCCAAATACTTCAGACTCCAGAATAGACAGAATGTGTGTGTGGGTACTGGGGGTTTTGTTTCTGCTTGGAGCCTATAACCCAGCCCAACGAAAGGGTGCCCCAAAGCCTTGGGTGTGGTCAAGGTACCAGGCTGGGCCAGGGATTGCCACGGGATCTTACACACAGCTCTGCATCCCAACCAGACGCCTGGCCCTGAACTCTGAGCTCTAATTAAACATTAAACCAGACAACACCTTCTCTCTAGGCTTTAGTGGGAGGAGTTAGGACATTGCCTTTCTTCCTCTCCCAAACTCTTCATTCTACTCTTCTCGGCTTTGCCCTGGGCACAGCAGACACAAACAGCTGCAACAAATCCTGGCTCCTCCCACTGGGGACAGAGAAGGGACAGCACCCCAGTTGGAGCCCCCTTTGTCTCCACCTGCCTCCCAACAGCCTGAGACCCAGGTGTGCAAACCCACCCCCCTCTCCCGGAAGCCCAGCCTCCCCAGCCAGGATCGGAGGGGGAGAAGAAAGGCTAAATATAACCAGTGCACACACCGCCCCCGCCCCTGCCCCACGTGCGCACACCCGCCTGGCGGCCCGGGCCTGGACAGCTGCACAGGGAGCCACAGGAGACGGCCTGGCGTGGCTGGGGTAGCAAGGGATGGCAGCCTCGACTCATGCTGTTTCCCGATCAATGTCCTCCCCACAGCAAGACCTGCTGAGAATGCCCTTCACAGGCAGCGACAGTGGCGGACTAATTTAGCGCACTAATTCTCTGGCCACCCCCCCGGCCTCCCGTCTGTCCCGCTAGCTCAGTTGTTCATATCACTACCGCAAAAAGACAGGAGTGATCGCTGTCAACAGTCCCCCCAAAAAGTCAACCTGTCTGTGTCCACCTACACTTCAGGGAGAGATGGACCCACCACGCCCACTGGGCCAGGGGCCCAGAGGGGCAGAAAGCACTGCATACAGAGAGCCTCTGCGCAGAGCAGGAGTTTGGAGAAGAGGATTGAAAGGCAGGGAAAGGGTAAATCAAGTCGTGGGACCCCCACGCCAGGGATCTCAAGCACCTTCAGTGCTCCTTGGATTGGGTGTTCACAGAGAAAAGGGGAACAGAGAAGAGGAAAACAAATTCTTACGGGCTAGGAAAAGTGGGCCTAAACTTCCAGGCTCCAAAGGCCTTTTTAGAAAAGAGGGTGGAGTCAAGAAGGGTGGGGTAGGGTGGGGCAGGGATGGGTGAGGTAGGAGTGGCTTGAAGCGCCCAACGGCTGGATTTCAAAAATGTCACTGTATTCCAGCAGTTTCATAAGGCAAAGATCAAAACCCGTCAGTGGCTGAGTGGATGGGGCGCAGCAAAGACGGCCGGGAAATGAAAGTGGCTCACCCCAGGTAGAAAGGCAGGGAGGAGGAGAGCCCCCAACATCAGAGACACCAGGCAGAGGGCCAAGGGGGGTGCACCAGACTTGGGCATAACACACTTCCTGAGCCGGGAGCCGGAGCCTCAGCCTCTGCCCTCTGTCTCCCTCCCTCTCCTACATTCCTGGGCCAAGCAGGCCAAGGGCTGTGGAGACTGCGGGGGAGCCGTGCTCCTGGAGCTCTTGGGAGGGCCTGTCAGAGCCCAGGGAAGGTCCCAGACCTGCAGGGAGTGGGGGAGAGCTTCCCAACTCTTCGAACCCCGGAAAGAGTTGTGCCCAGGGGGTCACCTCCATGTCCCTGCCTGGCTAACCTCTCTCCAGCACCACTGGACATCTGCCAGCATGGATGCCCTGTCTTTACGGGCATCATGTGTCCAGAGACAGGCTGGGCACAGTTGGCACAGTGCCAAGCCAGTCAAGAAAGTTCTAACAGGACCCTTTCACCCACTCTAGTGTGTCCTGAGTGCCCAGATGTCTTAGACCTGCCCGCGCCTGCTGTTCTTTGCGCAAGCCCCTGCCCCTGGCTCCAAAGGGCCGGCAACCCCCACCCACCCTGAGTGTGGGCCTGCCATCAGCCCTGAGCTGGCCCTGGTCCCCCACCATTCCCTATACACACCACCCCCTGCCAGAGACCCCCCCCCTTCTCTGTCCTGTCTTGACAATTTCCCTTGGCACTGCCAGTCACCCGCTGGGGCGGTTCCAGGGAGGGAGGGGACTATAAGGCCAAGTTATCCGCCGGCCCGCTGGAGTCGAACTGGGGCGACGGCCCGCCCACCCTCTCCGCTCCCGCCCCGTGCCGCCACCTGGGCGCACTCACCGCGCTTTGAGCTCCTTGAACTCCTCGCGCACTTTGCTCAGCTCCAGCTGCAGCCGGGCGCGCTCCTTGGCCACCGAGTCGAGGGTCTTCCGGGCATCCCCGAGCTCGGCCTCGTAGGCGGCCTTGATCCCGGACACCTCGCGGCTAACCACCTCCTCGGACTCGGTGATGCGAAGGCGCAGCCCCGCGTTCTCCGTCTCCAGCGAGCGCACTCGGTCGATGTAGACCGCCAGGCGGTCATTGAGCTCCTGCAGGTCCTCCTTCTCCTGCAGCCGGGTGATGCGGGTGGGCGACAGCGGGGTGGAGCTGGCCTGCGCCCCGCTGCGGGTGGCGCGCCGCTGGGACGGGGTCTCCATGGCCGGCAGGGTGGCAACGCTGCCCGCAGGGCAGAGGTCCCGGGAAGGACGCGGGGCTCGGGCCGAAGGACAGAGACTGCTCGGGGTCGGAGCGCGCGGGCCGGCTGGCTCTCGGCGGGCTCCTGGCAGGCGTGGGGTCTGGGCCGGGCGCTGTCGGACCTCGGGATCTGGGGGCGCTGCTGTGGCTGCGGCGCTCCCGCGGACACTCTGAGTCACCGACGCCGGGCAGAGGCTCTAATAGGTCTAGGGAGTGGGAGGAGGGGCCGCCGCTCTTAAAGGGGCCGCGGCACACCCGCAGCGGGAGGTGAGGGGGCGGCGAGGAGGGGCGAGGACCGCGGGGCGGCGGCGGCGGAGTGGGGCTCCACCCTGTCCCGCGCACCCGCTCGGCCTGGGGCTTCTAGCGTCTGGATTCTGGCTGCTCGAGGGCTCCCAGTCGCAAGCTTGCCCCCACTGGCTCAGGCCCTCCTGGATAGAGGGCCGAGCCAAAGGGTGAGAGTGGGTGGGCAAAGGGCAGGAGGAAGAGGGAAAGCGGGTGTAAGGCCCGGGAGGGCGCCAGGCAGGCAGATCCAGGAATGGTGGGGGAGGGCTGAGACTGATGCCCATCAGGGTGACTCACTCTTCTTCCAGCGCTGGCTCCCCCTTTCCTCCCCATAGTAATAGTGAGTCACCCCTACCCCCCTGCACATGTGGGCAGCCCATTCAAAGCAGCATCTCAGTGCCAGGGTGGGGTGGGGAAGGAATGCCTGGGTTCCCTGGGGAGCCCGGCTGCAGGGAAGTCCTGGATCCTGAGTTCCTTTAACCCTCAACTTTGGGGCAGGGACCAGAAGTTTAGGGCCCCTCCTTTCCTGTCTTCTGCCCCAAATTCGCCCTTCAAAACCAAGCATGGGGTCTTAGACCCCAGCACTAAGCTACAGGCCCTCACAGAAAGCCAAGAGTAGGACCCAGGCACTTGTGCCCATCCCCTGCCCCCTTCCTTCAGACCCAAGCAACTAGAAAAAGAGGCTGCCTAGGTTCCTCCCCCCCTTCAGTCTCCTTCTACTCCTTCTATCCCACCCCACCAACTCCAAGACTGTACTTATTTTTTTTCCAGGACTGTACTTATTTTAATGGATAATTTAAAACAGATACCAGAGCTGTGCGTGCATTCATCACGTTGCCAGGACACCAGGTCCCAGATTCTTGTGGTTCCCAGAGGGGCCTGAAAGGGGGAGCACGGCAGGGGCTGGACAGCCAGTGGTGGGTCTCTGTCCTGATTTCAACCAGAAAGGCGGTACAGCGGGGCTGGGACAGCAAACACCCGCAGCCCTCCCGGCTACACTTCTCCCCACATACCTGCCTGGCCAGGTCTTCTTTGTCACTGGATC
>NW_024424452.1:41094052-41101095 GCF_017311325.1 Ursus maritimus | reverse complement strand
CAGGTAGAAAGGCAGGGAGGAGGAGAGCCCCCAACATCAGAGACACCAGGCAGAGGGCCAAGGGGGGTGCACCAGACTTGGGCATAACACACTTCCTGAGCCGGGAGCCGGAGCCTCAGCCTCTGCCCTCTGTCTCCCTCCCTCTCCTACATTCCTGGGCCAAGCAGGCCAAGGGCTGTGGAGACTGCGGGGGAGCCGTGCTCCTGGAGCTCTTGGGAGGGCCTGTCAGAGCCCAGGGAAGGTCCCAGACCTGCAGGGAGTGGGGGAGAGCTTCCCAACTCTTCGAACCCCGGAAAGAGTTGTGCCCAGGGGGTCACCTCCATGTCCCTGCCTGGCTAACCTCTCTCCAGCACCACTGGACATCTGCCAGCATGGATGCCCTGTCTTTACGGGCATCATGTGTCCAGAGACAGGCTGGGCACAGTTGGCACAGTGCCAAGCCAGTCAAGAAAGTTCTAACAGGACCCTTTCACCCACTCTAGTGTGTCCTGAGTGCCCAGATGTCTTAGACCTGCCCGCGCCTGCTGTTCTTTGCGCAAGCCCCTGCCCCTGGCTCCAAAGGGCCGGCAACCCCCACCCACCCTGAGTGTGGGCCTGCCATCAGCCCTGAGCTGGCCCTGGTCCCCCACCATTCCCTATACACACCACCCCCTGCCAGAGACCCCCCCCCTTCTCTGTCCTGTCTTGACAATTTCCCTTGGCACTGCCAGTCACCCGCTGGGGCGGTTCCAGGGAGGGAGGGGACTATAAGGCCAAGTTATCCGCCGGCCCGCTGGAGTCGAACTGGGGCGACGGCCCGCCCACCCTCTCCGCTCCCGCCCCGTGCCGCCACCTGGGCGCACTCACCGCGCTTTGAGCTCCTTGAACTCCTCGCGCACTTTGCTCAGCTCCAGCTGCAGCCGGGCGCGCTCCTTGGCCACCGAGTCGAGGGTCTTCCGGGCATCCCCGAGCTCGGCCTCGTAGGCGGCCTTGATCCCGGACACCTCGCGGCTAACCACCTCCTCGGACTCGGTGATGCGAAGGCGCAGCCCCGCGTTCTCCGTCTCCAGCGAGCGCACTCGGTCGATGTAGACCGCCAGGCGGTCATTGAGCTCCTGCAGGTCCTCCTTCTCCTGCAGCCGGGTGATGCGGGTGGGCGACAGCGGGGTGGAGCTGGCCTGCGCCCCGCTGCGGGTGGCGCGCCGCTGGGACGGGGTCTCCATGGCCGGCAGGGTGGCAACGCTGCCCGCAGGGCAGAGGTCCCGGGAAGGACGCGGGGCTCGGGCCGAAGGACAGAGACTGCTCGGGGTCGGAGCGCGCGGGCCGGCTGGCTCTCGGCGGGCTCCTGGCAGGCGTGGGGTCTGGGCCGGGCGCTGTCGGACCTCGGGATCTGGGGGCGCTGCTGTGGCTGCGGCGCTCCCGCGGACACTCTGAGTCACCGACGCCGGGCAGAGGCTCTAATAGGTCTAGGGAGTGGGAGGAGGGGCCGCCGCTCTTAAAGGGGCCGCGGCACACCCGCAGCGGGAGGTGAGGGGGCGGCGAGGAGGGGCGAGGACCGCGGGGCGGCGGCGGCGGAGTGGGGCTCCACCCTGTCCCGCGCACCCGCTCGGCCTGGGGCTTCTAGCGTCTGGATTCTGGCTGCTCGAGGGCTCCCAGTCGCAAGCTTGCCCCCACTGGCTCAGGCCCTCCTGGATAGAGGGCCGAGCCAAAGGGTGAGAGTGGGTGGGCAAAGGGCAGGAGGAAGAGGGAAAGCGGGTGTAAGGCCCGGGAGGGCGCCAGGCAGGCAGATCCAGGAATGGTGGGGGAGGGCTGAGACTGATGCCCATCAGGGTGACTCACTCTTCTTCCAGCGCTGGCTCCCCCTTTCCTCCCCATAGTAATAGTGAGTCACCCCTACCCCCCTGCACATGTGGGCAGCCCATTCAAAGCAGCATCTCAGTGCCAGGGTGGGGTGGGGAAGGAATGCCTGGGTTCCCTGGGGAGCCCGGCTGCAGGGAAGTCCTGGATCCTGAGTTCCTTTAACCCTCAACTTTGGGGCAGGGACCAGAAGTTTAGGGCCCCTCCTTTCCTGTCTTCTGCCCCAAATTCGCCCTTCAAAACCAAGCATGGGGTCTTAGACCCCAGCACTAAGCTACAGGCCCTCACAGAAAGCCAAGAGTAGGACCCAGGCACTTGTGCCCATCCCCTGCCCCCTTCCTTCAGACCCAAGCAACTAGAAAAAGAGGCTGCCTAGGTTCCTCCCCCCCTTCAGTCTCCTTCTACTCCTTCTATCCCACCCCACCAACTCCAAGACTGTACTTATTTTTTTTCCAGGACTGTACTTATTTTAATGGATAATTTAAAACAGATACCAGAGCTGTGCGTGCATTCATCACGTTGCCAGGACACCAGGTCCCAGATTCTTGTGGTTCCCAGAGGGGCCTGAAAGGGGGAGCACGGCAGGGGCTGGACAGCCAGTGGTGGGTCTCTGTCCTGATTTCAACCAGAAAGGCGGTACAGCGGGGCTGGGACAGCAAACACCCGCAGCCCTCCCGGCTACACTTCTCCCCACATACCTGCCTGGCCAGGTCTTCTTTGTCACTGGATCACCCAGGTCCCCAGGCGTCCCCACCCCAGACTCTGGTGCGTCCATCCTCAGGCCTCACCAAGGACTCCTCTGATCAGCCTTCTACTCCCCTCCCATAATCTGGCCCGGGCCCCACCGGCCACCTCATCCTCTCTAAGAGGTGGCAGGGCCAAGACTCCAGAACCCACATGCGTTCATGCCCTGTCCCTGTGCTTCCCAAGGCTTCTCCGGTGAAGAACCCAGAAAATTCAATTATGTTGCTAACGCCTACAGCTCCAGGATGTCAGGGTTTGTGTAATATGAAAGGGAAGCAGAGCTGGACAGGCCCTCTTTCCTGGGTTCTGGAGCCAGGCCTCAGAGTACAGGGGGGCTGGAGTGGGGTTAAGACAGGGACTCTGAGTATTTATGGAGGGGAACTGTGGAGGGGATGCTTGGGTTCCCGTCTCTATGAGGGTGACGGGGCATTGTGGTGGGCATTGGGGGTGTGTCCAAGTGAGGGACTCTGGATACGGCTTCCCCTCATGCAGCCCTCTCCCCCAGGGCGTGGCACCCGCTCCCAGCTTCCGAGACAAAACAGAGTCCTGTTCTGCTTCTCCCTCTTCTGTTCCCCAAACTAGGAGCAGAGGCGGGGTGGGTTAGCCAGCTAAACGTGAGGGACAGGGCTCATGCTGTTCCTACTGCCTCAGCCCCCCTGGCACCGAGCCCCCCACCCTGCCCCACCCGGTCCCAGACAAGCCTAGCTTCCCTTCCTGGCAGGGAAGCAAAACCACCCTTAACCCTTCCTATCCCAGACCTCCCCATCTTTGTGGAAAAGAGGCAGGAGAAAGGAGGGGGAATCTTACCCCAAATTTTACTCTAGGCTCTTTCCAAAGGGTCCCCCCTCCCTTACCACCACCACTGAAGGCCTCAATCTTAAGTCCAAACTTCACAGTGGGCCTTGATCCTGAATATTCAGTCCTAACTGTGGACTCCCGGTGCCATCAGTCTGCTCTTCCCCCGCTAGGCCACAGATCCCCGGTCCTAGCAGCAGCAGGTGAAAACAGAGAAGGCCAGGTCCAGAGGAGGGAACCTGCTGGGGGTGGGGCTGGCCTTGTAGCCAGCTGGGGGGCAGGCTCCAGTCCTGCCTCTCACTTCAGTGCAACGACAGATCGACAGATGGACAGATGGACAGATCGGCTGCTGAGTTCCCGGGGCCTGCATTCCTCATCTGTACCGTGGGCAGGATGCCTAGAAGAGGCAAGGCTACTGTGCCGGCCCTCAAGGGAGCTGCCCACTGGTGGGGAGATCAAGGGAGAGACACAGCCAAGCCCAGTGGTTCAAGAGCAGCATAGGACTCTGGACGGGATAATGAATTCCAGAGGGAATCCGGAGGCCCGAGAGTGGGGCATTAATGAGTATTATCAGAATATAGGGGTTGAGTCCAAGGGGCGGTTTGGGCAGTGGAAGTGGCATTTGTCTTGAGGACCAATGACCTTGGAGGAGGGTGCAAGGCATCCCGTGCCTCCCTCCCTCTATGACCCTTCCTTCCAAAAGTGCCGTGAGAGACAGGAGGGACCAAGTCTTGGTCATCTGTGTCCCTAACACCTGGCTCACAGGAGGCGCTCAGTGCTTCTCACCTGAGCAAGTGCACATGGCCCTAATTTTCAGGGGAGTGACTCTGGCCTCCCTTTCGTGGTCTATAAACTAAGGACGCTGCAATGATCAAGTGAAATGCACTTGGAGGCGCCCAGCTGACCCCACGGTCGGTAGACCGTAGCTAGAGCAGGCTCATGAGTTCGAGCCCCACACTGGGTGTAGCGATTACTTAAATAAATAAATATTTAAAACAATATATACAGCGAGACGACGCTCGACAGTGAATAACTTACACTTTTCCACTCAAGTTCATAGCTGCACATTTTCACACACATTCCCAGCTTGGTCCACAGAACCACCTCATGGTTGGAGATGATGTCCCTGTTTCACAGGTGAGACTCACTTTCCCAAAACTAGATAATAGTAATAGGCTGAGCTCAGAACTTGGACCAAGCAGCCTGGTCCAAATCCAGGACATGCCTCACTCTCGTAGGCCACTTTGGTGGAGGCCATGGGAGGAACTGGGGTGGCCCAGTGCCTGAGAGGAAGTCTGTGCAAAGGCGCTGAAGTGGGGAAGACTGAGGGGAGTGTGTAGCCTGGTGGGCGGCGGGAGCAGGGCCCCCAGACGCAGAGCTCGGAGTGTGGGACAAGTGGGGCACAGAGGCAGGGGCCTGCTGCGGGGATGGGCCATGAGGGGACCAGGCTGGGGTCAAGGGCAGCAGGGAGGCACTGCGAGGGATAGAGGCAGAGGCCCTGGCCTCACCGGCAGGGAAGCTAGGGGGAGCGGGCTCAGCAGAAGCTGGAAACCAGCAGGGATTCCAGAAGCACACTAACAGTGAGCGGGAGCGGGGATGTGTGGAGCACGGGGCTGTTACGCTGTTACGAGGCGCTAGCTACCTTGTGGAGTCTCCGCAGCAGCTCTGCAAGCGAGCGACTATTAGTAACCCTATTTGACAGCGGAAGAAACCGAAGCCCTGGAAAGTTAAATTCCTCATTTAAGGCAGGGTCTCCGAACTTTGGCACTTTGGGCGTTTGGGGCCAGAGATTTCTTTGTTTGGGGGAGGCTCTGTGCACTGTGGGATGTTCCCCAGCAACCCTGGCCTCCATCCACTAAATGCCAGAGGCGCCCCCACGACCAGCTAGGCCAATCAGAAAGGCCAAATCTGGGGCGCCTGGGTGGTTCAGTCGTTAAGCGACTGCCTCAGGCTCAGGGTGTGATCCCGGAGTCCTGGGATCGAGCCCCGCATCAGGCTTCTCCACTGGGAGCCTGCTTCTTCCTCTCCCACTCCCCCTGCTTGTGTTCCCTCTCTTGCTGGCTGTCTCTATCTCTCCGTCAAATAAATAAATAAAATCTTAAAAAAAAAAAAAAAGCCAAATGTTCCCTGTGAGGCAAAAGCTCCTCCAGTTGAGAACTACTTGACTAAGGTCATGTGGTTAGTAGCAGAACTGGAATTTTATTTTTTTTATTTTTTTAAAGATTTTATTTATTTATTCGACAGAGATAGAGACAGCCAGCGAGAGAGGGAACACAAGCAGGGGGAGTGGGAGAGGAAGAAGCAGGCCCATAGCGGAAGAGCCTGATGTGGGGCCCGATCCCACAACGCCAGGATCACGCCCTGAGCCGAAGGCAGACGCTTAACCGTTGTGCCACCCAGGTGCCCCATAGAACTGGAATTTTAACACAGGTTGGCTTCACTCTGAAAGCTAAGATGTTGCCATTAGGCTATCATCTCAGACGGGGAGAGGAGGATTCAAATGGGTCCTGTGCTCCCCCCATAGGGGTGGGAAAGGCTGACTCTTTGGAGGAGGGTCTAGGGAGTGGTGTAGGGTGGGGGAATGATTTGGGGACTCAAGGCCATGGTCTGGGAATCCCTTTATAGTGAGTTCTAGAGGGCAGGTCCCTGTCATTCATCCTTTGCTCACAGGGCCTAGTTCTCAGCAAGTGTTGAACTGCGGAGTCAGTCATGCACAGGTGATCAGCGTGACCTTGAGGAAGGAAGGACCTGCCTGTTCTTTAAGTGGCTGCCACGCACTCGGCTCTGGGCTCGGGCCTGCGTGGAGGAGGTCCCGCTTCCTCTTCAGGTCAGCCTGATGAGGCTCTGAGCCAGAGCCCAGCCATCTTCCCTCACTGCTGCAGCCGGGCCAAAGGGGTGGCGGACAATGGGTAGAGAGCCAACCCCTCACTCTCACACCCAGGCAAGACCTTTCACAACCAAGATCACTATCTTGACCCTCTCAAGCGTCCCTGAGGTGCCCGTAGCAAGCACCCTGATCCCCCACAATACACACGAGGAGACTGAGGTTTGGGCGGGTAACTGCCTTGCTCAAGGCTACACAGCTGACGAGGGACAGGAGCAGGCCCCAAACCCCAGGTCTCTGCCTCCACCTTAACTACGCCCCACTTCTCTTCAGCCCAGACCCCAAGAAGACCAATCCAACAGCAAGATCTAGAGTCGGACCCAGAGCTCCTTCGCAACATTCCAAACCACTCCCCGAGACTCCCAACCCAGACTGGGCCCAGGTAGTCGTCCCACCTGCGAGCCTCAGGCTCCCAGAAACGTCAAAATACACAACACCCAGCGCAGTGCACCTTACTGCCACCCGCACCCCAGACTAGGGCCAGGCAGCCAGAAATCCCGCACTGCCCTTTTCTTCCCTCCGCCCAGCCCCCAGCTCGGGCCCCGCCCGCCCCCACCCCCCACGCACCTGCTGGAGGTGGGGGAGGGCAGGCAGGTGGGAAGGGGCGGGGCCCGGGACGGGGGAGGGGCGGCGAGTGTCCCCGGCACCCTCCCGCCGCGCCCGCGGGTCCCCGCCCCGGCCCCGAGGCGGCGGCCGGACGGCGGGTGCTGACGCAGGCGCTGCGCGTGGGCGGCGGCGCGTGAGGCTGTGTGTGTGTGTGTGTGTGTGTGTGTGTGTGTGTGTG
>NW_024424452.1:41075275-41094042 GCF_017311325.1 Ursus maritimus | reverse complement strand
TGTGTGTGTGTGTGTGTGTGTGTGTGTGTGTGTGTGTGCGCGCGAGCGCGTGTGTGCACGTCTGCGCGCGCGCGGTTGCCGGGGCCTCCCCGGCCTCGCGAGCGGGGGTTTCCTCTCCCTGTTGCCAGGGAAACAAACAAGCGCCACAACTCCAGGCCCCGGGCTGGAGACTGTCCCCGAGCCCCAGGCCGCTCACGCTTCCACGAAGTGAGGCAGAAGAGGGTTCCCTGCCAGCCGCCCCTCCACCCGAGCCGACCGGTCTTGCGTGGGGCCTGGACCTGGGGGCCCGGCGTGGGCTTCGCGGGGCACGGACTGGGGCCGGGACTTGCGGCGCTGCACCCCGGCCGGCCGGGACACTCGGTCTCCCTCCGTGCTCACCCGGTTGCTGTGCGGAGGCCCTATTGTTAAAAGTATGAAAATCTCTCTTTTACGAAGTGTTTCCGGCCCTCTGGCCACCTGGACAGGCTCCCCTCAGCGTCTTGGACGCTCCGCCTTTTTAGCTTCAGGGTGAATCCTGCTAGTCCCAGCGCCCCCAGCCCCTCGGGTGCCCTCGGAAGGCTGGGGGGGGCGGGCACTGAACTCCGCCAGGGAGGCTGGTGGTTAATCCGCAGGAGAGCTCCTGATGACTGGGGCTGCAGGGGGGCAGGGGGCTGGGCAGGAGATCCGGGGCTCCGGGGCTCCAGGACGGCCCCTAGGGATTGCGAAGGGCCGGTCCTGGGCCAGCGCTTCATCATTCATTCCCTAGAAGCCAGAACTTCAGAGCCGGGAGGAGTCTTAGGGCATCATGCAGGCCAACCCCTCTTTTCTAGACCTGCCTGGGTCCAACTGCCCCGATTCCCCTGTGGTACTCTCCCTAAGCCAGCCCACGGGCCTGCTCCAGAGCAGTGCACTGGCCTCCATGCCCAGGAAGCAGAGCTCCCAGGGCACGTGGAGAGCCCGCCTCATTTTGACCCTGGACACCGGCAGGGTTCTTCCTCACAGGGACAGGGAATGGGGAAACCACTGGAGGAGAGGTAGGGCAGCAGAGACCTGGCTTCGGGGACCAGGAAGCACAGGCTGAGGCCGGAGCAGCTCAGGATGCCCAGGGAGGGGCTGAGGGGGCATCTGTTTCCTCTTGGCCGTGGTTCCCTCAACCCTACCCCCAGAGGTGGTGAAAATGGAACTGGCTTCCTGCAAAGGAGCTTCCTGGGGATGGTGGACGGAGGATGGACGGGTATTCATCAAAACATCCCACATGGCTTCTTCCCTCTCCCCTTGGAGCTTCAGGGAGCTGAGCTGAGGCTTAGGGGCGGGGCCATATTTCCTCTAGAAGCAGAGAGGTGAGGTCCTGGGACTCAGCACCAAGATGTAGCAGAAGGCAAAGCCAGGCTGGGCTCCCAGAAAGATGTGGTGGGGACCTGTCTAGCTCAGGGGTGGGGTCTCACCCAGGTATCAGGGGTGGAAGACGGACCGGACCGTGGAGGTGAGCACAGAGGGCAGGTGGAAGTAGGGAGAGATCAGAGTGGGTAAAGGGAGGGGGCTGGGGAGGAGGTCTACCGCGAGGGAGGAGGAACCGAGCTTTGAGACAAGGCAGTGAGGGGTCACATCTTGAGTCCAGGCCAGAGGGCTTTGGAGAGGGGAGCTGGACAGAGGAGAGGCCCAGGAATTGAGGAGAGGGGCAGCTGTGTGGGCTGACACAGCGCTCTGGCCCCAGATCCTGGTGGGGCAAATATTTACCCAGCAACAGCGGTTGCTAAGCAAGGAGGAAGGAGGAGGGAGGCCAGTAGCTGGAGGGCCTTTCAGGCTCCTCCCTATCCCTCACAAAAGACAGCTTGGAGAGAGTGAGCCAAACTGCTCCCCTCAGCCCTCCCCAACCCCCCCCCCAGGCTCAGTCAAACCCCTCCATGCATGCATACCTTGGGGTCACCTTTATCAGTCCCCCACCCCAAGCTGGCAATAGGCCGGAGGGCTGGGCTAGGGGGAATTTAATTCCCGGGCTGCCGGAACTTCCCCCACCCTGGGACAACTCTTGGGGCTCAAACCTTGCAAAAGGCCCCCTTCCCAATCTGCTATTCAGTGGGGGCTAGAAAGGGGGATGGTCTAAGGAGTCAGGATTCGGTGAGGGTGGGGATACTGAAAGACAGAGGGAGTCCAGATGTCCAGGGCTGGACACTCGGAGAGGATGAGGAGGTGGAAAGAAGGGGAAGGAGTGCATCTGTCAGAGACCGGGAGGGGGCAGGACAGAAAAGAGGGGTTCTCAGGGGTACTTCCCGCTCAGGCCCCTGGGCAGAGAAAGGGGAGGGACAAAGGAGGGGAGGATATGCTCAAAGGGAGCCAGATGTGGCCCATGTGATGTGGGCTGTTGCTGGCATGGGCGCAGTGGGGGCAGGGTATGCAGCCGTGCCAGGAAGGATGAGTCAGAAGCCTGGAGGGGAGAGGGGAGAGGGACAGCTAGTCCAGGACCCCCAGGAAGCAGATGGGTGCTATCAGGGAGGCTGGGTGGGCTCAGGACCTGCACCAGGCACTGGCTGTGGCTGAGCTTGGGAGTCCGTGTGCAGAAGGGGAATTCTGACATCCCTTCCAGGGCACAGGACAGACACGCTACTAGTAGATTCTCTTTCTTACCCACCTCCTTGGGGTGAGGTCTCTGTTCCGCAGCCTTCTCCCTGGGAGTTGGTGGGTTCTTACCCCCAGCCACAGGCCCTCTGGAAAGTGGGGTGCAGAAGCAGCAGGGAAGGGCACAAAGAGGAAGCTGCTGAGGCAGAGAGGTGGTTCCTGGAGCCCAGGCTCCCTGGTGCGGATGTTTGTTCTCAAGGCTCGGCGGGTTGGCCAGCGTGGCTGCAGACCCCATGGGTCCACCCTGAAATGGGGTACATGGAGGGCTTTCACCATGCAATGACAGCAGAGGACAGACCGGAGTTCCCCCCAGAAGGGACTTCTCTGAGCCCCTCCAACAGTGACCGCATGGGCCAGCGGGAGAGGGGGCAGGGGTCCCAGGAAATGAAGCAGACCCGGAGGGCTGGCTGCCGGGTGCAGCAGCCACTGAGGGGAGATCTACGACATAGAACTAGGAACCCCTGGATGGCCAGGTCCGAGCTGGCAACCAGAAGGGTGTTGTTTCCCAAAGTCCCATTGGAAAGTTTGAAAAATACACATGGAAACATGACTCACTGCCCCCTCCCCATGGCCCCCCTTTCCTGGTTTCTGTGATTTTTCTCCCAGGAGTTAATTCAAATCATATTCTCCCAGAAACCAAGTTTAATGAGGGAGGGCAAAGAGCAGGCCGAGGAAGCAGAGAGGCTCCGGGAGGGGCCTGGGAACGGAGCGGTCGGGCCAGGCCAGGCGCAGTGACTGTCCACCGAGAAGCCCTGGGGTGGGGTACAATTCAAGTGGAAGGCGGGGATCCGTCTGCAGTCCCACAGCCAAACTGCCCTATGGCCCGGGTGCCCCAGACCCAGAGAGCTTGTCTTCTGGCCTCGCCTTTGGAACCCATTCGCTGGGGCCACAACTCAGGCCAGAGGCTGGGAGGAGGGAGTGCACTGCTCCGCCCTGCGCGCTGGGGAAGATCCGGGCAGGCCTGCCCCGACAGGGTATCTCCTGGCCAGGGATGCCCAGTCTGTCCTGGTAAGGCCAGGGAAACGGAGAGGCAGGCCCTGGGCCCTTGCCTCCAAGCATCCCCACTCCAGGGTCGAGGCCGGGGTTTCCATACCCGCCATCCCCCACTGCTGGTATCAGACAGAGGTCTTCATGTTTCCCTTGGCCAGGGAGCACCCACAGACTGTGGACCCTACCTCTAGAATCTCTCTCCATCCCTGCCTGCACCCTTACCTCTGTGACCCCTTTCTCCTCCCCCAAATCACAGCCATCCTTCCAAACTGTAAACCTCAACATGTTTCCACAAGACTTCGAACCACAGTGTGCCCCACGGTACTGGGGATAAAGTCCAAATTCCATGTCCTGGGTTGTAAAGCCCCTCAGGGCCCCGGGCATCCCATCCTGCCCTGTAGATCCCAGCAATCCCAACCTCTCTGTTACTTCTAGACTAATCTGCCTGAACTTGGCAGTGCTTTGCCCTCTGACCAACTCCTCCTCAACCCCCAGGCTCAGCAGAAAGTGCCACCAAGGCTGGCTAGGCGTCCCGCTAAGCCCCCAGCATCTCTGATCACACACAGGGACGCTCTCTGTGGGTGCCTCTGTCTCGCCCGCATTAGGGCAACCCCGAGAGGGGAGGCTGGGTGGGTCCTGGCACAGCGCCTGAGCATGGAACGGGGGGCGTCTCATGAACCGGCACTCCCCAGGTGCTCAGCCTCTCTGCTTTTTCCACGCACCCAGTCTTCACCACACACCCCGCATGCCTTCCTCCCAAGGAGTCGTGCCCACGCTCTGCCCAGCTGGCCAGGCCGCTCTCCACACCCAGCCCAGGGGTTCCTGTTCGTAGAGCGTAGAGCGCTCTCCCTCTCAGTGTCAGGGCCTGCTCCAGGTTCTCTCCATTCATTGGCTGATTTAACTCCAAGCAGGAGCTAACGAAAGAGGTTGGCCCAAGCACCCGACTCGTCTGATGGCTCAGCCCGATCTCTCCAGGAGCTAATAATTCAGTAGTCACGTGTATAAAGGAGATGGGGTACACGCTAGGCCCTCAATACGTTTATTGCAGAAGGAACAATATAATCGCCCACATTTATAGCAGGCTCTATCTCCAGTGAAACACTATCTCCAGGCAGCCCTGGGAGGCGAACACAGCGGGGTCATTATTCTCACTTTATAGAGGAAGACTCAGTCCAAGTGAGTGGGAGGGACCTGCTTCTGGCAGCGCACAGGTGCTGACCCAGGGCCACGCAGCCATCTGGGTCCTGCGTTGCTGCTGGGCAGGGGGGCTGGGGGTGGAGTGCTTTATCTGAGAGTATTCAGGGGTCAAGGCTGGGAGGGGGGGTAACCTTCCATCCAGTGGTCTCCAGCCTCACTGGGAGTCACAGTCACTCGGGAGAGGGGGCTTTTAAAACTGCCAATGCCCGAGGTTCCAGATTTTTGACTCCGTGCTTGGTCCAGGGTGGGACCCAGGCATTTTTCAGTAAGTACCACGGCCGTCTGTCATTTTACAGATGAAGAAGCTGAGGTCCGGAATGGGGATGTGCTAATAACGGCTAACACCGAGGGCTCGCAGCCCCAGGCCCTGTTCTGAGTAGCACGGGTCTGCTGCCCACCTGCTCCTCAGCGTTACCCTTTGAGGGAGGGATGGTTATTATCAGCCCCATTTTATTTGATTTTATTCTATTTTTTAAAAATTCTATTTTGGGGGCGCCTGGGTGGCTCAGTGAAGCGTCTGCCTTCGGCTCAGGTCATGATCCCAGGGTCCTGAGATCGAGCCCCGCATCGGGCTCCGTGCTCAGTGGGGAGTCTGCTTCTCCCTCTCGCTCTGCCGCTCCCCCCGCCCTCCCCCCAACTTGTGTTCTCTCAAATAAATAAAATCTTTTTAAAAATTTTTTAAAAAAAGATTTTAAGTACTCTCTACACCCACAGTGGGGCTTGAACTCATGACCCCGAGATCCCGAGCTGCATACTCTACGAGCCAGCCCGGTGCCACATCAACTCCATGCTCAAGGTAAGAATACAAAGCACAAGGGGCGCCTGGGTGGCACAGCGGTTAAGCGTCTGCCTTCGGCTCAGGGCGTGATCCCGGCATTATGGGATCGAGCCCCACATCAGGCTCCTCCACTATGAGCCTGCTTCTTCCTCTCCCATTCCCCCTGCTTGTGTTCCCTCTCTCGCTGGCTGTCTCTATCTCTGTCGAATAAATAAATAAAATCTTTAAAAAAAAAAAAGAAAAGAAAACAAAGCACAATGGGTCCAAGGTCACATAGCCAGTGAGTGGTGGAGCTGGCTTCCAAGCCCATACTTCCAACCCCAACCCCCTGGCTGTCCACCCCAAAGTTGCAGAGGACCCAGGGGAGGTCTGGGCCCAGGTCCCACATCTCCTCTGGGCCGAAAAATCAGCCCCTGAGAGTGGGGAAACTGAGGCCCGAGAAGCCACAGTCTAGATGAGAGGCCTCGAGGCTCCTAGCCCTAGGCTCACAGGAGCTTAAGGGGCCAGGCATGGGGCAACTTCCCTAGGGGGCCGCCTGCCTCCCTCCCTTCCCGAAGGGGAGTCCTGACCACTCCCCACCGGGGTGTCACCCTCCCTGTGCGGAGTGATGCAGCCTCCTAATTGCTGATCGCAAGGAGGCAATTAAGTCCAATTAGGGAGGGAGAGCTAATTAGCCCTCAGCTTCCCACAGCCTCTGGGCAACCCCGGGGTCTGCAGCAACCTGCTGCCCCCCCAGCCCCGGGGGGGGGGGGAATGGGTGCTCCTACTGAACACAGCAAACATTCGTACTCCTTCCTTGCTCTCCTGAGGGTCAAGGGTCAGCACCTGGCCTGTCCCTCCCTCTGCACTGCAGGGCAGCTCTATCTCCCCGTTCCACAGGACACGCCTGGCCTTCCCTGACAGCCGAGAACATTCATGGCACCCTGTAATTCATAAGGACCTGACTGCCCTTTAGTCCATCCTCCCTGCAACCCCAGCGGTAGGTTAGCCCTGGGGCTCAGAGACGGGAAGTGATTTGCCCGAGATCACACACTCCACATTGACCCCAGACGTTGACACCCCTGACTAACGCGGTCTTTCTGATGATCTCCCCTCCACCGTTCCTGAGGTCACATGGTAGCTAGGCGGGGCACGAGCCGGGCACATTCTCCCCACGTGCTGTACCACACTCAGTTATCCCTGCTAATCTCTCTCCCTCTGTTCATTCATCCACCTGACTCCGTCCTGAGAACCCAGGGCCAAATTCAAGAATATTCTTCCTGGGATCGGAGAATGTAGAATCAGGAGTTAGAGGGTCTAGTTTTCTCTTCCACTAATTCACTCTGTGACCTTGGAAAACTTGCTCTCCTTCTACGGGCTTCGGTTTTCTATGTGCAAGACGAGAGGAGGACTGGATTGGAAGAGTCCCAAGGCCCTTCCCGCCTCTGTCCCTTCCGCTGCAGGGGAAGAGATGGGGAAGGGCTGGGCTTCCCTCTTGCATGCCATCACCAAGGGCCTGGGGGGTTGGAGGGGATACCCCTTTCATACTGAAATTGTGGGGGCCCCATGGCTTATTGAGAATGAAACAGTCCTGCCAGCAGCAGAGAGACGGGAACTCCCAGGGCAGATATGATGCCCTCCCCCCCCACATACACACTCTCTCTCTCTTGCCCCCAGGACCAGGGGACAGGGAATGTGATGGGGGATGCTGGCTGGACCAGACTTGGGGACTGCTTTCTTGGGCTTGGAGGAGAGGGAGGGAGGCTGAAGCCCAGTCTCTGGCCCACATCAGGCCAAGCACCATGCCAGCCTCCCTCCCTGTCTGTGCGGGGCTCACACGGGGCAGGGCAGGCAGGGGGGCCGAGCGAGATGGAGGGCCCCTTCCCATCTCATCCTGGGTCTTAGCCACACCCTAACTTCCTCGCCCCTGTTCTTCTTTTTCTGCTTTCTGGGTCTTCACAAGCACGATTGGAGTCAGACTAATCTGGGTTCCAATCCTGGCTCCGGTACTCATGTCCTGCCATGTTTCCCCGGCCAGGGTGACTGTTTCCTTTTCTATAAACTGGAGTAACAGTAATCCCAGAGGACCTTGTGCAACTGCAATGAGGAGCAGGGGGCCCGCCCCTTGTCGGGGGCTCAGCTCCCCACTGGGTGTCTAGCAGAGCCCTGGCCTAGGCCTCCACTCTCTCGGGGGAGCGCGTGCTGAGCCCTGAGAAGGAACCACAGGGCATCCGGGCCGCCGCAGCACCCAGTCCTTCCGAAACTTTCCCCTTCCTGTGGTGAATCACTGCTCACAGGCCTGGGGACCCAGGAGTCCCGGGCTTGCCACAAACACTACCGTTGCCATGGAAACCGGGCCTCCCCGTCCTCTCACTGATTGATTTCACCACAGTGTTCCCCACCCCCCATCTCAGCTTCTGACTCACTGATTGAATGGCCTCCCCTTTCACGGCCGCCACAGGATCTGTGCCCCGAGCCCCTCAGCCAGGCCCCTTCCCCCAGCCCGCACTCCCTTCCCGCCAAGTTAGGCTGGGCACTCCTACGGAAACGTCTGTCCCTGCCAGGCGGCCTGAGGACCCGCCCCGCCGGCCCAGCCGGCCCCGCGGGGACTTCTGCCGGGGCAGGGAGGTGGCCAGGGGCCGAGCCCCGCGGGCGCGGGCGCCACCTGCTGGCCTTGCGACTGGTGGGCGGGTCCCTGCCCACGGGAGTTGGGGGGGCTAGTCCCCCCTCCTTCCTCCGCTCCTTCCCCTGTATTCTGCACCTGTGCCCCAGAAGGCTGGGGCCCTCGCAGAACCAGCTGTGACATTGCGGGGAAGCTTGGGGGGCAGCTCAGGATGCCAGGGGGCAGAGAACCAGCACCCCAGCCAGCCTGCCGCTCCGGAGCAGGCCTCCCGGAGGAAGGGATGACGAAGGTGAGTCCGAGTATTTATTAAGCACTTGCTGGGCTCGGAGTCCTGTGAGTTTACACGCCTCTTCCCACTGATCACACAACAATCCCAAAGGGTAATTGTGGCTATTATCT
Organism: Ursus maritimus; assembly: GCF_017311325.1. Taxonomy (NCBI): domain Eukaryota; kingdom Metazoa; phylum Chordata; class Mammalia; order Carnivora; family Ursidae; genus Ursus; species Ursus maritimus. The sequence goes on along the minus strand of NW_024424452.1, from coordinate 41,085,481 downwards.
TATTTTATAGATGGGGAAGCAGGTTCAGAGAGAGAAGGAATTTGCAGAGGGCCCGCAGGTGGCCGGCGGCTGCACCGCCTGCTGCCCAGGCCGGAGGACCGCCGGCTTCCTCTGGAACAACTGGGCAGAAGTGTGCGACAGAGGAGGGGGCTGCCGGCACTGGAGCAGCTGGCCTGTGACGCTGGAGGGGAGCCGGAAAAGGAGCAGCCAGGGACTAAACAGTTTGGAGAAGAAGGGCGGGGCCGGCAGGGTCAGAGGTCAGAGGTCACGCAAGAGAAAAACAGACTGGACACAGTGCCGGGGTCAGTCCAGAAGCCCGGGGAGAGCAGAGTAGTCTGCTGTTGGGGCCTGGCCTGGAGGGGTGTGCGAGGGCTGCGGGGAGAGCATGGAAGTGCCCCCAGTGAATGGCAAGAAGGGCCCCAGGCAGCCTGGGTGTCCTTGTCCGCACCTTGGGGCTGGACACAAGAGGTGACTGGGGGTGCTGGGGATGCAAGGACAGTGTGGAGCAGCCCGAGTGCCCCTGGGCTCCTGACAGGGGCCCCTGTGCGGGGACAGTGGAACTAGAGCATGCTGTGGAGACATCGGGGCCAAGCCAGTGTGCCTCCTGTCGCTCGCCCCTGCTAGCCCACCGTCCACACTGAAATCAGCAGCGGCGAGGGAAGTCACACCTTGGGAACTGGCAGTTGCCACAAACCCGGGCTCTGATAAATATAAACAAGCACATCGCTGTTCTACGCTCTCCTGCCTCCACTTTACAGAAAAAGAAACTGAGGCCCAAAGACAGAGGCTGACATGTTCAGTATCATAAAGTAATTTCTTCCTTTTACTCACTCAGTCATTCACTCAACAAACCTTTACCATGTGCCTCCCCTGCACGAGGCTTTGGAGAGACATGTCCCGGCCTGGGGGTTCAGTCTCTGCGGCTTCCAGAACACAGAAGCGGGCTTTGCCTGAGCGCCGTGCTAAGTGCTAACGGAGGGGTAAGTACTGGGCACCACAGCAGACAGGGTGGTCTGCGTGGTCAGGAAGACGTCCTAGAGGACACGGGCCCCGAGCTCAGCTCTGAAGGACAAGTTGGGGAGAGAGGGCTCCAGGCACAGAGAACAGCAGCGGGGCCAGCGGTCAGAGGTCACAGCGTGAGTCAGTGCGTTATTGAGTTCCTGCTGTGCCTGAGCCCCAGACTAGGTACCAGAGAGGAGGATTGGGTGAGAGTCCATGCCAGACAGCACCCCCTTGGAGACCAGACGAGGGAGGACCGTGAGGGCCCCGGTGAGGGGAGGAGAGGGATGGAGCTGGTTGAGAAGGGGGAGAGGTGAGATGGAAAAGCAGAGGGTCAAGTTGAATATTTGGTGGGGTTGGCGGGCTGGGGGAGTGTGAGTGAGCATGTCCAGCTTCCAAACAGCAGACACGCACCGAGCGCGTCGTGTGTGCCAGGCGCTGGGCCTGCAGCTGGGGAACAGGAGTGGGCTACATCCAGTCCCTCTGCTCAAGGAGCACCCAGTGGACAGGGGAGACAGACGCGTAAACAGACGGCTGTAATACAGGGTAGTGAACGATACGGCAGATTTCCCAGGGAAACTGACGTTGAGGTTGAGTCCTGCGCGATGAACAAGCATTAGGCAGGTAAAGGGTCAGGGAGCCACAGCTGGGTGCGCTTGAAGCCCTGAAGGAAGGCTGGAGTGGAGAAGGGGAGGGAGCACAGAGCCAGGTGGACAGGTGGGCAGGGCCAGAACGGAAGCGCCTTCTAAACCACACTGAGGAGTTTGGTGTTGAATCTCATGGCAGTGGGGAGCTAATGCAGGGTTTTAAGAAGGGCAGTTTCAGGATCCAGTTCATTTTTAAAATGACCTCTCTGGCCACGATGCGGAATGGAGCTGGGGGGGACGAGGTAGGAGTGGAGGGGGCTGCAGGTTGGAGATGGTGCCAGCTTCCTCAGCGGGTAGCAGCAGGGGTGGGAAGCCGATGGGTTTGGGAAGTGTCCAGAGATGTAGCAGGGAGGTCTGGCTGATGGGCTGGACGGGAGCAAGGTAGGGGAAGGCCGGAATCCTGGCCGACTCGGATTCGGAAGCAGGGAGCTGGGGCAGGAGCAGGTCCGGACTGGCAGACCCAGTCCTCCCAGCCCAGGGCTCCCGTTCCCCCGCAGGGGCTGCTGGAGAAAGGCCTGGAGGACATGGGACAGAGGGAGGGGATGGGGATGGAGGGGGCGGGAGCACCGGGAGTAAGTACCCACCTCACAGCCTTCGACCCAATATCCTGCTGTATTTGTCTTCATAGCGACCACCGCTACCAGGAATTACACGATGACCTTGTCTATTGTCGGTGTCCCCTCCCCTACAGAACATGGGCTCCACGGGAGTGCCGTCACCTGCCTTGTTCAGTGCTGTGTCTCCAGTGCCTACAACAGTGCCTGACACAGCAAGTGTCCAGCATCTATTAACTGGATAAAAACAATTAACTTCTTGGGTACGTATTACTGTCGTACGCCCCTTCAGACCCAGGTCAGCTGGGATCAAATGTTGGTTTCCTTAGCCCGTCCCTCAAACAGTGTGTCCCAGGGACTCAGGAGGGCAGCAGGACATGAAGCCAGTTTTAAGCAGCTGGAGGGGGCTCAGGATGACCCAGGCAGCTGGTGTGGCTGTGGGCGTGCCCAGCCTCAGCCACCTGGGTTTTCACCTTGAGTCTGAAACAGACTGGTCTCCGTGTGTGGGTGCCCCGCCCTCAAAGGGCAAGGTGGAAGCCCCAGGTGACACCTGAGGAGGCAGGGCTGGGCATGGAGCCCCGGCAGGCAGGGAAGAAACATCTGGGCCCTAGTGTCCAGTCCAGACTGGAGCTGCTGCCAGCAGTCGGCCTGCAGCGCCACCGCGTGGTCAAGGTTCAAAGACGCTGGTCCTCCACCTGCGCCCTGCTCTGGGATCCAGGCAAGCTCCACCTGCCCCACCAGCAGGCCTCCCTGGGCACCTCTGGCACCAATCTCCAGTCGTCCCTCCAGTCCTCTCCCTTTGCGGTAACCTCACTCATCCTTTAGGGACTCCAGTCCACTTCCTCCGGGAAGCCTCACCAAAGTGCTCCAGCTTCGATGACCACTCCCTGCCTCCAGGCACTCACTGGGTGTCACTGTTGTCCCTCTGTGGTCTTAAGCCTGCAGTCAGGTAGATCTAGCTCCCAACACCGGAGGGTCCACTTATCAGCTGTGTGATCTGAGCTAGTTACTTAATCTCTCTGAACCGTAGTTCCCTAATGTGAGGCAGAGGTGGCATTTCCAGCCTCACGGAGTTGTGAAGAGGATGAAATGAGATCAAGTCTGTGAAGGCCAAGAAGAGAGTCTGGCAGTCAACAGGCACTCGGGAAATGGCAAGTCCCTTCCCATCCCTCTCTCTGACTTCCTCTTCCCTTTCCTAAAAAAGACCGCATGATGGAACAGAAGGCATAAGACAGTCACAGGACCTGGGTTCTCCTTCTCTGTAAAAGGAGGCCATTAGATAATTGACGAACGTGTTCAAATACTCATTGATTGATTGATTGATTCATTCATTCACTCAACTTCTATTCCGCCGATGACATTCTCTGCAACCAGCACGTGGTTAAGATCCGTTAATTCACCCGCGCCAGGCTGTGTCTTACGCATCAGTACCCCCTGTTGGTATCTAGCTTGGTGCCTGGCATGGAGAGGGGCTGGAAAGTCCCTCCTCTATAACCCAGCAAGGGCATGTTTACGGCCTCTGCCTCCCTGCCCCGAGAGAGCACCCAGCCCAGGCTGGCACCAGGTGCCCCTCCCCCGCCCTCTCCCCAGCCCGAAACCAGAGCTGGCGCCACTGAGTGAGGAATCTGGGGACCAACTGTCACAGCTCCGGTATCACTCGCCTCCCGGACGCCGGGGTCCAGCCCTGAGTCCCACAGGGGCCCTGTCAGCCAGCTGTCCTGGGGGACCCTGGCTCCACCCCAGCCCCTCTGAGCTGCTCTCCCTAGGGAAATCAGAGAGTGCAGGGGACCCTGTGAGGGGGGTGCTGGAGTGGGCCCAGGGGAAGGGCGGAGGCATCTGTCCAGGTCCAAACCTCAGGCCGGGCTTCAGAGCCCTTGGAGACTGGTCCACAACAGCGGGAGGACCTGCAGGGGCTCCTTACTCCCCCACCTCTGTAGCCCTCAAAATCCCAAAGACCGTTTTGCCCTCACGCCGAATCCTATTTGGTCATATTCTCTGGGTCACACAGGCTAGTTTCTGTGTCTTGCTGAGGACAGAGATCAAATCTGATTTCTTTTGTGTATCCTACGGAATTTTTCTTAATGCATTCTCATTGATTTAAATTAGTGAATTCATGTGTTCCAGCAACAGAGAGCAAACGGGCTGCACTCTTGGTAGGAAACACAGTGTTTGGATAGCAGGGTGGACTTCCCCTAGGAAGCAGTATTGAGACAAGGAACCCGCCTCGGACAGATGAAGAGGAGGGGGAGACGGCTAGGATGCCCTCCATTATGGCCCGCCGGCTCTGTGGGGCAGCCTTGGGGGCAGGCTCCGTGTGGCTTCCCTCCCTAGGGGCTCTGAGAATAGGGCCCGGGAGGGGCGGGTGGTACATGTGTGCTCTGTCCTTTGGTACTTGCATACATGGTGCTGGGAGGTTTGCTCTGAAAAGAGAAGGGACACAGGTCCACACACAGACAAGCACAGTCTGGACCACCCACCCTGTTCCTGTCCTGCAGGGTCCACATGAACCCTGGGCTCTGTGTTCGTGCCCGTGTGGACACGCAGACACGCACACGTGCACACAGATACTGTTGTGCATAGACACGCGCTGCACATACAGCCAACACAACAACTCCACGGGTCCTTTGTTCCTCGGGCCTGAGGCTAGGAGCCGGCCCGCGTGTGCACTCGCACGCCAGAGAGACAGAGTTTGCCTGCGTTCCAGTACTCAACAGGAATTATTTTAGGAATTCTGTGCTGATTGTTTGGGACCATCTTTTTCCTGCAAGGCCAGATCTAGAACTGGCTTCAAGTGACCCACGGTGGGTCCAGGTCTCCTCAGGTGCCTGGCACACCCTCATTAGCTGAGAGAATAAATGAATGACAATGAATTATCGAGGACCACAATCTAGCTGAAGTCCTGCAAGGAGAGAGCAACCAGGGCCAGAGCACGCGCACTGACCGAACACGCAAGAGGAGACAGGCACTGTGCTGGGGACTTACTTCCCCATTTAAGAGACGAGGAAGTCGAGGCTCAGCAGGCAGTGACTGCCCAGGGGGCAGAACCAGCAAGCAGCATGTGTGCTCCCAGAGGCCTGGTTCTGCCTCAGACACCATGACGCTTCGAACATGCAGTTAAGTCAACAGGACCTTACTGAGCTTCAGCTCTGGGCAGGGCTGTGTGCCCAGCACTAGGGGGCCGGGCGAGGGGGGTGATGATGAAGAGGAAAGACTGTCCTATCCTCCAAGATCCTGGAGTGGAGATATATGCCACCCACACACCTTTCTGGACATAAGGCAGACAGTGATGGGTGGGGCATAGCCATCTCTTTCCAAGCAAAACTGTTTAAGTAAGCCCCTCGGCCTTAATTCTGGATCAGGCCGGCAGATGGAAGGAGGAAGAGGAGGGCCCTTGGGCAGAAACCTAGCTTGGCCAGCACAAGTGTCAGCAGAAGAGGAGAGTCCCCTGAACAAAGGCGGCCATCCGCCTCCGGGGGGAGCCAGGGAAGGACTCATGGAAACCCCGCCCCATGGAACCTGGCTCCTAAGGTGCCCACCCCTGGGGTCCCTGGGCTCCTGTGCCACCTGGGCAATCTGGCAGTCCCCTCCCCGCCGTGGACATACCCCACACACTCTGCAGGCACACGCTCCAGCACGCACACCCATGCCACAGACCCCAAGTGCACTCGCACACCCACAGCCAGCCCTCCAGGTGCACACCCTCACGTTTGCGTCTCCCACCTTGGGTATTTGTCTGGAGAATCAGTGGGACCCCAAGGATGGACACGTGGTGCATGAACACGCCCAGGGGGCTGATTTGTCTTTGTTGGATCTGTGAGGTGGGTCCAGCAGGGACCTCGGCCTCCCCCACCCCACTCCTTCATCTGCCCCTTCCCGTTCAGCAGCTGTCCCCCTCCCCATTCACACACACTTGTTTCTGTCCTTTGTTTTCCACCCTGGCCAAATCCCCAAGGCTTCTCTGGTCATTAACCTCCCGTTTTAATTAGCTTAGTGAAGAGGAAAGGGGAAGCAGGGCAAATTCAGGGGTGGGTGTCAAGGGGGAATCTCATTTCGGTGGGGACAGGAAGGCTCAGATCAGCTGGTGACAAAAATGCCAGCCTCACAATAAGTCCTATGCAACTGTTTGCTATTTCTCTTAAGGCGAAAACCGTCACCTGTGCCACAGAGTAGGAGCCTCTCCCTCGAGAGCCCCCAATGTCACAGGTCCCCCAGTCCGTGTTCCTGGGGTAGAGGGATGGGGGACAAGAACCCACCTCTCACCTCCTCTCCCACTCAAGCCATAAAGCTTGTTGTTAATGTTATGTGAACTCCCCAATCCAGGGGGGCACCCCTGCCCAACTCTGGGGCCCCCCAGGGGCTCCTCGCCTGGGCTCCCCTCCCTAGATCTACTGCGCAAGAGCATGAGCCCCGCAGGGTGCCAGCCCCTCCGGAGATCCTCCACGCCAGCCCCCACCCTCCCGCTGGTGTTCAAATCCACTCTTTCCAAGAATCAACTTGGTGAGCTGGGCTTCACAGCTCAGCCCTCATGGCCTCACAGTGCGGGCTCTGTGAGGCCACCTCCTCTGCTCCCTGCCTCCAGGCAGGACTTTACCTCACAAACCAGTTCAGATGTTTGGTTTCCAAGGCACTCCAGAAAAGGCCACCCTACCACGCAGCTCACCCACCCATTCTTATACAATTATTTTGGGAAGTTCTTCTTAAAGCCCAACCTCGAGGCCTCGAGCTGCGGTGCTATCCCCTCCCGTCTTGGGAAAGGCCCAGGCATAAAAAGGGTGACAAAAGAAATGCTGGAGATCGGGGGAAGAGGAGGATAAGAGGCTGCATTACACTCCGACTTCCCAGAACTCCCTCTACAAGTACCCAACTGTCCAATTCACGCCTTAGAAACTTATTTTTACTTTCACTAAATGTCCAGAGTCAAAGGAGCTGCATTAACGGGTTTTCAGTGGGGGAGAGGTGGGTGAGGCCAAGTGGAACGATGGTGGAGGCCAGAGAACAGATCCACCCCCCCGCCCAGCCGTCTGCCGGGCCGGGCCGAAGGAAGTTTGGGTCCCGAGTCGACCCCGTCTCTCCTCCGTCCTTCTGTCGCGGCCTGAACTCCGGGCTTTCCCCCGAAACTGTCAAGTCACATCTTGCCTTTAAGACTCCCCCTGCCTCCCCGCTCTCTGCCCTCCGCTTCCCCCCTCTCCCTCCACCCGCCCATCCTCCACTGCCCGCCAGCTCCCGTCTGCCGCTCGGAAGGACGAGAACTAACTCACCTCCCAGTCGTGCCGCTCAGATCTCCGAGACTGGGGGGGCGGGAGGGCATGGGGGGCGGCCTGCCGCTCGGTGGGGAGCGGACCCCGTCTTTTGCCAGGGGGTCCCGCCCTGCAGCCCCGCAGCCCATCCTGGCCTCCACCGCGCGCACGGCCCGGCGGCGCCCGCATCGCGCTGCGGGCTTTGTCTGCTCTGCGGAGAGGCTGTCCCCGCGGCCCGCAGCCGGGACGACTCCGGGGAGGGAGGGGCGGGGAGGCAGCGCGCGGGGAGGGGGCGAGGCCCGGGAGGGGGCCGCGGCGACCCGACCGGGCCGCTCCCGCCCCCTCGCCCCCTCATTACCATAAGAAAGGAGGGGACCCGGGGCCAGCCTGGACGGGGGTGGGGGGTTGGGGGGAGCCCGTCTGGGGAGGGGGCGCTCCATTAGCCTTTTCCAACCCGCTCCGTTTCCGTTCCCCGCGCCCGCCCCTCGGAGAAATTAGGGACCTCGCCTTCCACCCCGCCCCCGCTTTGCCTCCGAGCGGGGCTAGAGACCGAAGGCACGTCCCCATCCTCCGCGGGGCTAGGAGCCCAAGCTCGCGCCCCCGAGGGCGGGAAACTACAACTCCCGGCATGCCCCGGGCGCCCCCGCGCCCCCCCGCAGTTCCATGCTGCTCCATCCAGTTCATTTAAAACAAAAGAGTTTGAGCGCTGGAAGGGGCTGGGCTCGACTGGGGGCCACTGGGCGCCGCTCCCGGACCGGGGCTCGGTGCGGGAGCCTGAGGGGGGCGTCTGGACGGCGGGGTCTAGAGCCGCCCGGGTCCGAGGCGGGAGGGGTGGGGGCAGAGATCCCGCAGCCCCCCGCCCCCCGTCACCCCCGGAGAGGAAAGGAGAGCTGCTTCCTCGGTTTTGCTTCTCTTTCCCCCCACCCCCACCCCGGGGGCTGGGGCGAGGGGAGTCGGGTTACAGGGTGTTTGGGGAGGGGGGCTTAGGGGGAGGGCCTATCTTTCTATCTCGCTTTCTTCCCCCCTCCCCAGTTCTTTGTTCCCCCCTCCCCACACGCCCCCCTCCTCTCCCCTCCCCTCCTCTCTCCTCTTTTCCCTTCCACCACCTCTCTCCCTCTCTCCCCCAGCTTTTGTTTCGCCATGCCTAGTCTAGTGGTATCTGGAATAATGGAAAGAAATGGGGGCTTTGGAGAACTAGGATGTTTCGGGGGAAGCGCTAAGGACCGAGGGCTGCTGGAAGACGAGCGCGCCCTTCAGCTGGCTCTCGATCAACTCTGCCTCCTGGGTTTGGGGGAGCCCCCCGCCCCCACGGCGGGCGAGGACGGGGGAGGTGGGGGGGGCGGCACCCCCGCGCAGCCGACCGCCCCCCCGCAGCCGGCCCCGCCGCCGCCGCCCGCGGCGCCCCCGGCCGCCCCGCCGGCGGCCCCCGCGGCGCAGACGCCCCAGCCCCCCACCGCCCCCAAAGGGGCCAGCGACGCCAAGCTCTGCGCTCTCTACAAAGAAGCCGAGCTGCGCCTGAAGGGCAGCAGCAACACCACCGAGTGTGTCCCCGTGCCCACCTCCGAGCACGTGGCCGAGATCGTGGGCAGGCAAGGTAAGCGGGCGCCGGGACCGCGGAGAGGGACTGGAGTGGGGGGCACCCCATCCCAGCACGGAAAGTTCATTTCCTCTCTCCTTGCCCGCCTCTGGCTCTGTCCCTTCCCCACAAAGGGGGACCCGCCCCCTACCCCGATTTCCAAGTGCCACAAAGTTCCCTACTACCCCCAGTCGGGACTGTTCTTCAGATAATTTCCTTCCCGAGGGCTCTGCTTTTAGACAAAGAAATATGCTCTCATAGAGAGAGGGAAAAGGGAGGGGATCGGTCTCCCAATCCTGGGAGGCTGTCCGGAGGTGATGTCCACTCCTAGCCAGAAAAACTGGCGGAACGTGCAAAGAGTTACTCAGAAGCCCCTGCTCTGGTATCTGCTAGTGGGTTGGGGAGGGGGCACCCCTGGGACCCCCTACAGCTGGAGTTGCAGACTTTGGGGGAGACCTGGCCCGGGAAGCCAGACTGAGTATCTGTCTCTTTGTTGGGCTGAGTGCTGGAATGGAAGGGGGTGTGGCTCATGGGAGGGTCCCAGCCCAGGGGAGAGGTGGGGAGGGGGCCTGCTGGGAGGAGGGAGTCCTGTGGTCACCCACACACCAAAGTTGAACGATCTGTGGGGTTTTGGAAAGGGTGCCTCCAACGAAGTGCCACGTCCTGGCGTGGACCTGTCCTCCTCCCTCTCAGGCTTTTGTTCTGGGCTGGCCACGGCCAGGGGCCAGAGGCCTGGAGAGGGGTCTCTGGTAGTGTGAGAGTAGGACAGGGCAGGAGGGGGCATGCTGGGGGGTGAGAAACCTTCACGTGGAGGTTTGGTTGGAGGGCGTGTGTCTGGGTGTGTTGTTGGGGTGGGGGGTGTAGAATTAATCCAGTGTAGTGTGTCTGATACCACACCCTCCTCCGCTCCAGCATCCCTGGGCGGGTGGGGGTGGGAGTGTTGGTGAGGGTCCAGATTGAGCAGACGGGATCTTGGGGACCCTTCCCTCTCCCGGTTTCCCAAAGGGGAGTGGGGGGGGCGGGATTTGGAAATTGCAAGGGGGCTGGGCTGGGGAGGTCTGGGGTGGGGGAGGAGCGGGGGAGGAGCTGTCCCACAGTGGGGAACAATGGAGGAGCGGCATTCCGGCTGGGAGTGAGGGAGGAGGCCGGCTGCTGGCGGGGGAAGAGGGGAGGCGAGCCCCGGGGGGGGGGGG
>NW_024424452.1:41044521-41075265 GCF_017311325.1 Ursus maritimus | reverse complement strand
GGGCTACTGCACACCCCACCTCATCTACCCGAAGCGCTTGGGGGTTGGGGGCATTTTGCCTTGAGATCCAGAATGGAGGAGGGGAGATGCCACTCCCCTAAACACTCCTCATCCCCCTGGGGCGCTCCATCTCTTGAGATTTCTGGTTCAAAAAGTTGGGTTTCCTCTTGTTGCCAGACACTAGGGACCGAGAGCCCTGGAATTGGGTGGGGACACTGATATCTTTTCTTGAGTGTGGGGGTGGTCTTGGGAGGCCCCAGGATTTCATGGAGTCATTCTTCTGCCTCTCAGCAGATGGGCCTGTCTCTCATGCAAGTGGGGGCATTTCTCCTATTCAGAGAAGAGAAGCCTCCCCTTGGTCCTTAAGTACGTGGAAGTCCTCCCTCTTGTCTAACCTCCCTTCCCTGCTGCAGCGCCAGCACGCCTCTCTCTGACCTCTAGAAAGGTGAAGCCCTGTGGTCTTCCCTTCCAGAGATGCTTCTCCAGGGTTCCAAACCCCAGGATGAGCTCCACCCATTCTGCACCTCCGGGCCCTTAGCTTTTCTTCTTCCTCTCCTGCCGCGGCCTGTCTGCCTCACCCCAACCCCCAAAGATACCCAGCTCTCACTTAAGTTGATGGACCCAGAACTTGAGCCAGCACCCAGGTGCCTATCAGAGGCCATGGGAGCAGAGAGTTGTAGGAGAGGGAATCACAGTTCCTCACCCCTCGGCCTCACACATAGGACAAACATTCACTGACGTTAAAGCAGCAAGGATGTGGGCTTGACAACAGGTAGGACTTCTCAACTGCCAAGAGGTCTGAAGACAAAAAGGGAGGAGCAAATTCTCCTTCCTGAGGTCCCTTGAAGGTGAGGAGCACTGCCCCAACCCACTCCATTCCCCCACCTGCCTATCTGGTGGGGCTGGAGAGGAAGCCAATGAGCTCACCTCAGGCCTGTGGCTGGAGGGCTGGGGCAGAGTCGGAAAGCTAGGACTGCTGGCATTGGTTTTGGGAGGAAGAGGTCATGGGGTGGGGGGATGAGAAAGGGGACAGTGAGTGTGTACCTGGAGAGGGGTGTGACCATGTGTACATGTGCCTGGGGGCAAAAGTTGTGGCTGTGCAGAGGAATGTGCCCTTTGAGAGCCGGGGATGATGACGGTGGGAGAGTGGGGTAGATGAAAAGGTCGAACACAGGCCATCCGTGGCGGGGGCGGGGAGGGGGGGTGCGTCCGCGCACGTGTGTGTGTGTGTGTGTGTGTGTGTGTGCATGCGTGTGAATGTGAGCACCCTGGGTGTGCGCAAGTATTGTTTAGATAAAGGCGCACAGTGCATCACAGCTCCTAGGTCCGTGTGTGTGCAAACTCACACACGTGTGGCATGTGTGCCTCGAGACGATGCGTGAGCCTGGCTGTGTGTGAAGCTAGGGGCAGGGAGCAGGAACTTGGGAGAGGAGGAGGAAGGCTCGCCCAGTCGGCCATTGGAGGACTGCAGCCTTTAGAGATGCCGTACCGTGCTAGCCTCCCTGACTCTTCTCTTCCCCTTCTCCCTCTTTGTCTCTCTTTGTCTAGGCTTTCCTCTTGCTCTTCCTGCCTCTCCCTGCAGTCTCCCAGCTGTAACCCACTCCTGCTTCAGAGCACGAGTATAGGCCCCTCACCTCCTCAGTCCCCAGCTGGGCTCAGCTCCCCTGCCGGGCTCAGCTCCCCTGCCCCCAGCGGACAGGGTGGCCGGAGTGTCCATAGGGTCAGGGGCTGGCCCTCACTCATTATTCTTTGCATCTTCATACTTCTCCTTTCCCTTCGAAACTCCGATTCTCAGACCCTTCCCGGTCTCCCACACTCGGCTGGTTGCTGCAGACTTGCTATGAATTTGGGGCCCTCTGAGAGACATTAATGGGTGGAAGGCATGGGGGGCGGAACACAGATCATAGAGGAAATGGGGTCCATGTTCCCTGAGTAGACTGGAGGACACTTTTAATGAATGGAGCTCAAGTCAGGAGACGATTGTGGGGTTCCTGAGTACTTTGGGGTTCTGTGGAAAGCTCGAGGTCAGTGATAGACTTTGGTGGTGGGGGGAGAGGTGTGTGATGAAGTGATGTGGAAGTTTGTGGGTGGCCGGGAATCAGTAGGGAAAGTGAGGGAACGGCGCATGGTTGGGAGCAGTTAGGCGATTTGAGGTTAGCAGCTTGTCTGGGAGGGTCAGCGGTTATTTACTGGTTTCAAGGAGTGACTGGGTTGGGAGGGTCCTCCGTGGACCTGGAGGGAAAGCTGGCACACGTGGAAATCTGTGCTTGATCCAGAGGCGCCGAACGGACTGTTAGAGGCAGGGCGCGTTGGCCCCCGCTGGCCGTGTGTCTGAGTAGTTATCGGAGCGGACTGGCCCCAGCGCAGACCTTCTTGCCCTGTGAGTTTCCTCTCTCCACTTTGCCCCATCCCAGGCTGCAAGATTAAGGCTCTGAGGGCCAAGACCAACACGTACATCAAGACACCGGTGCGTGGCGAGGAGCCCGTGTTCATGGTGACCGGGCGGCGGGAGGACGTGGCCACAGCCCGACGGGAAATCATCTCGGCAGCTGAGCACTTCTCCATGATCCGCGCCTCGCGCAACAAGTCGGGCGCCGCCTTTGGCGTGGCTCCTGCCCTGCCCGGCCAGGTGACCATTCGCGTGCGGGTGCCCTACCGCGTGGTGGGGCTGGTGGTGGGCCCCAAGGGGGCAACCATCAAGCGCATCCAGCAGCAGACCAACACGTACATCATCACGCCGAGCCGCGACCGCGACCCGGTGTTCGAGATCACGGGTGCGCCGGGGAACGTGGAGCGCGCGCGCGAGGAGATCGAGACGCACATCGCGGTGCGCACGGGCAAGATCCTCGAGTACAACAACGAGAACGACTTCCTGGCTGGGAGCCCCGACGCCGGCCTGGACAGCCGCTACTCCGAGGCCTGGAGGGTGCACCCGCCCGGCTGCAAGCCGCTCTCCACCTTCCGCCAGAACAGCCTGGGGTGCATCGGCGAGTGCGCCGTGGACTCGGGCTTTGAGGCCCCACGCCTGGGCGAGCAGGGCGGGGACTTCGGCTACGGCGGCTACCTGTTCCCGGGCTATGGCGTGGGTAAGCAGGACGTGTACTACGGCGTGGCCGAGACCAGCCCCCCGCTCTGGGCGGGCCAGGAGAACGCCACGCCCACCTCGGTGCTCTTCTCCTCCGCCTCCTCGTCGTCGTCGTCGTCCGCCAAGGCCCGCGCCGCGCCACCGGGGGCGCACCGCTCTCCCGCCGCCTCCGCGGGGCCCGAGCTGGCCGGACTGCCCAGACGCCCGCCGGGAGAGCCGCTGCAGGGCTTCTCCAAACTGGGGGGCGGCCTGCGGAGCCCCGGCGGCGGGCGGGACTGCATGGTGTGCTTCGAGAGCGAGGTGACTGCCGCCCTCGTGCCCTGCGGACACAACCTGTTCTGCATGGAGTGTGCAGTACGCATCTGCGAGAGGACGGACCCGGAGTGTCCCGTCTGTCACATCACAGCCACGCAAGCCATCCGAATATTCTCCTAAGCCCCCTGCCCCAGGCCTCCTGGCTCCCTCCCCAGGGGGCCCGCCCTGGATCTGTTTTCCACCGGGGCCTTTTGGAAATCAGTGATCTGAGGGGCAAGGTGCTTAGAGATACTCGCTCCGTGGGGAGGGGGAGGGGAGGCGACGGTGGCTAGGGGGTGGGCCACTTTCAGAACCTCTGGTCACCCCGTCCTGGGAAGGTTGGGAGGGGCCAGGCAGGAAACTTACTAGAGTCACAACTCTGATACCTCAACACACCCTTCAATCTGGAAGCAGCTACGAGAAACTTTTGTTTTGCCAGAGGCCGCCGATAAGGCATCCTGACCCCTCTGTCCACTCCCCATCTGTGTCACACTACCCTTTCCTCTGTGGAGGGGATTGGGGAAAGGGAGGGGGAGAATTATCATCTGGATCTAGAGGGGCTCTTTCCAACCCTCAAGCCCTCTCTGGCCCTGACCTTTCACCTCCTCACATGACCCTTTAGACCCCCCACCGCCATATGCCATATCCTGTTTGGGCATCTGCTCCTGGGTTTCCAGGGGTCTAAGGGAGTTGGGGCCGTTTCAGAAGTCTGCACAGAGTCCCTGGGGTTGGGGGGGAAGCATGTCAATCTGTAAAGGGCTCAGAGCTCATCTCCCCACAGAGCTGGGTGGAGGGGTCTGGAGAGTGAGCTCCTGTCGGCCCCTCCGGCTGCCCCTCACCCTATCCTCCCCATCTTTCCTCCTTTGGGCTCTCCTCTCCCCTTTGCTCTTTCCACCAGCTCTCCTCTTTGCTTGCCCTTGATGGCTGTTGCTCCCAGCTCTGTCCTCCTCTGTCTCTTTCTTCCCTTCTCCCCCTCCCTCCTGCCCCTTCTAGTCCAGCTTTGGGCTCACCGTCCTTCTGGGGAGAGGTGGGGGAGAAGAGCATTTGGATGGACGCCCCCCTTAATTCCTCTTCTGACATCTGGAGGCCCTCCCTACCCCTCCAAAGAAACAGCTCGAATTCTTGATGGAATGTATCCCCATTCTCAGTGAAAATTTGAGGAGGGGACTAATACTGGGGTACATCAAGGGTCAAACCTCTGCCTCTACCATCTTTGGGCACTGTGTTTAAGGAACAATTCTTGGGCTGGATCCTCTGGCGGCAGGCGGAGGAGAGGCAGGGTCTGCTGTTCAAGGGGCAGGAAGGAGGGAGAGGCTGGTGGACAGAGGGGCTGTTCCTCCCCCGTAGTTCCCACGCCCTGTGCCCCCTCTCTGGACCTGACCCAAACCCCTATTAGTGATCAAATCATGAAGTCCCTGTCCCACCCATTGTGGTTGAGGAGAGAGTCTGGGTCTTCAGAGAGAGCTCCGACCTTGGCCAGGCGGGACTGGGACATAGCAAAGTCCGGGTCCGGTATCGCTAACAGGCCTAGCACCCCCACCTCCACTGCTTCCCTAAGGCTCACTTGGGGCTACCACCAGCCTCCCACCCTCCTGGTTCCGCTGGCCGGGCCAGGAGCAGGTGGGGGATGGGAGTCCCTGAGGGTCCCGGGAGATGCTTGTATATAGTGGGGCGGGGCTGTTCTAGGTGATCTCTGAGCACTTATGCTCGGGAGTCCCATTCTATCTGATGGAGAGGGGGTGCAGGGATGAAGGTACAGGGGGGATTTCCTCCTCTCCTTCCTCCTGTTGTGAATTCACTCACCTCTTCTCAGCCTACCCCTGCAGACCACCAGCCAGGGAGGGGAGAGGAAGGAGGTCACAGTCGGGAAAGTGGCCTGTGACAACTTCCCTCCTTCCCGCCAACGTGAGCCATCCTGCGATGTCTGTACAATAGAAACCAAACCAAATGGGCGCCCTTGGTCGCCGAGGGGGGTGGGGAGGGGGGTGGGAAGAAGGGACGTCTGTCTGTCGATCCCCCTCCCCCTCTCCACTTCTTACCCACAAAGGCAGAAGACTGTTAGGCTAGGGGGCTCAGAAAATTCAGTCCCACCATTGGTAATTGAGCCAAACCTAGAAACCAACGCAAAACACACATAGTGAGAGACAAAACAGAGGAGAGAAAGCGTGAGAGGGAGCGAGATAGGCGAACAACACAGAGGAGACAAAACAAAAATAGCAAAAAAAAAAAAAAAAAGCAGTTCTTTATAATTTAATATTCTATTTTAATAAAGGCGTTTATTACCGTATAAATGTAGCAAAGAACCTGGGCTAATATGAAAAAAAGACTTTTTATTAGGTAATTTATTATATGAAAAGGATATTTTATTTTATGATAAAGTGATCCTTAAAAAAAATAAAAAAACTTTAGAAGGTTTAGAATATATGTAGGGAGAGAAGAAGAAAAAAAATACATTTGTATTCAGAGTTAAATCTTAAAAAAAGTGTTTTTAATATATGTTCGGGTTTACGTTCCTTTTTTCCCCCACTTTTTTTTGGGGAGGAATGTCATTTGCTTTTCATGGGGAGCATCCTGGGATGTGTGGTGGAGATGGGGGGGCTGGGGGAACCTGGTCCCTCCGGGGCCCCGCTAGTAGATTGGATTTCACTCCATGGGCCCCCTCCCCGCTCCCCTCCCCCTCGGGGGAACCGCAGAGCCAAACAAAGAAAGGGATTAACAAGAAAGGAAGACGCTTGGACTGAGGATCCTGGGCTGCCCCCCCTTCCCCTGCCCTGTCCCAGGGGCGAGTGGGGAGGGGAAGTCCAGAGCTGAGGCCTAGCAGGCCTGCGGGAACCCTCAGAGAGGCGCGAGATTTAAGAGAAATAGTTTTGTTTTGTTTTGTTTTGTTTAACCAAAAATGAGAGAGAGAGAGAGAGAGAGAAGAAAAAGAAAGAAACCGAGGGGTTTAAAAGAAAAGAATACTACAAAATAATAATTATTAATAATAATAATTCAAATTTATTTCATATAATCCTAGAGAAAAGAAAGAATTACTAGTTACTTAGTAGACGATATTCAGATAGCTTAAAGTTTAGTAGCATCGAGGGCCCCTGGGTCCAGTAGAATGTATAAAAGTTGTAACGAAGAGGAAAGTAGAGGAGGGAAGCGGTCGAGTCCAGCCTGCGTGTGAGGAACCCCCCGTCTCCAGAGACCGGGGTGGAAGCTGGTGCTAGTGGAGGTCGGAGCTTCCAGTCTGCTGGGGTTGATTCTGAGAATCCTTGGATTTTTAAATTGTAGGACAAACAGATGAGGGGCTCCGTCCCCAGGGTCTTTGAAAGATGGACATTGATCATTTCAAATGCATGGGAGCCAAGCTGCGCCGCGGAGGTGAGCATGTCTGCCTGCAGGCTCCCCCCTGCCCTGGCACCGGGGGCCTGCCACCCTGTCTGTCCGCAGGTCTCTGCAGAGCAGTCCTTACTCCAAAGTGCTGTGTCCTCTTGGGGCTCTCAGGGGGGCTGGAGACCGCTCTGCTCAGACCCTCCTGGGTCTCCTGCTTCTCCCAGGCCAGAGGAAGTCCTTGTTGAAGTGTAACCTCAATCCACCCCACGAGGGATTGATTCAAGAGCCTGGTAGGTTATTCTAGAAACAGACATGCACATACTTCCCACCTTCTCAGAGCTTCACGAAGACAGGGGGTCACTCCTCCGTCCTTGTTCCCACCCAATATCCCACTTAGCTTTCGGCCTCCTTGGCAGCGGTGGGATTACCGATCTCAGTAAGGGCTCTTTACAGCTGTGCTGTGCTCTCCAGGCCAGCTTTATTGTCTCATGGAAGTTAGACTCCAAGGAGGACTTCCCACCCACCGGGGTACAGTGCAGATACTGTCCTTGAAGGCCTGGGAGAATGGGCCCCCAGGGGTACGAAGGCAGGGGGCAGGCAGCAGAGACTTTGGGGGATGCTGTCCCTCACCCTGTGCTCCAGTTCACCTCCTGCTGTGAGTGTTCAGGGAGGGGCCCCCCAGGGTGCCCTGGCCTGGGGGCACCTCACCCTCCCCACAGAAAACTGGGGAGCGTGGCTTTTGCATGTGAGAAATCAACTGTTTTTTTAGCACTTGCCTTCCACCGGCCTAGCTCAGGGCGGGCCCTCCCTCCTGTCCCAGGGGGGCTGGGAGGAGCCTGCTTGCGCACGTGAGACCTGTCGAGCCCCTCCCTGGCCCTGGGCCCCAAACACATCTCCCTCTCCCCGATTTACTCTTCTCACCCCACCTAGGGACATTCTCCCCTGCTCTTTTTGTCCTAGAAACCCCGCTAGTTTGGGAAGGTAGAGTCTGGGGTGGGGAGGGCTTCCCCTTCCCCGCTGGAGGGTGCGGGTGGGGTAGGGTGGGAGGGGAGACAACCCTGGGGCAGGGGGATGGTCTCTCCACTGTAGAAAGTAGAGTAGGATTGTGGTCAGACTTAATTTGAGGCATCTAGTGAAGACACGTACAAATCCACCAAGGAAAAATACTTCAAAAGTAAAATAAAGGCGGGAAACAAAACGGACCCACGAATAATCAAGTCAAAGTGATGTTGCACAAAAGGCAGAGGAACCAAGAAGGGGGAGGGTTAATGTATTAAATGTGCTATTAAGAACTTAATTTTATTAAAAGTATTATTAATTAAGGCTCTGGCCTCTGTCTCTGCGTGTGAGCCCGACCCACGGTGGGGCGAGTGAGGGGACCATCATGGGAATTGCAACTGGGGGTCTTCTCCAGTGTGACTCTGGGGGCCCTGCCCCCTTGCAGGAAATGGCTGGCTCCCACCTGCTCTCCACAGCTCCCTACTGGAGTCTCCAGGCCTTCGGTTCCCTCCCTTTTCTCCCCATATACCACCTTGTCTTCCTGGGGTGGGGGGTGGGGGTGCAGCCTGTCCTGCAAAGCAGGGGATGGCCAGGGCCAGGTGGGGTGTGGGAGACCCTGCCTGCACAGCCAGCTCCAGGGAGACATTCCCCACTCATCCCAGCAGCTTCAGTCCATCCCTATACCCCACACTCCTGTTTCTCTGGGGGTCAGGCTGCAAACTGGGTAGGAGGCTTGGACCCTCCACCTCCCAGGCCCACGCAGACAGGGCTGGCCCTGACTTCCCCTTCTCTCCAACACCTCCCCCTGCCTCCTTCCCTCACCCCTGGCATTGGAGTGACCTCAGTTCTTGGCACCGGGGCCCTAGGCACCAGATGGTGCCTGACGGTGATTTCCTTTGTCTCTCCTTCCAGATACCCCCTCTTGGCCATGCTGTCCTCCCTCCCCCACCTGCCCTGGGGGTTGGCAGAGGGAAGGGTGGGCACCTCCCTCCCCCTTGGCACTGTCCCCAGACCACAGGACTCCAGAGGCAGCTGGCCCTGGGGGGCAGTGGGTGTGGTGGGGAGGATGGCGGTGGGGGAGGGGAACACAAGCTCAGAGGGGCCAGAGGTGAAGGGGAGACAAGGATGGGAGGCAGCAGGCTGGCCAGGCGTTGGTACAAAACACAGCTTTATTTGAAGGCCAATCTGGGGGGGGGGGCACAGGTAATAGAGATATGGGGGTCGGGGGAACATGAAGGTCTGTGGGGCTACTCTGACATCTGGACCCACAGGCCAGGGAACGGTCCTGGGGATTGGGGTGGGAGTGGGGCACCAGAAGGCCAGTGGAGGCAGGGCGGGCGCTAGCCAGGGTCAGAGGCTGATGCAACAGGCCCTCTTCTGACCAGGGCCCAGCTCCTGCCCAGCCTGGGCGCTGCCCAGAGTGATGGCGTTGGTCCGGCTGCTGTTCTGCCTCTGCTTGGACACTTTGGTGAAGATCTCTGAGGGGGGTGGAGGGCAGTGACGGGGTCAGAAGACCAAGAGCCCACGCTCCCCCGACACACATGGCACGGCGTCGCTGAGGACGGCGTGCGACCACACTTCAAGGAGGCTTTGCTGGAAGGAAGTGGAGTCTGGGCACCTGGGTCCCTTCTACTTACCTGGGTGGAGAAGGGCTAATCCTTAGCTCCCCGGGAAGTGTGGCCTTCTGGTTCCTTCCCCCCAGCCTCAGGCTTAGAGGCAGGGGGCACTAGGGAGGCTCTGAGAGGGTTGGGGGCCCACGGAGGGACTGAGGAATCATTGGCGGTGGGCAAGGACTGGCCGTCTGCATTCCCACCACTGCCCACAGAAGCTGCGGGGATGGAATGGGGCTGCCAGATCGAGGCAGGGGCTCTAACCTTTGAGGACAGTCTCGAAGGCCAGCTCAACATTGGTGGAATCCAGGGCCGAGGTCTCCAGGAATAGCAGCCCATTGTTTTCTGGCAGGAAGGGAAACACAATAATAATATTTACCTCATGTTTACTGTGTACATTTGCAATGTGCTAACCCCCCGGCATGTGTAGCTCATTTCGTGCTTGAAACCACCTGTGAAGTAGGGCTGGATATGATCCCTTTTCGCGCAAGAGGAAGCTGAAGCCCAGCAGCACAGAGAGACTGAACAAAGGACTGGCCAGGAGACATGAGGCTGGGCCATGGGACCTGCACCCTTAACCACTGCATCTTGCTGCCTCTGACCCCAGAGGCCTCCTGGGGAAAGCGTGACTGCAGCAGGTCGTGGGGAGCGCACCTGTCACACCCTGGATCCCTGAGCTTCACAGAGTGGCCTGCCTTAAAGTCAACGACAAATAATTGCCCATAAAGACAACCCTGGGGCAAGTGGTGGGACCGGGATGAGGGACACAGGGTGACGGAGAGGCGGGTCTGGGAGACTCTGAGGAAGATGCGATGCAGGTAGGGGACCCCAGGGCAGGAGCAGGGGCTGGGGAGGCGGGAGCTGGAGCACAGGGGCTGGGCTGGAGGGGACAGGCCGGCCTGGGGGGGAGCTCTCACCGGCGAACATTCGGGCCTCTTCAGTGGGCACCTCCCGGGCCTGCTGGAGGTCACTCTTGTTGCCCACGAGCATGACCACGATCGTGGCCTCGGCGTGGTCATAGAGTTCCTTCAGCCAGCGCTCCACCACGGCATAGGTCTGGTGCTTTGTTAGGTCAAACACCAGCAGGGCCCCCACCGCGCCGCGATAGTACCTGGGCGGGGGGTGGAGGGGGCGACAGAGGCAAGGTCAGAGGTGAGTACCAGAGATGGGGAAATATGAAAGCTGAGGTCCAGGGACCCACATCTGGTCGGGGCAACTCCAGCCTCTGGGCCTGATGCTGAGCCCTCTGGGGCTACAGGTACGGGGGGGAGGACTCTAAAGCAGCCCCTCCTTCTCTGAAACCACTGGCTCCCTCCTGCCTTTCTGCCACCACTTCCCTGGGTCTTCTGTGCTGATGTTAGCCCTTGCTGTCCACCCAGGTGCACTGGGGCCCCAGTCAACTCGGCCTCTCGGACGCCCACCTTCAGTGGGGTGTTCCTCACGTGGCTTCCGCGCCACAGTGCCCGTTCTGTCCCGTGGCCGTGTCTTTCTAGGACCAGCTAAATGCCCACCCCACGCAGCAGTCCCAGAGCTGACCATCTGAGGCATCCCTGCGAGCGTCCAGCCTCACTCTTCTCCATCTACCATCTACCATCCGGATTGTGCTGACTGATTGTTCCCGATTTATTGCGGGGTCAGCTGAGGCTCGTAAGAGCTCCGGTGACCAGGCCGAGAGTGCTGAGCGTGTGTGTGATTGGACCCTGAACTCCTGCTCGCTGCCCCGTCGGCAGGTGCCGTCCGCCATCGCACACGGAGACTACCCTGCTCACGGCCGGCCTGCCGCTGACCGGGAATTGCTAGGCGGGGCCTCCGCCTCCTGTGCGTATAAGACGCATCTCCGGGGCCAGCTCTCCAGGTGTGCGCTGAAACGGCACGGGGTGCCAAGTGCAAAGCAGAAGTGAGGCCACTCTCGGTCCCACAGTCTGACCCGGGATGGGGGACGTCCCTGCTTGAGCCTCGAGTTCTTGTATTAAGCAGGGATTAATTATAGAATCTTAGGTCTACAGTACTTTGAGGCTTACACCAAATGCCCACTGGCAAGTGCCTCGTTCCTCCCTGGACATGGAGCAAAGGCTCGGGAAGTGGCCCAGAGGCTGGGGCTCTTCGCTCTGGCAGCTGGTACCACTGTATCCTGCCTCAGGCCATGTGGCTCTCGGCATCTGGGCTCACCGGGCCACGGAGTCCCGGGATCCACCCAGGGAGCACATGGCCCTGCAGCCTCTCCTCCGGAGGTGCTCCCCAACTTCCCCAGCGCCCCCAGCCCGGGCTCACGCGGAGGTGATGGCTCGGTACCGCTCCAGGCCAGCTGTGTCCCATATCTGAGCCTTCACGGCGGCCGTGCCCAGCATGACGGTGCGGGTGGAGAACTCAACCCCGATGGTGGTCCGGCTGTCGTGGCTGAACTCATTCCGCGTGAACCGGGACAGTAGGTTGGTCTTCCCCACACCCGACTCGCCGATCAGCACCACTGCAGGAGGGGAGAGGCAGGGCTGAGATCGGGGGTCCACGCATCAGGAACGGGAACGGGAGCCGAGCCCAGGAAACCGCGGGAGGAGCCAGGCCTCCTGGCAGAGGCTTCCAGACTTCCCAGGTGAGGGGCCAAGAGTTCGGGCTGCAGGCCTGGAAAGGTTCTTGGTCAGGTCTGTGCAGTCAGCCTGCACTTCTGGTGATGGGCGCCTCCTCGGGCTGTTTGTGGGTGTCGGTGTTGAGGGGCTATGAGGTTGGCAGGGTGTGTGGATGTGGACAGGGCTGTAGGTCTGGGGAGCGAACATGTTTCTGGACTAGGCCGTGTGACAGCGTTGTGCCTGTCTGTGTCTGAGCTGTGAGGACGGGGAGGCTCGGCATGTGTGCGTGCGTGCAGGAAGCTGCCATGCGAACACAAATGTGGGGAGAACATTTGGCAGGTGACACATCGGGGGAGGGAGGAAAGTTCAGGGGGGGTAAGAAGTTAGGATCCCGCTGTCCCCAAGGAAGGACACAGGGCCAGGTGTTGGACGGGCCTACCCTGACGTGCGTTTTCACATGAAAAATGGGAATAACAATACTATCTATTTCGCGGATTATTGTTAGAAGTAAATGAGATACTGCCCAGGCTGACTGTTGCCAGCGGGCCGGTGCTTTCACTGTTGGGGTTCCAGGGACCGGGGTCTACTGGGGAGGCCGTGAAGAGCCTCTGGGCTGGTGCACAGCACCCAGGGCTCAGCTTTACCCACCACAGCAGAGCTGGGGGCTGGAGTAGGGCAAGGGGTCTGATGCAAGGACGACCCACACATTGCACAACCCAGAGCCAACAGGAGGACTACAGGAGGACCATGAGGCTGGCGCCCTGGGAGCCACATATTCAGGGCGCCGGTCCCCCACTCGGCCTCTCACTAGCTAGTGACCTTGAACAAGCGACTCAGCTTTTCTACATTTCAGTTTCCTTGTTTATAAAATCTAGAAAGCCCCCTCAAAGGTGTGCAGGGCAGGAAGGAGCTGGGAGCAGTGTGGGCGTGGGTGGGTGTGTATCCCTGCCTCCCCCCTGCTGGGAACCTCATCCCGCTCACCCCTGCCAGTGGGTGGGCTCCTAGCCCTGCCCTCATGCCCAGAGGGTGCTCAGGGCAAGGGCTTTGGAGCCCCCCAGACTTGGGTTTGAGCGTTGACTTTGTGACCATTTGTCAGCTCCTCACTGTCTCATCGTCATCCGTAAAACGGAGACACTAGGTGTTAACAGTGGTTGAGCGCCTACTATGTGCCAGGCACACCCTGAGAGCCTCACGCCTATTGGCTCCTTTAACCCCCACCACAGCACCAGGAGGCAAGTACCGTGATCACAATCCCATTTCTACAGGACAGCAAAACAAACACTTGGGGGGGATGTGGCTGGTACCAGCCAGTGCGGCTGGCCTCGCAAACAGAGGTGTGCCCCCCACCTCGCTCTGCCTTCAAGGAAGGACGAGCCCCCTGCGGCCAGCTCCCTCCTCGGCTCCTGCCCTAGTGCTGACAGCAGCCGCTCTGGGGCCGCCTGCCTCGGGTGCCCAAGCAAGGTGAGCGCAGCACAGCGCCTGCCGCCCTTGCCCGAGGCTCTGTGACCCTGTGTTGCAGTCTGGCTTCTCCCTGCATCTCCTCTCCCTTCCTTTCACTGGTGTTGAGCCAGATTAGACAACTTACACCCCAAACTTCTCAGTATCTGCTTCTGGAGACCCCCACCTGCACGAACTAGTCGACAGAGCTGAGATCTGGACAGCGAGCCTGGCTCCTGCCTACTACGCTTGCAAGAGGACAGATAGGTTTTGGGGCCGTTATGGAGACTGATGGGCTCAGGGCTGGCACAGAGAAGCGCTCAGGAAAGGGCAGTTACTAGTAGCAGTGCCGCCCCAGCCTCCCCTTCCTGAGACATAGGCCCGGAGTACTGGTTCCCCAACCGGAGTGGCCTGCGTCCCAGCTCAAGTGAGGGTGGGGCTTAGGCTGGGAGAGGCAGGGAGTGGGGTGGTGGCACAGGGAATCACAGCTCTGCAGTCCACCCTACCCCGAAGGAGACGTGGAAGTGGGGGTGCGTGGGGGCTGGGGTCTACAGGGGTCCATCGCAGGGGCTGAGGTCAAGAAGCAGGAAAGATGCATGCATACTTCCAGGATCAGCCAAGGTGACCCTGTGCCTGGTATTTGGGCCCAAAGGGGCTGCCAAGGGACAGCAGACAAGGCCCCAGCCCTCGGAGTCTTCCAGGTTCTATTAGACCCTGCTCTTGTTCTATGACATCTTCCCTGTCTTCACCCTGAAACGGACAAAGCTCTCCTTTCTCTTCTTTCCTGCACACCCACCCAGAAACAGGACTTTCTTCCTTTCAAGGTTATTCCCTCTTCTCAGGAGGGAAGTCCTCTCTGAAGTCTGACCTCCGTCCCTTGTGCTGCGGTGCTTGGCAATTCTAAGGATGTGGGCTTCCTTCGTGAATGGAGCAGAGGGGCCTAACTTAGCCCCGCCAGGGAGCGATCACCATCATTATCTGCAGGAGTAGAGCCCTCCGGCGGCTCCAGAACTTTTGCCCCAGGAAGCAGACCCTCCCCCTCCCCGCAGCTTGCTTTCTTCTCCAAAGGAATGATGGGCCCTGGGAGGGTCCTAGTAACAGGTAAAAAGACAGGAGGGACGCTCTCTGGCTCTGACGGTCTCTCTATTTACAGACCCCAACTCACCCTTGAAGACAAAGTTATAATCTTCCTCGGCTCTGTTCCCCATCCTGGCTGCGCATGGAGGGTATAAGTGTCTTTAGGGGCAGAGGTGACAGGACTCCGCGTTGCCTCCACGCCCTCAACCCTCGGCTCTCCAGAGACCTGGATCTGCCGCTCCTCTCATTGGGGGTAAAGAAACTTCCGCAGGCAGAGGCTTGAGGGCCCACTTGAAGCTAGGCAGGGCCTGGGAGGCTCAGCTCTGGCAGGTGGGGGTGCTGCAAGGAAGCCAGGAGGACGGAAGCTGAGAACAGGAAGAGCAGGCGGCGGAGACCTGGGGCCCAGGTGGGTGGAGAGACGATGACGTCAGACAGGTTAGGCAGGTTGAGTGTCCGCTCTTAGCCGGTGCTCCCGCAGTGGGGTGGGCGGGCAGGCTGGGGGTGGGAGGGCGCGGGGACAGGCACAGGACCTCCAGAGAGCCAGCTGAGGGCTGAGTGCACGGTGCTAGGGCTCCTGGGACCAGGGACCTACCTGGGCAGCCCCCAGTGAGTGAGAGCTAGCCTCTCAGGGAGCAGAAACCTGCTTGGCCTCCTGCTTTTCTGTCAGAGCCTCTGGTGGGGGGTGACTGGGGGCACCAGGGGAAGGGCTGCTGGGGCGAGAGGCTGGTGCTGACAGGTGCCAATCACTTTGCCACAGTGCAGAATTCTGGGAGCTGTGTTGTGGACACAGCAACTTTTGCCCCTCCCGACAGCCCAGGGCCTGGGATGGGCAGCGTTCCTCACCCTGGGTGGAGCTGAAACTCGCCACCTACCTCTGCCCTGGGACGGGTCCCTTCCTATGGCACCGGGCTAGGGGCTGGTAGCTCTCTGTCCAGACCTGCTCTACACACCCAGGGTAAGGGGAAACCTGGAGCAGAAACAGACAGATGCGTGAGCAGTTTAAGCACAGGGCGGGATCTGAGGGTTCACAGTAAAGCCACACTGCCCGCAAAGGGTTTCAAGATCTGGAGGGTCCGTGTGAGCATGGGGTGGCCCTGGTCGGTGGCTGGTGCACACTCTTCCACCCCCAAGAGCAGAAAAGGCATCTCCCCAAAGTTGAGACTGAACGGCACCGGCCTGGCAGGGCCCTATATTCTTGCTGTCCAGTAGGACCCCCACCAGTCTGCCGCTCCTCTGAGAGTACCCACAAAGGTGCGCCCATCAGGTGGCTGAACTTCTGCTCAGAGGGGTAGGGCTGGGCCATGCCACCGAGACGCCCCAGCTGTCAGAGGGCAAGGTGAGAGGCGGGCCCTCGAGAGTCTCCTAAGCAATCCCCGCTCCGTTCCACCTCCTTGGGCTCCTCCCGTTCAAGAAAGCAGTCATCACGTAAGACAGGAGTTCAAGTTTATTCTTGGAAAACACAAAGTCTCACCTTCCCCCCACCACCCAAAAAGGCTTCCCCAGGGGGCCCTGCCCCTCCAAATGGTCATTTATCTTTTCTGACCCCAGCTTCAGCCAAGGCTCATTATGAGGCGGCTACTTGGGTAAGGGGTTCCTCCAGGTACTGCACCAAGGCCTGGGCCTGCAAGAGGGGAGGAGAAATCAGGCCTGCACGCGGTATGCCACTAGAGGGATCCCCAATCCAGGCCGACTCCCGCTGCTGAGCACCCCGCCCCCACCCACTCCTGGGAGTCGGCCCACAGCTGACTCCAGGAAGGTGGTGGGGTGGCAGTGGACAGTGAAGAGCACAAACGCTGGGCCCACGGTCGTAGAGCGATGGGCACATACACACCTTGGCCTTGAGCATCCCGAAGCCCACCGTCTCCTTGGCATACATACACAGCAGAAGGTTGGCCACCCGGGTGATGGCGACACGGCCCTCCTAGTGGGGGTGATATCGTGGGATGTAATGTTCTGCTTGGCACCCTCAGCCCTCTCTTTCCCCAAGGGCTCCTCTTCAGAGAGACTATCATCTTCTTCCTTCCATGCCCTGGGCATGGCAGGAGCCTCAGATGAGGGGCTCTGGCCACAGCCCTGGACGCAGGGTCCTGAGCTCAGATTCCAGGGTCAGCACAGCTCCTGACTAACCAGCCTCCCCTGGGAAACTCAACCTCGCAGAAACTTGGTTTCTCTTTCTGTGACCCCTACCTCATCCCAGTTGGTGAGGATGTAGTACACAGGAGGGAGTTTTGAAACTGCAAAGGCCTATCCAAATGGGTGATGTCATTATCATGGGTTCACCCCAAAGACCCCGTAAGGAACGTGGGAGCAAATAACCCCATGTACAGTTCTCCTTTCCCACGGTAAAATTTTTCCAAATTGCAAGTCTGACTCTAGGGTCCAATCAACGAAGGAGGTGGGTCAGCATGAAAAAGAAGAAAAACAGAGTACACTGCATGTTTGTTTTAGTCGGGGGGTGTGGGCTCTGACTTCGCTGCTATTCTTATGGGTGCGGTGTGGACAAGACGTTGGAAAGCTGCTGCCCCACAGCACCGACTCTAGCTTCGGCACCAAGCAGGAGTCATCAGCAGAACCGAGATGGCATCCTTGGTTGGGCGTGGTGTGAGGAGGAGGTAGTCATCCCCGTGACCGTGGAAATCCTTTGGGAAGAGTTCACTCTTGGGCCTTTTCAGTTTGGTTCAGCAAACTTTCATTGGGCATCTGCTGTGTGCTGGGAGCCAGGTGCTGAGCTCCCTGCTTCTCTGGCCTCGCCTCCTACTCACCTCCCCTATTCCCATGCTGCTCCAGCTACATCAACCTTGTTGATCCTTGACCAGACATTATTCCACCTCAGGGCCTTTGCACTTGCTGTTCTGTCAGAAATGTTCTTCCCCTAGACGGCCATACGGCTTGCCAACTTCGTTCGGATCTTTAATGAAATGTCACCTTTTCAGTGAGACTGTCCCTGATACGTGCCCCACCTCACTTCCGTTTCGCATAGCACTCTCGGTATCTCACATCCTAGGGTTGACTTACATATGTATTCTACAGCACACGTAAAACCATGAGCCTCTATGAGAAGTTAGGCCTGAAGTTTTTGTCCTGTTTGCTACTTTCCCCCTAATCCCTGAGAGCGCTGCAGGGACCTAAACATGTGTTGGCCGAACCAACAAGAAGGCGAGTGAGACAGTTTCTGTTTCCCGGAAATTCACAGTCTAACGGCTACTTCCCCTTTCTGGACAGCAGCTGCTTCTTCTGTAAACTGAAGGGACGGGCCTAGGGCCTGGAGACTCTGCTGTGCTTCTGTGAGCCTGTGACTCTGGGGTGACAACACTGTACGGTTTACACCCTTTGATCTTCACCATAAGCCTGCGTGCGAGCATTCCTGTTGGGGGGTATTACTGTTCCTGAGTTAGAGGCGGTAAGAAAGTTCAGAGAGCTTAAGTGACTTACCCAGGGCTCCATGAATGACAAGGGGCCAGCTGAGCCCAGAAGCCCTGGCAGACGTGGGTCCCCGGCTCCCTTTCACCCCCACTTGCTGCATAGGGCCCTACCTACCATAATGCTGCAGCAAACCAACTCTTAGTAGCCCTCGGACACCCTGTCCCTGCCCCTCCAACCATCCAGGATGGGGTCCAGGTCGCCCCATGGGGATTCCCTTCGGGGACAGAGGGAGTGGCTCCCCTCTCCATACCATGCAGTCCATGAGGATGAATTTGAGATTGTCTTCATTAAACGCTTGGTTCCCGTTGCGGTCGTAGGCGGCCCAGATGTTGCTGGCGATGGCCGCGGTGACCCGGGCGTCCGTGTCCCCGTAACCGGAGTAGGCCAGCAGAGATCCCTCGTTATTCAGCAGCCTGGCGAGCGGCAGTAAGGGACAGGGACGTGCTCGGAGCGGCGAGAAAACGCCTGTGCTCTCGTCCCACCTCCCGCCGGGGCGCTTCCAGAAAGCAGGGGTCTAGGCAGAGCGCGACCCCTCTGCCCTCCTCCCTCCCCGAAACCCCTCCCCTGCGCGCCGCGGGCTGGCCGCCCGCCTCCTCCGGCCGCACTCACAGCGTGCTCTGGACACCTCCGGTGTTGGCCTGGCTTAGCACCTGGGTCAAAGCCTTGGGACGCAGCATGCCTGCGGCTCCCAGGCCCGGACTTCCGCGCCAGCCCCCGAGCCGCCTCCCGCGGGCCTCCGCGGGGACCTCCCCGAGCTCCCGGCCGCTTCGGAACGCCGCGCGACCCGGAGGTCCCGGCCCGGCTCTGGGGTGGCGACGTAATACCGCCCCGCCGCGGGAGGCGCCGGGAGTTGTAGTTCCGTGTGGCCTCGCGGCGCACCCTGGGAAGTGTAGTTCGTCTTTCCCGGGGGAACCATGCGGTTGCTGGGGGAAAAAGAGCGGGAGCGAAGGGACAGGGGCAGGACTGGAAGGACGTTTAACAACCCACTCCCCCACCCCCCGCCACCCGGGGAGAGAAGAGTCAGCACGCCCGCTTGACAGTCCACGACCAATAACTGAAAAAAGAAATCCCTGTATTTGTCAGGCACACGTTTGGTTACTTTCCAGAGCAATTGCCTACGTTATGCACGACCGTGTGAGATGACCAAGGCTCAGAAAGGCCTCTGGAGCCGTACTTAGTAGACTTCGTGCAGGCAGGACCTCCGGGGGCATAGGCAGTCCTAGAGGTGAGACCTCGAGTGGACGTCCAGATGTGGGGGAACTGAGCGTCCAAGTCGGGACAGGCCCGGGAACCGGAAAAACGCGGCGGCGACAGGCACACAGCGTTTTCGCGGGGGTCCCCGCGGAGGCGGCTGGGCAGGACCGGCCGCGGGCTGTCGCGGGGAGCCCGCCCCGCTCCGCCCCCCCACCCCCGCCGCCCCGCAAGGCCCGGGACCCCCGGCTGCAGTGCCCCCCCCAGGCCGCCCGGGGCGCTGTGGGCGCAGCTGGTCCGGAGGGCGGCGCGGCCGCGGGGAGGGGAGGGGAGGGCAGGGCAGGGGAGGGCGGAGGGGCGGAGGGGCGGAGGCCGGAGCCGAGCCGGCCGGGCGGGCGGGCGGCCGGGCGGGGAGGAGGAGGAGCCGGGGCGGGCTGGCGGGCGGCCGGGTGGAGGCGGCGGCATGGCGGAGCCGAGCGGGGCCGAGGCCAGGCCCCCCATTCGGGTCACCGTCAAGACCCCCAAGGATAAGGAGGAAATTGTGATCTGCGATCGAGCCTCCGTCAAGGAGGTAGTACGCGCGGCGAGGCTGGCGGAGGAGGGGTCTGCGGAGAGAGGGGAGGCTCCGAGGCGGCGGGGCGGCGGGCGGGGCGGCGGGGGCCCCGCAGGCTCTCGGAGGGGCGGGAGGGGAGGAGCGGGGCTGGGGGCGTCCTGCGAGGCGGCTGCGGCGAGCTCGGCGCGTGCGGCGGACTCGAGGCCGGGGCTCGCCTTGTGGCCTGCGTTGGGGGCGTGGCGGAGAGCGGGGAGGGGGCACCTTGCACCGGGGAGGGGAAGGACTACGGGTCTGAGGGCAGCGTGCGCCCCGAGCGCTGGTCGGGGGTTCGAGGGGCCGCGGCCGGACGGTCTCCGGGTTCGGTGCTGCGCCAGGGGAGCGGGCGAGGGGCGCCCCCGGGTGCTGGGGCGCGGGGCGCTGGGGGAGCGTTTCCCTCCGCTCTTATCTGTCCTACCTTTTCAAATCGAGGTGGTTACGGTGGGCCCTCGGTCCCTCCGGGACTTACGGCGTGCAGTAGGTGCTCAATAAAAGTGTGTTGGGTGAGCGGATGAGGGCACATTGCCTGTGCTCGCCACCCCCTGTGGCTGCTGCAGAATTTCTCATAGGCGGGGCTTCAGATAGGCCATCTGGTTGGAAGGAAGGGATCTGGAAGCTGCCCCGGCTTAGCAAGTGCACTCTTCACTGAGCGTGTCCTGGTTTGGTTTGTTCGGGTTTGGTTTTCGGAGGAGAGCTGATAGATTTGGAGAGTCTGACTCTCCCTGGGCCAGTCTGTAGTGCCATCGCTGCCCCCTGCCCCCTTATAAAATGACTGCATTCCGGAATTTACATCCTGTGCCTTGCAGAGCTCACTTTGAAATCCGCCTTAGCTGAGAGGCCATGTATTGGGTCAAGAGCCAGGGCTTTGGTGTCGAGACCTGACTTCCAGTCCGCCTGGGATGTCATGGAACTGCTCTGATGATCAGTTTTCTCGTCCTGAAAGTGGAGATGACAGTTCATATCTATCTCACAGGACTGAGACTCTGAACTCCTGAGTAGTCGCTGCTGTTAGAGGTCGTTGGGGTCTGTGTGTTGTGCTTGTTACAAGAAGGCTGGGCATAGGCAGGGAAACCTGGAGTCTAGAACCGAAGGCTGTAGGGAGACAGGCCTGGGTCCAAGGTTGCTGGAGGAATTGGGACAGAGAGTCACAGGGAGCTGGGGGGAGGGACTGAGGCGGGAGGCGTAGGGAACTGGCTGAGCCTTCTGGGGTTGAGCGAGACAGAGCCTGTCCCTGGTCCATGTCTTTGGTTAACAAAGGAGCTGCTCACTGCAGCTGGATGGATAGGTTCTAGACTGCAGAGGGCACTTCCCAGACCCAGGGCAGGGTCCCTGGTGGGTGGAGGCCAAGGAAACTCTGCCGTGACCTCTGCCTCTTGATCGCAGTTCAAAGAGGAGATCTCCAGGAAATTTAAGGCCCAGCAGGATCAGCTGGTCCTGATCTTCGCAGGCAAGATCCTCAAGGACGGGGACACACTGAACCAGCATGGCATCAAGGATGGGCTCACTGTCCATCTGGTCATCAAGACCCCTCAGAAGTAAGTCCGGGACAGGAGCGGATCCAGCTGCTGCCTGGGCCTGATTTTCCCATCCGGTCCTCACTTTCTCACCTGTCGCTCACCTGTACCCTGAGAGCTCTCGGAGGGAGGGATTGCTAGGCAGCCCTGCAGTCTCCCCTCAGGGGAGAGGAACCTCGGCTACCTCTCCCAGAACGCCCTGAAGGCAGATGGTACTAGTTCCTCCCTCCGCCTGATTTCCCGCCTGCCCCCAGCACCACCCACTCCCGCCTGAGGGTTGCTTCAGGCCTACGTTAGGGCAGGAGCTGCGCCAGAAGGAAATCCTTGTCTTCCCTTTCCTGTTCACTTCAGCTGGGCTTCGTTTCTCTGTCCTCAGGGCTCAAGATCCAGCTGCTGCCACTGCTTCCCCCTCCTCCACTCCAGACCCTGCCTCGGCACCCTCCACCACGCCCACTTCACCCGCCACCCCTGCCCAGCCCTCCACCTCTGGCAGCGCCTCCTCAGATGCCGGCGGTGGGAGCCGCAGGAGCAGTGGGGGGGGTCCCTCCCCAGGGACTGGGGAGGGACCCCCCAGCGCCACTGCATCCATACTCTGTAAGCCCTTGGGGAGGAGGTCACAGGCCTGTTTTGGGGCTAGGGAGTAGGTGAGAGCCAAGAGGAGGCAGCAGCATGCCCCCTGCTCCTGGTCTGATGGGGATGGGGGACCCCTGGATATGGGATTCCAGACACTGGTACTTGGGCGAAGCTGGGGAGGAAACCAGTCTACCAGGGTCTCCCAGAGGATGGGAGCATGGATGAGCATTGGGAGGGAGGGACAGAACGGGGTTGGGGTGTGGGGAACGCAGGATGAGGGTATTGGCGTTTGGGGACAAGGGGGTCCCGCAGCAGCCAGCTGAGGAGTATTTATTGCTCATTCAGCAGGCCACCCCTGGTCAGCCTGTCTGTGCTGTGCCCGGCCTCTGCCGCCAGAGAGGTCGAGGTGGACCGGGCTCCCTTCTCTGCCCGCAGTGGGGCAGGGCTGGGGCCGGGGAGGGATTGGAAAGGGGAGGTGCGAGGAGCAGACAGGGCCGTCGCAGACACCTGCCTGCAGTGGCTGTGGCCCGGCGGGGGCAGGGTCTCGCTGCCGACCGTGACCCCGGCCCTCCCCGCAGCTGGCTTCGGGGGCATCCTGGGCCTGGGCAGCCTGGGCCTGGGCTCCGCCAACTTCATGGAGCTGCAGCAGCAGATGCAGAGACAGCTGATGTCCAACCCCGAGATGCTGTCGCAGATCATGGAGAACCCTCTGGTCCAGGACATGATGTCCAACCCCGACCTGATGCGTCACATGATCATGGCCAACCCCCAGATGCAGCAGCTGATGGAGCGGAACCCTGAAATCAGCCACATGCTCAACAACCCGGAGCTCATGAGGCAGGTGGGTGCGAGGGAAGGCGGGGTGGGGTCGGGTGGGACACCCACCCAGAGGGCCCCAGCCGTGCCGCCTCGTCCTGCCTCGGCGTGGCCGTGGACCGACTCACTCAGCAGCACGTGGCGAACGCTGGGGGTATAGGCCTCGCTGTCCGGAACTTGTGGTCTCAAGGGGAGCGGGACGAACAAGTGTGCGGTGATGACGTGGCGTGGTCGGTGCTGTCGTACAGATAGTCGCAGGGTCCCCCGGGAGCACAGGGGGGCTCAGAGGAGGCCTCTGGAGGAAGTGTCACCCAAGCTGAGACCCAGAGGAGGAAAAAGAGAGTGTTCAGGGCTGAGGGACAGCAAGTGAAAGGCAGTGGGGTGTTCGGGGAGCCCTGGGGCTGGGCAGGGGCGGAGGCTGACGGAGACCCCGAGAGGCGGTTCTGTACTGGCCTCCAGGAGCTGTGTCTCCCGGCCCGCTGCACCGAGGGACGAGGGTAGATGATGTCGGCAGAGCTGTGGGTACCCGTCTGGGTTCACTGGGAGGTAAGTTCCTTCAGCGCGAGGATTTGCCAGTGTTTCTTCACGGTCCAGAGCAGTGTGCCTGGTGTGTGGCGGTCCCTAGCAGACACGTAGTGAGTGAAGGAGTTACAGGGTAGGGAGTCAGGGTTCTGTCTTAGACATACAGGTGTTTCGGGGAGGCAGGTGCGGAAAGGACTTGGGAATAAGGACAGGGAAGGCATCCCCAGTCGGGTGTGGTCAGGAAGGAGCTGTGCGGTTGTCTGCGTCAAGGACTGCAAGTCTCCGGGCGCTGACACGGGCCAGCCCTTCCTGACACCGAGCTGTTGGCTCCAAAGGGAAAGCCCCCGTCCTTGGGTTTCTCAAGGTCTGGCTGGGCAGAAACCGAGGGCCGGGGTTAGAGGGCATTGGTGGCACCGTCCTGGCTTGAATGCCTTCCCTCCCCGACTTGTGGTCGTCTGCCA
Organism: Ursus maritimus; assembly: GCF_017311325.1. NCBI lineage: Eukaryota > Metazoa > Chordata > Mammalia > Carnivora > Ursidae > Ursus > Ursus maritimus. The sequence goes on along the minus strand of NW_024424452.1, from coordinate 41,051,792 downwards.
GGAGCCACAGTAAGTCGGGCAGGCAGACCAACCTGGCCTCGAGACCTGGCCCACCACTCACTGCTATGGGTCCTCAAGAGTCTCTGCCCGTTTTCTCATGTGCAGAATAGGGACAGAAACACCTCCTTGGCACGAGTATCGTGGTGATCCCAAGACGTCAGTTGTGTACATTGCTTTGCCAGGCATCTGTATGTAGCAGGCGCTCAATAGATGTTGATTTCCTCTGCTGCCTCCTCCTCTTTCTCGTGTCCATTCTTACTCAGTTTCCTTTCGCTCCCTGACACTGGTGCGGGCCCCCTGAACCTGAGGAAGGGGAGCCGTGCCCTCACCCCATCTGGGATCATTGTACCGCGGTACAGAAAGCCTAGTGGAATAGCCACGGGAAGGCAGGGTTGGAGCCAAGGTGACCGTAGAGAAAAAAAGTCTGACTTATCTGACCCGCGGCCCCTGTTGGGCACTTCCTGGCCCTGGCCCCTAATCCTGATGCAGACCCCTCCTCAGGGCCCACCCTTGTCCAAGCTTGGTGCTCCCCTGGTTTCAGGATTCTTCCCGTCTCTCCCTTCTCCGCTAGACCATGGAGCTTGCCCGGAATCCAGCCATGATGCAAGAAATGATGCGGAACCAGGACCGGGCTCTGAGCAACCTGGAGAGCATCCCTGGGGGGTATAACGCCCTCCGCCGCATGTACACCGACATCCAAGAGCCGATGTTCAGTGCTGCCCGGGAGCAGGTGGGGCCGGGGCCAGGCTGTGGGAGGGCTGGTGGGGCTCAGGAGTCCCTCCCCCAGACCCAGGCAAGCCCGGCGTGCTCCCTGCTTCTCTTTTCTGTTGCGGCCCTCTGGGATGGGCCTGGGCTTGGAAGCACTTCTCATGGCATAGGCAGGGGTGGTCCAGCTTGGCATGGGACCGAGGCGGTGGGGCGGGAGGTAGCAGAATTCCCTGGGGATGTGGGGGGGGGGGGTGTAGCATCCGAGGGATCTGACAGCCTTGTGCACCAGGGCCTCGAAGGTTGGGGGCAGACCTGGGGTGAGATGGCCGCCCTCAGCACAGTGCGTCTCAAGTGTGGTCCACGGGTCGCCTCAATCAGCATCACGCAGGGAGCTAATCCATAATGAGCCTCCTCGTCCCCACCTTTGAGCTACTTAGTGACTCAGTCTCAGGAATCAGGCTTGGGAACACGCACTTGTGACAGTGCCTTATGAATTCTTGCAAATATATAAAGAGTATAGACAAGGATACAGCATTGCCCCAGCGTGTTGCCATAAATAGCTTCGGTGCCTTTTGGTTCTTTTTTTAAGTTTAATTTACACTACATTATACGCTTACACACTTCAAAGTTCCGAAGTTACACAAAGTAAACAAAAGGAGTCCTTCTATTTCCATCTCTCAGCCACCTCTTGTCCACCGCAGAGGTGACTAGTGTTAGTGGTTTTTAGAGTTTCCTGGACATGTTTAATATTTGCAAATAAGACGTTACAGATCGAATTGCAGCCTCCCGGTGCCCCTGCCCCGTTTTACCCCTTTCCCTCTCCAAAGCGAACCGGCACCATGAAGTTGGTGTTTACCATTTTGCTGCTTTGAGGGCCTGTGTTTGTATCCATAAATAACCTACAGCATTGATTTGCATATTTTTAAACCTCATAGAAGTGGTATCGTGCTGTTCATATAATTTTTAACTTGCTTTTTCAAAACGTTTAGAAAATGTCTTATTGGAGAATAATATAGCTTCAGAAAGGCACACGTATCATCGGTGTGCAGCTTGATGGGTTTTCCTATACTGAACACCCCCCAAACCAGTGCCCCGGTGGGAGGGTGGCATCCTATGTTACTTTTTCCTGGTGGAAGAGAAAAAGCCCCACATCCTCAGTGGTTCATGCTATCCCAACAGATTTTCTTGCTCCCGAGGCTGCTGGCCTGCAGCAGGTCTCCACAAGTAACTGTGCGCCTTGCTGACTCTGCAGGGACCCGTTGGTCTGTTTGTCCCTACAGTGATACCACATGGTCTTAATTAAGTCTGGGCATCGGGTAGAGTAAACCCCCCCCCCCACCTCACTCTCCAACGTCTTCTTGGTTATTCTTGACACTGCTCTTTCAAATTTTAGAAGGGCTTGTAGGGATCAACTACGAGTTTTTTAAAGAATTTATTTTAATAAAAAATTATATAAAGACAAAAGGAATTTATTTATTTTAAATTACATTTAACTATTTAATTGAAAATTATATCAAAGTAATGCATGCACCTGGTTAAAAAAAAAATCCACTAGCTGAGAAAGGCTTATAACAAGCCCTCTGGCTAATTCTGATGCACACCAGGCTGCAGAGCCGTTGGGAGCATGGAGATTTGGCGTCAGCAAACCGGTGTTCGGATACTTGTGCCAGCATTTCTAGGGGTGCGGGTTTAAGTGAGTTGCTTTACCTTTCTGAGTCTTAGCTTCCACATTTTCAGACTGGAGGCGGCGTGTTAAAGTAGTGGTTCTCGATCGTTTTGGCCTCAGGACCACCCTACATGCTTAGGAATTGCTGAGGACCCAATATTCACTGAATCTGAAATTAAAACTGAGAAACGTAAGGAATGTTTATTAATTCGCTTTAAAATGAGAGTAAATCCACTACACATTGACATACATGGCATATTCTTTGAAAAAATAACTTCATTTTCCTAAACAAAACTTGAGCGGAGGGTGGCCTTGTTTTAATTTTTGCAGACGTCTTTAACGTCTGGCTTTACTGCAGGATGGCTGGACTCCCAGCTCAGCTTCTGCATTCGGTCTGTTGCAATGTCACCTGTCATGTAGCCTCTGGAAAAGGCCACTGAACGCTCGCGAAGACAACAAAAGTGAAAAAAGGCAGATAGCACCTCAAAACGATAAAGACAGTGTTCAGCCTTGCAGGGTCCCAGGACCGCACTTTGAGAACTGGTATATTGGAGGGCTGTTGTAAACATTAGAATAAATGTGCCAGACGTGTAGTAGGTGCTCAATAAATGGCAGCCGTTGTCGGAGGGAGGTCAGAAAGAGGCTCGGGCCCTAGAGCGTACCAGGAACCCAGCGGTGGTGGGTCCCCAGGACAGGACATCGGAAGCAAGGCCAGAGCCCTAGGCTGTGGTGTGCAGACCCTGGCCTGCTGGCCTGTCGTCAGCAGGCGTCTGGTCAAGCAGAAGAGGCACAGCTCAGAGCTACAGGGTCCTGGGTGAGCTCTGGTCCCCATGACCGGCTTTGAAGAAGCAGGAAGCCCCATGGTGAGGAGAGGCTGAAGCTCTCAGGGACCTCCTGCTTAGGTGAGGACTAGCCGGGACCTCAGGAGTGGGAGTCTGAGCAGGGGCGTAAGGTGTGGACTCCGTCAGCAAGCATGCCCCTGCACAGAGCTCTTTCCTGGGTGCGGTGGATCTGGAGGAAGGAACTTCCGGGGCTGCCTTGGACAGCACACCGTAAATGGGGTGCAGGCCTTGGGTGACACAGCAGGGAGCCTGGTGCTGAGGGGGGCTGTTTAGCTGAAGGAAGGAGGCCGAGGAAGAGGAGACGGTGTGGGGGACGCAGTGGAGGGAGGGCATGCTCGGCCAGAGACGTGCTCCACCGACGGGCTCCGCTGTCTGCACCGCGGCAGACAGAATGCCATCTTGGGGACCTGGGGAGGAGGGGGTTCTGGGGAGTGGGTGTTGGACCCAGATGGCTGGGAAAAGGGACGCCTAGAGGCAGATCGGGGCTGAGGTAGAGCCAGCTGCCATCAAGCCAACAGTTGTTAACTGAGCACCTGCTAGTGTCAGGGGAGGGCTGCAAAGAGGACCTTGTCTCTGCCCCTTAAGAGCTAAGGGGACAGATACGGCATTACACAAGGGAAGGGTGCGTGTAAAGTACCACAGGGCCCAGGGGAGACGAGAGACCAAATGTTCAGAGCCACTGGGAGAGACGGGAAGTTTCCAGTTATCCGAGCGGTGTTGTGACCAGGTCGCCAGCCCTGGCCAGCCCCCACCCTGAAGGATGAGGGGGGAGCTGCCCGTTGGGAGCTGCCCTGGGTCTCAGGCCCCTGTCCCTTTCCCAGGGAGGGGAGGCTGTTAGGTGAGAGGACCCAGAGGGCCTGGCCCTTACCCCTGGTCTGTTTCAGTCCTTAACCCAGAACCTTTCCCTCCTCCCAGTTCGGCAACAATCCCTTCTCTTCCCTGGCCGGGAACTCCGACAGCTCGTCCTCCCAGCCTCTGCGGACTGAGAACCGAGAGCCCCTCCCTAACCCCTGGAGCCCCTCGCCCCCCACCTCCCAGGCCCCCGGGTCCGGGGGGGAGGGCACCGGAGGATCGGGGACCAGCCAGGTGCACCCGACAGTCTCGAACCCTTTTGGGATCAATGCGGCTAGCCTGGGGTCAGGTATGTCCTGGGGTGGGAGGAGCTTAGTGGGGTCACCAGGGTGGTCCCTCTGCCCCAGGACTGCATGGGGCTTACACTGCTCCAGAATATTAAAGACAGGTGAGACGGTATTGAAGCCACGGAAGGGGCTGTGCAGCCTCAGAGGCTGCAGGGTGCTTTGGGCCGTGTCTCCTGTTCCTGGGAGCAGCCTGAGTAATGGCTCACAGATAGGGCCGACCCCACCTGCTAAGCTCTTGCAGCCGTGCTGTCCAGCTGTCCAGCGTCAGTGGGTTGGACTGGGGAGGAGCGTGTAGGGGAGGACCCGGGGCACACCTGGGGCAGGCAGGTATAAGGCTGGGAGAGATGGATGTGCAGAGCTGCCATGGACAGAAGTGGGGGTTATGCACTGCACAACCCTTGGGGAGGCCCCATGTATCTGTAGTGTGACCGTGCATATGATCCTGGGGGTGTCTTTGGTAGATGCCCTGATTTCTCTGTGCCCTGGCGGGGGTGGGGGGGCACCTTGATCCCAAAGTCCCTCTGGGTGCTTATTTTAAAATCAGGGATTTGAACCTGATCCATGGCTTTAAAATTGTACTCCAGTGCTGGGGTGTCTGGACCATCCCCAGGAGGAGGAAGGAACAAGAGGGAGGGGCTCCAGCCATCCTGCCAGGCTCTAAGCAGCCCGTTGGCATACTTGGTTTTTGAGTGAGATCTGGTTTGAGGAAAGGGCTGCTGCCACAAGACAAGTGTCAAACCATGAGTGTACGTGACCTCTGTCGGGCCCTTTCCAACCCTGACATTGAGCCTGTGGCAAGAGCAGTCCGGGGGGCGTGAACGAGATCCCAGTTTCAACCGGCGTGTCCTTTGCAGAGCAGCCGGGAGAGGGGCCAAGCCAGAGGGACAGGGACCCACGCCCCCGTGCTTGGGGGCCCATGCTACGGCTGCCCTTCTGAACTGTGGAACCAGTCAGCATTGGAAGGAGGGAGATGGAAGGGCGGCAGCATCTGGTTTCCATCTGGACCCCTTTTCTCCTGTTCCGTTGTTTTCCTCCTCATGCCAGGGGTGTTCAACAGCCCAGAGATGCAGGCCCTCCTCCAGCAGATCTCTGAAAACCCCCAGCTGATGCGGAACGTGCTCTCAGCCCCCTACATGCGTAGCATGATGCAGACGCTGGCCCAGAACCCCGACTTCGCTGCCCAGGTACGCAGCTGCCACGGGGGAGCGCGGTCCAATCAGCCCCGAGCCAGGCTGCTGGGTGTGAGTCTCAGGCCCACCGCCCCCGAGCTGAGCCTCTCAGTTTGTCCTCCTGTGAGCGCTCAGGGCAGCGGCTCCCCCTTCGGACTCGTGCCGGTTCAGTGCGTTCATACGAGTACGCGGCGCGGTGCAGGCTGAGCGCTGTGGACTCGCGCACTGCTGTCAATGCCAGACGTGGCACTGCATGCCCCGGCTCGCCCCAGTGTGGCTCCATCTCCTCTCACTGCCCCACGTCGGCCTCCGGGGTTCCCCAAGAGCCACACTTCCCGCCGTGGTGGGGGTGCCGCGGGAGGCCGTGGGGGTTCTTGGGGTGGGCGGGCCCAGGTCTCCCCTGCTGCCTCCACCCCGGCAGATGATGGTGAATGTGCCGCTCTTCGCGGGGAACCCCCAGCTCCAGGAGCAGCTCCGCCTTCAGCTCCCGGTCTTCCTCCAGCAAGTGAGTGGGTCCGACAGCAGGTGGGAGGGCGGGGCAGAGCTCGGGCCTGGGGCTGGGGTGGCCTCCTCCGTCCTGCCACTCCCATGGCCTTCCTGTGCCCTTTCCCACCAGATGCAGAACCCGGAGTCCCTCTCTGTCCTCACCAACCCCCGGGCCATGCAGGCGCTCTTACAGATCCAGCAGGGCCTACAGACCCTGCAGACCGAGGCCCCCGGGCTGGTACCCAGGTAAGGGTTGTGGTGGGGGGCAGCAAGTTTCGGGCCCCCTCCCCGGGTGCTTCCCGCAGCCATCGCGTGTCCGAGGGTCTGCTCTCCTGTTCCCTCCGCCCTTCCTTCTAGACCTCATGTGCCCTCCCTTTCTCAGCGGCTCATCTCTTGGTCTATCCTGCCTGCAGCCTTGGCTCCTTTGGGATGTCCCGGACCCCGGCACCCCCGGCAGGCAGCAACCCCGGGTCTGCACCCGAGGCCCCCACCTCCTCGCCGGCGCCCCCTGCCGCGTCTCCTGCCGCGTCTGCCGCGGGGGCTTCCAGCGCTCAGCAGCATCTCGTACAGCAGATGGTCCAGCTGTTGGCCGGTGGCGGTGGGAGCTCGCAGGTATGCAGGGCGGCGGTGCCTTCGCCACCCCGGGCCTCCCTGGCGCCGTGCGGCGGAGCTGCGGAAGGGAGGCAGCCAGCCCCGGGCACTTGCTGGCCTCAGGCAGGTTGCCGCCTTCCCTGAGCTCCGTTTCCGTGGCCGTGAAATGGAGCCGAGAACAGTGACCGCCCCGTCGGGCTGCCGGGCGCCGTGCTGAGCGTCTTCTGGTGCCTCCCAGGAGCCTTGTCAGGAAGCTGCTGGCTCTGTCATGAAAGGGGAAAACGGAGGCCCAGAGAGGTGACGTGCTTGCTCGGAGTCACACAGCCCGGGAGTCGGTCACGGAGCCGAGATGCAGACCGGGGTGTGCGGCTCTTGAACGTGCGCCTGGACCCGTGTCCAGCATGGGCGCCTGTCCCGGCGCACTCGCCGGAATGGAAGTGGCCGCCAGCTCTGAGGCAGGGGAGGAGGCTCTGGGCCGGGAGGTCCCCGGAGCCCTGGGTCACAAAGTCAAGGCCAGGGCGTTGGGCAAGGGGTAGCATTGACCTCAGGTGAGGCCCTTCACCTTTCTCTGTAACTGCCCTGGGAAAAGCCTTTCAACAGACACACCAGCGTTCCCCGCTCTGTGCAAGGCCGTGTGTGCAGAACGCTGTGGAAGGCTTGCACCCGGGGT
>NW_024424452.1:41041439-41044511 GCF_017311325.1 Ursus maritimus | reverse complement strand
GGGGAGGCCCCATGTATCTGTAGTGTGACCGTGCATATGATCCTGGGGGTGTCTTTGGTAGATGCCCTGATTTCTCTGTGCCCTGGCGGGGGTGGGGGGGCACCTTGATCCCAAAGTCCCTCTGGGTGCTTATTTTAAAATCAGGGATTTGAACCTGATCCATGGCTTTAAAATTGTACTCCAGTGCTGGGGTGTCTGGACCATCCCCAGGAGGAGGAAGGAACAAGAGGGAGGGGCTCCAGCCATCCTGCCAGGCTCTAAGCAGCCCGTTGGCATACTTGGTTTTTGAGTGAGATCTGGTTTGAGGAAAGGGCTGCTGCCACAAGACAAGTGTCAAACCATGAGTGTACGTGACCTCTGTCGGGCCCTTTCCAACCCTGACATTGAGCCTGTGGCAAGAGCAGTCCGGGGGGCGTGAACGAGATCCCAGTTTCAACCGGCGTGTCCTTTGCAGAGCAGCCGGGAGAGGGGCCAAGCCAGAGGGACAGGGACCCACGCCCCCGTGCTTGGGGGCCCATGCTACGGCTGCCCTTCTGAACTGTGGAACCAGTCAGCATTGGAAGGAGGGAGATGGAAGGGCGGCAGCATCTGGTTTCCATCTGGACCCCTTTTCTCCTGTTCCGTTGTTTTCCTCCTCATGCCAGGGGTGTTCAACAGCCCAGAGATGCAGGCCCTCCTCCAGCAGATCTCTGAAAACCCCCAGCTGATGCGGAACGTGCTCTCAGCCCCCTACATGCGTAGCATGATGCAGACGCTGGCCCAGAACCCCGACTTCGCTGCCCAGGTACGCAGCTGCCACGGGGGAGCGCGGTCCAATCAGCCCCGAGCCAGGCTGCTGGGTGTGAGTCTCAGGCCCACCGCCCCCGAGCTGAGCCTCTCAGTTTGTCCTCCTGTGAGCGCTCAGGGCAGCGGCTCCCCCTTCGGACTCGTGCCGGTTCAGTGCGTTCATACGAGTACGCGGCGCGGTGCAGGCTGAGCGCTGTGGACTCGCGCACTGCTGTCAATGCCAGACGTGGCACTGCATGCCCCGGCTCGCCCCAGTGTGGCTCCATCTCCTCTCACTGCCCCACGTCGGCCTCCGGGGTTCCCCAAGAGCCACACTTCCCGCCGTGGTGGGGGTGCCGCGGGAGGCCGTGGGGGTTCTTGGGGTGGGCGGGCCCAGGTCTCCCCTGCTGCCTCCACCCCGGCAGATGATGGTGAATGTGCCGCTCTTCGCGGGGAACCCCCAGCTCCAGGAGCAGCTCCGCCTTCAGCTCCCGGTCTTCCTCCAGCAAGTGAGTGGGTCCGACAGCAGGTGGGAGGGCGGGGCAGAGCTCGGGCCTGGGGCTGGGGTGGCCTCCTCCGTCCTGCCACTCCCATGGCCTTCCTGTGCCCTTTCCCACCAGATGCAGAACCCGGAGTCCCTCTCTGTCCTCACCAACCCCCGGGCCATGCAGGCGCTCTTACAGATCCAGCAGGGCCTACAGACCCTGCAGACCGAGGCCCCCGGGCTGGTACCCAGGTAAGGGTTGTGGTGGGGGGCAGCAAGTTTCGGGCCCCCTCCCCGGGTGCTTCCCGCAGCCATCGCGTGTCCGAGGGTCTGCTCTCCTGTTCCCTCCGCCCTTCCTTCTAGACCTCATGTGCCCTCCCTTTCTCAGCGGCTCATCTCTTGGTCTATCCTGCCTGCAGCCTTGGCTCCTTTGGGATGTCCCGGACCCCGGCACCCCCGGCAGGCAGCAACCCCGGGTCTGCACCCGAGGCCCCCACCTCCTCGCCGGCGCCCCCTGCCGCGTCTCCTGCCGCGTCTGCCGCGGGGGCTTCCAGCGCTCAGCAGCATCTCGTACAGCAGATGGTCCAGCTGTTGGCCGGTGGCGGTGGGAGCTCGCAGGTATGCAGGGCGGCGGTGCCTTCGCCACCCCGGGCCTCCCTGGCGCCGTGCGGCGGAGCTGCGGAAGGGAGGCAGCCAGCCCCGGGCACTTGCTGGCCTCAGGCAGGTTGCCGCCTTCCCTGAGCTCCGTTTCCGTGGCCGTGAAATGGAGCCGAGAACAGTGACCGCCCCGTCGGGCTGCCGGGCGCCGTGCTGAGCGTCTTCTGGTGCCTCCCAGGAGCCTTGTCAGGAAGCTGCTGGCTCTGTCATGAAAGGGGAAAACGGAGGCCCAGAGAGGTGACGTGCTTGCTCGGAGTCACACAGCCCGGGAGTCGGTCACGGAGCCGAGATGCAGACCGGGGTGTGCGGCTCTTGAACGTGCGCCTGGACCCGTGTCCAGCATGGGCGCCTGTCCCGGCGCACTCGCCGGAATGGAAGTGGCCGCCAGCTCTGAGGCAGGGGAGGAGGCTCTGGGCCGGGAGGTCCCCGGAGCCCTGGGTCACAAAGTCAAGGCCAGGGCGTTGGGCAAGGGGTAGCATTGACCTCAGGTGAGGCCCTTCACCTTTCTCTGTAACTGCCCTGGGAAAAGCCTTTCAACAGACACACCAGCGTTCCCCGCTCTGTGCAAGGCCGTGTGTGCAGAACGCTGTGGAAGGCTTGCACCCGGGGTCTCCGGGGTCCGGGCCTATGGCGAGAAGCAGCACAGAACACTGCAGAAGGTTCTCGCACGTTCGGGGCACATCCTTTCCTTCCGTGGACGGCGCCTGCGTCCTGTCAGAGGCTGGTGGCCTGACATGGCTGGGCCCCTAACGGCTCTGAGTGGCCGGGCGTGAGCTGGGCTCCTGCCGCCTCGCAGCCTTCGGGGAAGCATTTCCAGACGTTCACAGGAGTGTCAGGAACGAAAAGCCTTCTCTTTTGTAAATAACTGGGTTTGTTGATTGGCTAAGCAAAACCCAACAGGTTCTTTCTTTCCCGGGCCCTTCTCGGCCTCTCCTGAGGCTCTGTGTGAACACGGCCTGGAGACCGGGGAGAGCACGCGTCTCCCTGACCGCAGAGCGCTCGGCTTCTGGGGTGCCGCGAACATCTCCAGAGGGCTGATGGAAAGCGGTTAGGAACGTGGGCTGATCTGTTACCTTGAAATGTCCAGAAGGACGCCCAGCTTCTGTTACACAGTCGCGTAGTGACCTGGGGTGTGCAGGCTCCCTGCCCCTGCTGGTAGCTCAGCC
>NW_024424452.1:41028492-41041429 GCF_017311325.1 Ursus maritimus | reverse complement strand
TTTCAACCGGCGTGTCCTTTGCAGAGCAGCCGGGAGAGGGGCCAAGCCAGAGGGACAGGGACCCACGCCCCCGTGCTTGGGGGCCCATGCTACGGCTGCCCTTCTGAACTGTGGAACCAGTCAGCATTGGAAGGAGGGAGATGGAAGGGCGGCAGCATCTGGTTTCCATCTGGACCCCTTTTCTCCTGTTCCGTTGTTTTCCTCCTCATGCCAGGGGTGTTCAACAGCCCAGAGATGCAGGCCCTCCTCCAGCAGATCTCTGAAAACCCCCAGCTGATGCGGAACGTGCTCTCAGCCCCCTACATGCGTAGCATGATGCAGACGCTGGCCCAGAACCCCGACTTCGCTGCCCAGGTACGCAGCTGCCACGGGGGAGCGCGGTCCAATCAGCCCCGAGCCAGGCTGCTGGGTGTGAGTCTCAGGCCCACCGCCCCCGAGCTGAGCCTCTCAGTTTGTCCTCCTGTGAGCGCTCAGGGCAGCGGCTCCCCCTTCGGACTCGTGCCGGTTCAGTGCGTTCATACGAGTACGCGGCGCGGTGCAGGCTGAGCGCTGTGGACTCGCGCACTGCTGTCAATGCCAGACGTGGCACTGCATGCCCCGGCTCGCCCCAGTGTGGCTCCATCTCCTCTCACTGCCCCACGTCGGCCTCCGGGGTTCCCCAAGAGCCACACTTCCCGCCGTGGTGGGGGTGCCGCGGGAGGCCGTGGGGGTTCTTGGGGTGGGCGGGCCCAGGTCTCCCCTGCTGCCTCCACCCCGGCAGATGATGGTGAATGTGCCGCTCTTCGCGGGGAACCCCCAGCTCCAGGAGCAGCTCCGCCTTCAGCTCCCGGTCTTCCTCCAGCAAGTGAGTGGGTCCGACAGCAGGTGGGAGGGCGGGGCAGAGCTCGGGCCTGGGGCTGGGGTGGCCTCCTCCGTCCTGCCACTCCCATGGCCTTCCTGTGCCCTTTCCCACCAGATGCAGAACCCGGAGTCCCTCTCTGTCCTCACCAACCCCCGGGCCATGCAGGCGCTCTTACAGATCCAGCAGGGCCTACAGACCCTGCAGACCGAGGCCCCCGGGCTGGTACCCAGGTAAGGGTTGTGGTGGGGGGCAGCAAGTTTCGGGCCCCCTCCCCGGGTGCTTCCCGCAGCCATCGCGTGTCCGAGGGTCTGCTCTCCTGTTCCCTCCGCCCTTCCTTCTAGACCTCATGTGCCCTCCCTTTCTCAGCGGCTCATCTCTTGGTCTATCCTGCCTGCAGCCTTGGCTCCTTTGGGATGTCCCGGACCCCGGCACCCCCGGCAGGCAGCAACCCCGGGTCTGCACCCGAGGCCCCCACCTCCTCGCCGGCGCCCCCTGCCGCGTCTCCTGCCGCGTCTGCCGCGGGGGCTTCCAGCGCTCAGCAGCATCTCGTACAGCAGATGGTCCAGCTGTTGGCCGGTGGCGGTGGGAGCTCGCAGGTATGCAGGGCGGCGGTGCCTTCGCCACCCCGGGCCTCCCTGGCGCCGTGCGGCGGAGCTGCGGAAGGGAGGCAGCCAGCCCCGGGCACTTGCTGGCCTCAGGCAGGTTGCCGCCTTCCCTGAGCTCCGTTTCCGTGGCCGTGAAATGGAGCCGAGAACAGTGACCGCCCCGTCGGGCTGCCGGGCGCCGTGCTGAGCGTCTTCTGGTGCCTCCCAGGAGCCTTGTCAGGAAGCTGCTGGCTCTGTCATGAAAGGGGAAAACGGAGGCCCAGAGAGGTGACGTGCTTGCTCGGAGTCACACAGCCCGGGAGTCGGTCACGGAGCCGAGATGCAGACCGGGGTGTGCGGCTCTTGAACGTGCGCCTGGACCCGTGTCCAGCATGGGCGCCTGTCCCGGCGCACTCGCCGGAATGGAAGTGGCCGCCAGCTCTGAGGCAGGGGAGGAGGCTCTGGGCCGGGAGGTCCCCGGAGCCCTGGGTCACAAAGTCAAGGCCAGGGCGTTGGGCAAGGGGTAGCATTGACCTCAGGTGAGGCCCTTCACCTTTCTCTGTAACTGCCCTGGGAAAAGCCTTTCAACAGACACACCAGCGTTCCCCGCTCTGTGCAAGGCCGTGTGTGCAGAACGCTGTGGAAGGCTTGCACCCGGGGTCTCCGGGGTCCGGGCCTATGGCGAGAAGCAGCACAGAACACTGCAGAAGGTTCTCGCACGTTCGGGGCACATCCTTTCCTTCCGTGGACGGCGCCTGCGTCCTGTCAGAGGCTGGTGGCCTGACATGGCTGGGCCCCTAACGGCTCTGAGTGGCCGGGCGTGAGCTGGGCTCCTGCCGCCTCGCAGCCTTCGGGGAAGCATTTCCAGACGTTCACAGGAGTGTCAGGAACGAAAAGCCTTCTCTTTTGTAAATAACTGGGTTTGTTGATTGGCTAAGCAAAACCCAACAGGTTCTTTCTTTCCCGGGCCCTTCTCGGCCTCTCCTGAGGCTCTGTGTGAACACGGCCTGGAGACCGGGGAGAGCACGCGTCTCCCTGACCGCAGAGCGCTCGGCTTCTGGGGTGCCGCGAACATCTCCAGAGGGCTGATGGAAAGCGGTTAGGAACGTGGGCTGATCTGTTACCTTGAAATGTCCAGAAGGACGCCCAGCTTCTGTTACACAGTCGCGTAGTGACCTGGGGTGTGCAGGCTCCCTGCCCCTGCTGGTAGCTCAGCCCTCCCTGCCCCCTGGTTGACCTGAGGATGTGCGAGAAGACCTGCTTCCCGTCGCCCCACTGTGCGCCTCAGATTCGGGGGGGCCCAGGGTGGGCCCGCGCCCTCCTCATAAGGCCTGTCCCCTCCAGGTGCAGACACCGGAAGTGAGGTTTCAGCAGCAGCTGGAACAGCTCAACTCCATGGGCTTCATCAACCGCGAGGCCAACCTGCAGGCCCTGATTGCCACAGGAGGGGATGTCAACGCAGCCATCGAGAGACTCCTGGGCTCGCAGCTCTCCTAACCGCTCGGCCGTGCCGCCCGCCTCTCCCCTCCCTGGGCGCCAGCCCCTGCCCTCTGTGCCTGCCGTCCCCATCTTCTCCCCGTCCTCTCCAGACAGCAGGGTGGCTTCAGGGGCACGGGCGTGGCCCCAGAGCTCTGAGAATTCTGGTTTCACTTGCACATCTCTTACGGAGTCTTCTGTCCAGGTCCTGCTTAAGCGGGCCGGCCCCAGCTCCTGGCCCGCTGCCGTCTCGTGCAGCCTGCACATGTCCCGGTGGCGGTACGGGGTTGGCAGGGGGACTGCCATCTGCTCTGCACGGACGGGGTCTTCCTCGTGGACCACCAGGGCTTGTTGTATGGTTACTTGCAGGGACTCTTCCTTCCCTCCGCCCCCTCCTCCCGCCGCAGCCTGATCTGTGCCGGGGTCACACACTCAGAGGGAGGGGCAGGTGGACAGGCTGACTTTTCCTCCTCACCCCCTGTCCTGGTCCCTTCATCCAGGCTTTGTTGGGATGTCCTGAGAGAGGAAGATGCCTGTCCTCCCTGTCTAAAGGGGGAAGCGACCGCGGTCTCTGTACAAGGAACTAACAAGCCCTGGACCAGCCCTGTGGAGATGTGCTGGAGGAAGGGAACGGGGTGAATGACCTGGGTCAAAGGCTCAGAAGTTGGACTTGACACTTAGGGAATGGAAGCCCTCGTAGCTGTTTTAGGTGGGAGAGCACAGGCGCAGGCCTGGCAGAGAAGGCCTAGAGATGCTAACAGAATTTGAGCTGGAGGACGGGGCTCACAGGGGCTCCTACTGGTTCTGTGGCCCGGACCCACCAGTGTCCCCAGGTACCACTGGTTTGAGCCCCCCTCAAAAAGACGTGAAGGGATTGGGGTCAGTGGGTGTGTGTGCAGGTGTAAGCCCGCACACCTGTGCACGTGAGTTGCACAGGAGGGTGGATTCTTTGTTAATGACTGGTTCCGAGCTCTCTCCTACCAAAGAGAAGTGGGCAAAAGGGCCAGTCGGGGCAGGAATACAGCCCAGCGCGCTGGGCCCCTCGGGCCCCTGGGTGCTGTGTCACCCGAGGGTAGTGTAGTTATCCCTTGCAAGGCTGTCAGGGCTGTGAGCAGCACCCCCCCCACCCCTCCCCTCCTTGCTGTTGGGGAATAGTACAGGAGTCTCCCCTGCAGTCCCTGGCCTTTGGAGTCTCCACTGTTTGCTTCCAGGCCAGAAAGTTCTATTTGAGGAAGGAAAGGAGAGGGTGGCAATCATGCCTTTGATCTGGAATTGGACGTCGCTCTCTTGGAGCGCAGAGAAGGCTCATGCCGCCTCTTCTCCCTGCTGCGTAGCCCAGCTGCTTGGAGGACCCACGGCTGAGCGTACAGAAGCGAGAGAAGCAGAATCTTGTCCAGGTGGGAAAGGGTCCCAAGCAATCCAGAGAGGATCTCTGTGTGGCTTTCCCCCCTCCTTCCCCGACGTCCACACTGGCCTTTGTAAATAAATGACGTGGTCTTTGTTGTCATGCTGTCTTGGAGTTTGTTTTCTGGGGGAGAGGAGGCTGGCTGAAGACAGCTTGGTTCTAGGGCTTTTTACAAAGCAGGGTTTGGAGATGTGGCCGTTGGGTTCAGTTGGCAGAGGTGTTAGACGTTGAAGGTGAAGGGAGGCTGGTCGAGCCTCAGGCGGGACTCAGGGCCGGGAAGGGCTGCATGCCACCAGTCCCCATCGCCAGCTCTGGCTCATCCTGCTGCCCGTGCGGACTGAGGGAAGTCTAGCGGTGAGGTTGTCCCGTGCACGAGGTTCCGGACTAGGCCTCTGTGAGTGGGAGAGCCCGCTTCGGGTAACGTGGACCAGACGTCCCACGCCAGCACTTCTGCTACAAGTTTTAAAAGCTGGGAGAAGAACAGAAAATAACAAAAAAGCATCAAAGGGCCAACAAGACAGGTGGGGAACGCAGCGGGGAGGGAAGGCCCTAAACGCCGCTTCAGAGACACGGCGGAGGGGCTGAGCTGTGCTTTGAGAGCCTGGAAGGATGGGAGCTAGGGGACAGAAGGGGCGTCCGGGCACCTGTACAGATCCAGCACGTGGTCCAGGGCCCCGAGGGAGAGGTGGGAACAGAGCAGTCATGGATTCTGCAGCGGCGCCCCCGTTCTGGGTGGCCCGGAAGTTCTCGAGCCTCAGACCTGCAAGCGGATGATCCCAGATGGTGAGCATGTCCGCACGTTCGGGGGGGAGCGGCAGGATCTTCAGACACGTCAGCCACAGTGAAGGTGAATGAAGCACCGGCGAGACCAAGCAGGAGCGAGGGACAACGGATGGACCCACGGCCATCCCGTCGGCTGGAATGACGGACAGAGACGGAAATGGCCGCTTAGCATTTCAACATAAAGGCCAAACTTGGAAGTTTCAGCAGAGACCGGAAACTACCAAACAGGACGTGGCACAATGGTGGAAGGACCCGGTGGCGAGCCGAGCAGGGAAGTGGAATCAAGGAGAGTAGGGTGGCAGTGGATGGATTTACTGGCAGATCCCACGCGGCCGAGCGGAGCGCTGTCCTTACTCGCGGATCCCACGCGGCCGAGCCGAGCACCGGTGGAGACAGGCTGCAAGGATGAACGTGGAAACTCCATTTGCCAGGACGGAGGAGGCACAGGACGCAAGGAAGCCGGGCCGGCTGGTACTCGACTGGAGCCCTGGGACGGGAGAAGCCGAAGGACGACTTGCAGGAATAATGTCACAATGATCTAGAACTGATGAAAACCCACAATTCACAGATTCAGGAAGCCCAACACTTTGCAATAACTTGCACCCTGCGAAAAGGCAAACGCAAAGAGATGTTGTAACGCCAGGAGCAGGGGTGGAGCTCCGCATCTCTGAGCTTCAGCAAGTTGCCTGCCCGTCTGCACTCCAACGCCCAGTGCAAGAACCTTTCCAAAGCGAAGGTAAGACAAAGACGTTTTCTGACAAACCCAAACTGAGACCACCGCCAGCCAACTCACGTGCGGGGTGATTTTCCATCATGATAAAAAGAAAAAGAGGACAGACTGACGAGCCACAAAACTGGAAAACACGTGTGTAAATCTAAAGGAACATTAGTCCATAAAACAAAAACAATAATATCTCCTCCGTGAAGATTCGTGACAGGGGAGCTCAGGAGCCAGACGGCAGGGGCTGGGGGTGTGCACCATGGCCTCCACTGCCAAGTGCCAATTCACGGTAACCACTGGGAACCCAAGGATGGATGTTTTCTTTTCTTTTTCTTTTTTTTTTTCTAAGATTTTACTTATTGGGGTGCCTGGGTGGCTCAGTCGTTAAGCGTCTGCCTTCGGCTCAGGGCGTGATCCCAGGTCCTGGGATCGAGCCCCACATCAGGCTCCATGCTCCGCTGGGAGCCTGCTTCTTCCTCTCCCACTCCCCCTGCTTGTGTTCCCTCTCTCGCTGGCTGTCTCTCTGTCAAATAAATGAATAAAATCTTAAAAAAAAAAAAGATTTTACTTATTACTTGAGAGAGAGCGAGAGATAGAGCATGGGGAGGTGGGAAGCAAACTCCCCGCTGAGCAGGGAGCCCGATGCAGGGCTGGATCCCAGGACTCCGAGAGCATGATCTGAGTCGAAGGCAGATGCTTCAGCAATCAAGCCGCCGAGGCGCCCCCAGGATGGATGTTTCCTCACCAGCAAACAGAAGCACAAGGTGTACCTGCCAAACGACTAGAGGGAGAAAACAAAGTGAGGACTCAAAAGCAAGACAAGGAAAGAAGTACCATGTCAAGAGGTCCAGGAGGTTTTTCAGGATGGGAAAGCTATCGTGCATGATCCTGCCCAGGTGGACACATGACACCGTGCATTTGCCAAAACCCATAGAACTTTCCAGTGACAGAAACCCTAGGCCATGCAAACTGGAAACATGTCATCTAGGAGGTCAGGGGACCCCAGGACGGGATGAAGAATGTAACCAGAGGATCTAACTATCTTATAAATGTATGAAATCCGTTCAACGGGAAGGGCAGGGTAGATGCGGACCCAGGTAACTCGGAAATGAGCGCAGTCAGTAAAGGCAAAGGAAACCTCGCTCTGTGCTCTGGTTGGTACGTGTCCCATGGATGTATTGTTAACAATCCTGATACCACTATACACGGTGCTAGAATTGAACAACTAAGTAATTGTGGGTCCCCAGGGCAAGCGCCGGTTCTCACTGTGGCAGCGGGAGTCTATGGACCAGTGAGGGGATGAGGCTACAATGACCCAGGTCATGATGGATTAGAAGTGGAGCTTAATACAGATATAGATAGAAATACTCAGAGATGTGTGAGTTAGCACACGTCTGTGTCCTTGCTCGCGGGAGAGGGGGCTGAGGAGACATGACACTTGGTGACATCAGGCACACCTGGTACCCAGGCCTTGGTCTCTGACAGCATTCTCCCGTGAAGGCAGCCAGGGCTCCTCGGAGGAACGGCCGATGCCAGGACGGGAGATGTGCAAGGTGAGCTGGGAGCCTCCCGTAGGGAGTGAGCGATCCACAATGACGGGGACGTGACAGAGGGACACAGGAGCCCCTGGCCTCCCAATGGCCAAAGCTGGAGCAATGTGACCAACAAACAAAGGGCACAGAATTATAACCTGAAGGGTAAAGTACATGCTTGTGAATCTATGGACACAAATAAGTAAGTGAAGAAAAACATGGGTGAAAAAAGACAAATGAGTGCAGAAAAATTCCAAACAACTTGTCAACTTATGTAACTGTTCTGCCTAAAGGAGGTAGAGCATAATTCCTCCCCCCCCCCCCCCCCCCCCGCCGCCAAGTGTGGGCTGCACAGCTCTCCCTTCCAAAGTATGGAAAGGGGGCAGGGCAGGGGTGACTTCAGAGAGGGGACACGACCTCAGCCCCGGAGCGAAGGTCAACAACAAATCATGTTGACAACATGTACTCAAGATGATAAAAACAGCGTTTTACCTCTGTTCTCTTCTCCCCCAAAACTCATTACTCCTATCTAATCATGACAAAAACACCACACGTACCCCATCTGCGTACTCCTCAGAACTGTCAAGGTCATCGGAAACAAGGGAAGTCTGAGGAAACGTCACAGTCAGGAGACGTGACAATCAAATGTAACGTAGCATCTGGGATGGGAGCCTGGAACAGAAAAAAGATACTAGCCAAAAACTAAAGAAATCTGAATAAAGTATGGACTTTAGTTAATAATGATGTATCAGTAGCAATTCATTCACTGTAACAGGTGCACTGTACTCATGTAGGGTGTTATTGATGGGGAAACTGGGTGTGGGGTATATAGGAACCCTCTTCACTGTAACGGGTTTTTTTATAAATCTAAAATTGTTCACAACAAAAAGTTTATTTAAGATGAGACAGAAGATACAGAACAAATAGGAAGTGCACATAATATGGTAGATTTAAATCCTAATATGTAAGTAATTGTATTAAATGTAAATGGCCTAAATGCTTCAATTAAAGGCTGAAGATTGTAGGGCTGGATCAATAAAATAAAAACCTAACTACAAGGCCAAGAGATCCTGCACATGGAGGCTTTGGTGCAGCCCATAGGACAGCCCTGTGCACACCCCAGTGTTGGGTCCCTCAGCCCATCGCCTGGGGACCCAAGGCCAAGCCCAGGAGGCCCAGGTCCACTGGGGACCTCCTCCGAAGGAGGTGGGGGCACTGAGCCCTTCTTGAGGCTGAGCAGAGGCCAGGACACTCCAGGGGCTGCAACCAGCCTCGTAGAGCCCAAGGTGGGTGACTCCCAGGCCACCTGCCCTGTGGGGACAAGCAGCCTTTTGTCCCTCACCACCTCCTGGGTCATAGCCCTGCCTGCAGAGAATAGGGAAGGAGGGATGCGGCCCAGACTCCAGGAGAAGCTGGTGTCATGGGAAAGGGCTGGTTTTAATCACTCCCTTTTAAGTGAAACATTCTGAATTCCCTGTGGATGGGGCTGGGGGTGACCACAAGACATTTGTAGAAGAGAAGAAAACAGAAAGATTGAAAGTACAAGTCTGGGAAAAGATAAACAGCAAACACAAGCCAGAAGAAAGCTAGGGTAGCTAGATTAATAATAGGCCAGACAGAATTCCAGGCAGAAAGCAGTACTAAGAGGTAGAGAGGGTTAATTCATAATGATAAGAGGTAACATTCACCAGGAAAATATAGTAATCCTAAGTATTTATGCACCTAATAACATGGCCTCAATGCATAAAAAGAAAAAAACTGAGAGGAGCCTGGGTGGCTCAGTTGGTGAAGCATCTGCCTTCGGCTCAGGTTATGATCTCAGGGTCATGGGATCAAGCCCCGTGTCAGGCTCCCTGCTCAGCGGGAAGTCTGCTTCTCCCTCTCCCCCTGCCTGCTGCTCCTCTCCATTGTGTTCTCTCTTCCTCTCAAATAAATAAATAAAGTCTTAAAAAAAAGTTGAGAGCACTACAAGGAGAATTGGAAAAACCCTCAATCATAGATCTGAACACACCTCTCTGTAATTGATAGCTGTAGGCAGAGAAACAATAGCGATAGGGACTAAGATATAGCATTAATTCTAAGATACAGATTTTTTTTTCAGGGCACCTGGGTGCCTCAGTAAGTAGATCGTACAACTCTTGATCTCGGGGTCATGAGTTTAAGCCCCACGTTGGGTGCAGAGATTACTTAAAAATAAACTTTTTTTTTTAATTAAAAGATTTTATTTATTTATTGGACAGAGAGAGACACAGAGAGAGAGGGAACACCAGCGGGGGGAGTGGGAGAGGGAGAAGCAGGCTTTCCCACTGAGCAGGGAGCCAGACACGGGGCTCAATCGCAGGACCCTGGGATCATGACCTGAGCCAAAGGCAGACGCTTAATGACTGAGCCACCCAGGTGTCCCTTAAAAATAAACTCTTAAAAAAATACAGATTTTTTCATATTTCAACATCCCTGAAAGGAGGATTTAAAAAAAAAATAAAATAACTCTTGGTGTCCCGGAATTGAGTCAGAGTTCGGTTGGCAGCATTTTAAAACTTTTCGGTGGTAAATAAAGTAACAGTGTGTTATGTGTTGGATTGTGTCCCTCAAACACGTCTATGTTCAAATCCTAACCCCCAGGACCTCAGAAGGTGACCTTATTTGGATAGAGGGTCATTGCAGATGGAATTAATTGCGATGAGGTCGTCCTGGAGTGGGGGGCCCCGACCCACTTACGCTGGTGCCCTCCTTATAGAGGGCAAATCTGGGCACGGACGTGCAGAGCACATCGTGTGACAGTGAAGGCGGAGGTCGGGGTGGCACTCGCACAAATGAAGAGCACGGAGATTGCTGGTGAGCCCCCAGGTGCTGGGGGAGAGGCGCCGCCCAGGTTGTCCCCGGGTGCTCATAAGGAGCCACGCCTGCCCACACCTTGGTCTTGGACTTCTAGCTGCTGGACTGTGAGACGATGGGTTCCTCCTGTCTAGGCCACGTGGTTTGTGGGTCGTGGTGCTCTGTTAACACACACCGGGGTGCGCCTTAGGTTCAATGAGAAACACTACATACAACGCTTCACCCAATAAAGGATAGACTATATGTATTTTCAAGCATACATGGCACATTCACAAAAATTAAACATATACTGAGAAATACAACATTTGCCAATGAATTTTAAAGGACAGAAATAATACAAAGTATGATCTCTAATCATAATGCGGTTTTCTAGAACTCAAAAAGATTTTTGGAAATAAGGACATATACTCCTAAGTAAGCCGTGGGTCAAAAAAGAGATAATAATGTCAATTGTCAAATATTTTAAAACTAAGCAGTAACAAAAGCTTCCCTATCAACACTGATGGAACACAGTTAAAGCTATAGGTAGAAAAAAATGTGTAGCCATAAATGCATATATTAGAAAAAGGAAAGGTTGAAAAGTAATGAGTTAAGTAACCATCTCAAGAAGTTAAAAAAGAATAGAAAAATATACCCAAAGAATGTAGAAGGCTAGGAGCACCTGGGTGGCTCAGGCGGTTAAGTGTCTGCCTTCGGTTCAGGTCGTGATCTCACGGTCCTGGGATCGAGCCCCATGTTGGGCTCCCTGCTCAGCGGGGAGTCTGCTTCTCCCTCTGCCCCTCCCCCTGCTTGTGCTCTCTCTCTCTCTCTCTCAAATAAAGAAATAATCTAAAAAAAACCCCCAAACCAACAGAAAACAGCAAGTGTTGAAGATGAGATTGGAAGTCTGCACTATTGGCGAAAATGTGAAATGGTAGAGCCTCTGTGGAAAACAGGGTGGTGGCAGCTTCTCAAAATATGAAAAATAGACTTACTGCATGATCCAGCGGTTCCACTTCTGTGTCTACGCGCAAAGAACTGAAAGCAGGTCTTAGAGAGGTACTTGTACACCCACGTTCATAGCGGTACCAGTCACAAGGGCTTAAATGTGGAAGCCACCCAGCTGCCACTGATGGATGGACGGAGGAGCGAGACGTGGTAGAGACTCGTCGCTCAGCTTTGAGAAGGAGGGAGATTCTACCCGGCGCTACGACGTGGACGAACATCGAGGACGTCACACTAAGTGAAATACCCGCCCCCCCCCTCCGCAGGTCACAATAAACACAAACACGTGATGCCGTGAGGACTTCGAGTCGTCAGACCCGCAGAGACAGAAAGGAGGTGGCGGCCGCCAGGGCTGGGGCAGGAGGGGCCGGCAGTCAGTGTCCGATGGGCACGGAGGTTCGGTTTTGCAGAGTGAGGGGTCCTGGGGGCGGCCGGCCACGGTCGTGGTACAACCGTGTGAACGCATTTGGTGCCCCGAAGCGGGCACTTAAAGTGGTTGAGGCGGTAAACGTGAAGTCACGTGTTTTACCACAATATAAAAGTTTTTTGTTTTTTTTTAAGATTTTTTTAGATAGAGGGGTCGGCTGGGTGGCACAGCGGTTAAGCGTCTGCCTTCGGCTCAGGGTGTGATCCCGGCGTTGTGGGATCGAGCCCCACATCGGGCTCCTCTGCTATGAGCCTGCTTCTTCCTCTCCCACTCCCCCTGCTTGTGTTCCCTCTCTCGCTGGCTGTCTCTATCGAAAAAAATCTTTTTTTTTTTTAAAGATTTTATTTATTTATTTATTTGACAGAGATAGAGACAGCCAGCGAGAGAGGGAACACAAGCAGGGGGAGTGGGAGAGGAAGAAGCAGGCTCATAGCAGAGGAGCCCGATGTGGGGCTCGATCCCACAACGCCGGGATCACACCCTGAGCCGAAGGCAGACGCTTAACCGCTGTGCCACCCAGCCGACCCCTCTATCTAAAAAAATCTTAAAAAAAAACAAAAAACTTTTATATTGTGGTAAAACACGTGACTTCACGTTTACCGCCTCAACCACTTTAAGTGCCCGCTTCGGGGCACCAAATGCGTTCACACGGTTGTACCACGACCGTGGCCGGCCGCCCCCAGGACCCCTCACTCTGCAAAACCGAACCTCCGTGCCCATCGGACACTGACTGCCGGCCCCTCCTGCCCCAGCCCTGGCGGCCGCCACCTCCTTTCTGTCTCTGCGGGTCTGACGACTCGAAGTCCTCACGGCATCACGTGTTTGTGTTTATTGTGACCTGCGGAGGGGGGGGGCGGGTATTTCACTTAGTGTGACGTCCTCGATGTTCGTCCACGTCGTAGCGCCGGGTAGAATCTCCCTCCTTCTCAAAGCTGAGCGACGAGTCTCTACCACGTCTCGCTCCTCCGTCCATCCATCAGTGGCAGCTGGGTGGCTTCCACATTTAAGCCCTTGTGACTGGTACCGCTATGAACGTGGGTGTACAAGTACCTCTCTAAGACCTGCTTTCAGTTCTTTGCGCGTAGACACAGAAGTGGAACCGCTGGATCATGCAGTAAGTCTATTTTTCATATTTTGAGAAGCTGCCACCACCCTGTTTTCCACAGAGGCTCTACCATTTCACATTTTCGCCAATAGTGCAGACTTCCAATCTCATCTTCAACACTTGCTGTTTTCTGTTGGTTTGGGGGTTTTTTTTAGATTATTTCTTTATTTGAGAGAGAGAGAGAGAGAGCACAAGCAGGGGGAGGGGCAGAGGGAGAAGCAGACTCCCCGCTGAGCAGGGAGCC
>NW_024424452.1:40922520-41028482 GCF_017311325.1 Ursus maritimus | reverse complement strand
TTTATTTATTTATTTATTTATTTATTTATTTATTTATTTATGAGACAGAGCGAGCAAGCAGGTCAGGGGTAGAAGGAAAGGGAGAAGCAGGCTCTCCGTTGAGCAGGGAGCCCCATGACCT
Source organism: Ursus maritimus (assembly GCF_017311325.1). Lineage (NCBI taxonomy): Eukaryota > Metazoa > Chordata > Mammalia > Carnivora > Ursidae > Ursus > Ursus maritimus. Next base: position 41,028,361 of record NW_024424452.1, on the reverse strand, counting down.
GAGCCAAAATCAGGAGTCGGTCACTTAACCAACGAAGCCACGCAGGCACCCCAAAATTAACCTTTACTTTTAAGGACGGCTGTCTAGAAGGAAATCCATGATGCAAGGAAGTGATTACCACCAAAGCCATCACAGCAGTTACCTCTATGAGAAGTCGGAAGCTGTGTCTCAGAAGGAGGACACATGAGTGATAGTAATGTCAGCCCGACCAGCGTTCCTGTAAGTTCTTAACCTGAGCTCTTATCCAATGTTTTATTTGGAAATAGCTTGGACTTACAGGGGATCTGCAAAAGCAGTACACTCTCGTTATTCTTCACCCAGCTTCCTCCACTGTTAGTATTTCGTGTAACGCCGGCGACCAGAGTACTGTTAACAAACTAACACTGGTGTGATCATGTTAGTTCAACTGTGGACGTTATTTGAATGTTGCCACTTTGTCCACTAATGGCCTTTTTCTATTTGAGAATCCAATCTGGAGTATGGGGCTGTCGTGTGTTCGCATGTGACAGTTCCTCGGTCCTTCCAAAGTTCGCCGAGCCTCGGCCCTTCTGAAGAGTACCGCTGCATTCCTTCCGACGATGTCCCTCCATCTGGGTTTGTCTGAAGTCCTCTCATGCGGATATGGCCATGCAGTTTTTAAAAGATTGTATTTATTTGTTTAAGATTTTATTTACTTATTTATTTGACAGGGAGAGAGAGAGAGAGGGAGAGAGCATGAGCCAGGGGGAGCAACAGAGGGAGAGGGAGAAGCAGAGTCCTTGCTGAGCAGGGAGCCAATGTGGGGCTCGATCCAGGACCCTGGGATCATGACCTGAGTTGAAGGCAGACGCCAACCTCCTGAGCCACCCAGGTGGCCGAACGTCATGCATTTTGACAAGCCGAGCCCACCACATGTGCGTCTTTATAGCACATCGTGGCAGGGGATGAGATGTCCGCGTATCTCCCCGTTAGTACCGGTGGCCTTGACAGCTTGGTTAAAACGGTGCCGTGCCTGCCGGGTAACCCTCTGTAAAGTTATCATTTTACCTCTGTAATTAATAAATACCTTGAGGGAGAGACTTTGAGACAATGCAAATACCCTGTTTCTCCTCAAATTTTCATCCACAATTCCACTCAATCGCGGTGGGCCACGGCCATCACCTGCCTTGAGCCGGGTTTCCCGAAGGCCGTCCACTCCCCGTGTGTGTTAGCGGCCGTTCTGCTGGAGAAGAGCTGTCATTTCTCCCGTATTTGTGTTCTTACGTTTATGCACGTTGCGGCCATACACTCTTCAAGCACGCAGGGGCATTTACAAACATTAAACATACCGTGGGAAACAGAACGAATCTCAGGGAATTATAGGAGCCGCTGTCTGGCCCCTGAGCGGACCCCTGCCCCACCACCCGCCACACACCCACTCCCAGACCCTTCAGGTGGCTTGCTCACAGCTCGGGGCGCCTCCCGGTGATTAATAGGCCTCAAAGGCGCCACCGAGCGTGTGGGGCGGCTCTTGCCGCAGGGCTCCGTGGACCGGGCCGCGGCCCCAGCCCCGCTCAGCCTTCTTCCCCGCCCGGCCTACCACCTCCCTGCCCTCCCCTCCGAGCCGCGGGTCTCAGGAACCTGCGCGGAGCCTCGGCCAGGACGGCTGTTCCCCAGTGCCCCCCGCAGAGCCGCCCTCGCACCCAGCAGCGCGGGCGCAGGGGCAGCGCGGAGCCTCGAGGACCCCCTTCCTCCAGAGGACGCAGGCGGCCAGGCGCCTTGGGTCGCCGCCGCCCGGGCAAACAGCTTTTGTTCCCGTCCTACGTTGGCTAAGCGAGGAGCCCACAAGCTTCGCTTTGAGCTCAGAGTCCCGGGCAGAGAGCAGAGCTCTGGAGGGGGTGGGGGGCTGAAGAACGCCCGCCCCCCACCCCCGCCCCAGCCCTTCGCTGTGTCCCGGCTGCAGGCCCCCAGGGCCCCAAGGCCTCGCCCCCTGGGGACGGAAATTCAGACGCCGCTGGAAAGGGTGAGAAGGGTTCAGAGACACACGCGGGGAGGGGAGGAAGAAAGTGGCTGCGTGTCCCCCCAGATCAACCCATCCGTCCTCCAGTCCGTCAATCCGGAGACAAACCTGCCCTCGTCGGGCTCGGACCCGCCGTCCTCAAAAACACACTGGGCTTTATTTACAAAGGATTGCGGTCTGGGTGCTCCCGGCTCCGGGCCGGGCCTCTCCTGGGCGCGCCCCCGGGAGCCCCGCGCCTGCGCGCCTGCCGGCCGAGCGGTCCGACTGGGGGGCCCCCCACCGCCGCCGCCGGCTCGTCGGGCCCGGAGCCCGGCAGGCCGCAGCAGCCGCACAGATAGCGGCGGAAGCCGGCCAGGCTCCAGCGGGGAGACGCGGCCCGGGACGCGAGCGAGCCGGCGCTGCTTTCCCGGGTGCTGGGGCGCTCCGCCTGCCCCAGCGGGCGCGCCCTCCAGGACCCAGGCAGCTTCCGCCGCGGCCTCGGGGGCCGCCCGGGGGCACGGGCGCTGTCCGCCTCGTCCTCCTCCTGCTCTTCCTCCTCCTTCCCCTCGTCCTTCCTCGGGCGCCGCGCGGCGACCTTGCTCCGCTTCTGCCTCTGCGACGCGAGGCCCGGCTCTTCCTCCTTGGGGAATCCGAGAGCAAGGGATGAAGCGTGCTCTCCACTGACCCATCCCGCGGCCCACGGGACTCCGTGTCTGAGGGGGAGTGAGGCAGAGAAGGACTGAGGTCAGAGGGGAGGCTCGGGCCGCCGGGCCAGCAAAGCCTGCCCCCCTCCCCCGGGGACCGCAGGGAAGTCCCCAGCCAGCCCCTGCACACCGCGCTCATGCCGTTGCTGAACGCCCGGACGACAGGGAGTTGTTTTCTAAGGATCCGAATGCAAATACTTGGGTCAAATACAGACTCATTCCGGAAGGCAGACCCTGGCCCTCTAAGGGATCTGTTCTGCAGTCCTGGCTGGTCCTACGGGGGTGACGGATGTGCCTGTTGTGATTGTGTGGTTTCCAGAGTACGTGTCAACACGGCCAACTGTGCACTTCCAACTCGAGCAAGGCACTGTCCGTGAGTGCGGGCACACACAGACCCCTCCAATCCACACACAGCAAAGGCCCTACACCAGCTGCGCTTCCGACGAGAGACCCTGCCCAGAAGCCGAGGAGCACCAGTGTGAAGGGGGTCTCAAGCAGGGAGCAGTTGTGGGGGGGTCTGGGGTCAGACATACGGCTGGGCACCCAGCATCTCTGCTTCCGACTCATGTCATCTTGGGAGAGTTATTTCACTTGCCTGTGCCTCAGTTTCTTTATCTGGAAAATAGGGATAATAACGGCATCTACCCTCACAGAGCAGCATATGGTAAGTACTCAGTAAGTGTAAGCTGTGCTCACTACTAATGCTGGTATTTTATTCTGGAAGCAGTAAATTTGAGCCATGTTTCGTGAAGATGTGAATTGGAAGGATGTGGAGAAGATGCGAAGGTTGCTGCCGGACCTCTTGGGGCAGGTCAGTGAGGAAAATTGCCCATATGGAGGTCCAGCAGGGGGTGCAGGACCCCAGGGGAGGGGGGATGCAGGGTGTGGGGGGGGTCACTCACACTGGTCAGCTCCTGGCTCCCTTGGTAGCCCAGGTCATCAGCGAAGCTGTGCAGGGACGTCAGGGATACGGCCAAGGTGTTAAAGGAGGGCTCTTCTGCCCCTGGGGCTCTCCAAGCTTCTTTGGTCTCCTGAGGGAGAGAAGTCCGTCGGGAGGGAGCAGCTCACGCCAGGCAGGACTTCAGGGTCAGCAGCCTTGCTCCCGCCCGTGTCCCAGGCTGCCCCCTTACTCTGAGGATGGAAGCTAAGGACACAGTCTCTTCCTTCTTCATGATCAAGTCTGTGATCGCTCACGTGATCACGCCTCCAGCATGTCCACTCCCCGCCCACCACACACTCACAATTCTTTAGTCTCCGTGTCCTCACAGAAGCCGTTGTCGTAGCAATAGGAGGGTGGGGTCCCAGGTCCAGGGGTTCCCCGGGGGCGGGGGGGAACGTTCCTCTGAGGGGCTGAGAGGGCGCGGGTGCACAGCCACACAAGCACACACACACCCCTGCTTCACTTCTCAGCGGGAGGCTGGACATGCTCACCCCCAACCCCTGCCTACTGGGGTGAGCAGAAGGAAGACTGGGCTTAACTAGAGAGACTGTGGATTGATTCTGAAAATGGCGCAAACCCTCAAAGGGCTTCAAGATGAGGCAGAGGCAGACTCCAGAATGCAGCCTGGAGTCCACGCGTGCTGGAGAGACATTCAGCAAGAAGCAGAACTCCGGGTGGCCAGGTCTGTCTGAGATTTTCAAGGGATCCAAGGACGTAGAAGGGCCCCTTTGTCTGTGCCAAGAGCCGGAGCTGCCTGGGCCCCTCTGCCTTTCCTCTCAAATGCAATGCTGTGATACGTGACCCTTCTTCGTAGGACCCTAGATTCTCTTTGAAAGTCATAGAGGGCATTTTGGAGAAAACTGAATGTGGCCTCTGCATCAGAAAATAGTAGATTATATCAGTGTCAAACTCTGTGGGTGCAATAATGTTATTGTAATTACAGAAGAGAATGTTCTTGCTCTTGGCCGGCACTGGGGTGTGCCCAGGCAGGGGGCCCAAGACCTCCTTCAAGATTGCTGCTCATCCCAGTCCCAGCCTGGCTTGCAGAACCGAGGAATGCCCTTGAGTAGCAAGGAAGAAGTGATGGGCTTGGAGAGGCCAGCCAAGTCCCCTGTGTCTCCAGAGAGGCGGGGAAGCAGAGGGAGGGAAAGGGGGAGGGGCACCATGCCTGGGGAGCCTCAGGATAAGGCTGAGGGGGCGTGGCTGGGCTCCAAGGAACCCATAGCCTGAAAAAGTTTTGATAACCAGGGGGTGCCTGGGTGGCTCAGTCAGTTAAGTGACCGACTCTTAATTTTGGCTCAGGTCATGATCTCAGGGTTGTGAGACTGAGCCCCACATCAGGCTCTACGCTCAGCATGGGGTCTGCTTGAGTTTCTCTCCTTCTCCCTCTGCCTCCTCTCTCTCTCTCTCTCTCTCTCGCTCGCACGCGCTCTTCTTTCCCTCTAAAACAAATAAATAAGGGGTACCTGGATGGCTCAGCTGGTTGAGCGTCTGCCTTTAAGATCTCAGGGTCCTGGGATTGAGTCCCACACGAGGCTCCCTGCTCAGTGGGGAGTCTGCTTCTCCCTCTGCCTCTGCCACAACCCCTGGTTGTGCTCTCTCTCTGTTAAATAAATAAAATCCTTAAAAAAAATAAAATAAAACTAGATGACAAAGAAATGCCCACTTTAAAAAATAAAATAAAATAAATAAAATCTTTTTAAAAATCTGATGATTCCTAAGGACTTCCCATAGCTAAGGGAAATTTTTTTTAAAAAGTATTGATAACCAAGCACCATGCATCTGACACATCGGGAGCCCTCTAGAAAATTAGAGTCCGCTCTGGAGAACATGACCTGGGAGTCCCTGCATTAACAGAGATTGAGTCGCTGATACTCTATGTAAAAAGGGCTGGACACAGAAACTAGGTTTGATTACAGAAAAATAAGGTAGCCAACATTTCTTGGGCATCTAAATTTGCATCCGGACATTTGGACTCACTATTTCAGTACTTGATTTTGTTTCACTGAGAATATAAGCACGAATTATTTGTGTAAAATAAAGTGAGTTTATTGCATGATTCCACTTACATGAATTACCTAAAATAGACAAATTCATTGAAACAGGACGTCGAGTTGCCAGGGCTGGTGGGAAGACAGGAACGGGCATTACTGTTCAATGGGTATGGAGTTTCAGTTCGAGAAGTTGAAAATGTCCTGGAGACAGATGGTGATGATTGTATAACAAACAACGTGAAGGTACTTACTGCTACTGAACTGTATACTTGAAATGGTTAAAATGGCAAATCCCATGTTAGATATGTATTTACCACAATCAAAAAAATGAATCTAAAAAAATGTTATAAAATTGCTGGCATTGCTGGGATTCTGGATGTTTCTTGAAAAGTGGCATGGTTCATATTTAATCCATAACCACTTACAGAATGCCCCTAGCTTAGGCCCATCGGAGCCTCCTCGATTTGGCAGCAAGGCTCTTTCCCAGTGCCTGTCCAGCCACCAGCCAAAGAGCAGTTGGCCTTTTCCTTCTCGGCTTAGCCACTCACTCTCTTGGTTGCCTCCTTGTTACAGATCCCAAAGAGAGGTCAATGGGCTCCGTCTTGACCATTGGGGGAACGTGGCATGAAAGCAGTGAGCGGCTCACACCGGCCCTGCCTGCCTCCGTTCCAGGCACACAGTTCCCTGCACGCCTAACAAGTCTTTCAACAGAAACATTTCCCTTAGTAATTGATGGTTGAAATCTCTCTTCTAGTCAGAATAGATTCTAATAGGGAGACTGCAGACAGAGACTATGTGTCTTCACCACCCCAGGCCTTGTTTGATACTCTCCCGTACACAGTGGGATGTGTCGGGGTGCAGTGGGTGAAATGCTCTTTTAACACACCATTTTCTGAGGTTCTCTCTGGTTCTAGAGAAAGAAAGGAAAAAGCATGGGGCGCCTGGGTGACTCAGTTGATTGCGTGTCTACCTTTGGCTCAGGTCATGATCCTGGGGTCCCGGGATCAAGGCCCGCATCAGGCTCCCTGCTTAGTGGGGAGCCAGCTTCTCCCTCTGCCCCCTGCTCTTGCTCTCAAATAAATAAATAAAATCTTTTAAAAATAAAATATAATAAAATAAGATTGTTCCATTCTTCCCTCAGTATGTAAAAACAGGATTGATGGGGGCACCTGGGTGGCTCAGTCGGTTAAGTGTCTGCCTCCAGCTCAGGTCATGATCCTGGGGTCCCGGGATCGAGCCCCACGTCAGGCTGCCTGCTCAGTGGGGAGTCTGCTTCGCCCTCTGCCTTTGCCCCTCCCCCTCACTTGTGCGTTCTCTGTCTCAAAATGAATAAAATTTAAAAAAAAAGAAAGGAAAAAGCCATCTATAATTCCAAGGGTTTGCGAAGCCGACTCACTTGGGTGTAGACCCCTTCAGTGAACAGTGCTCACGTCGCTGCTGGTGGGTGCACGTGTTATATTGTCGCGACTGGGCGTCTACTTGCTTCCCAAACGTTCGCAGTCCGCACGTGCGCCCAAAGCACCAAGAGGCAGGATTTCTCAGGCAGTGTCAACTGCTTTTTTAGAGAACATTATAATTAAAATGAAGAACCCTTGTTTATCAAAAAGACACAATGAAGAGAATGTAAAGGCAGACCAGGGCCTGGAAGCCCCGTACTAACCTCTTTCAGGACACTTAGGACAGCGTCATGAATCTATCTGCCCCCACCCCTGCCAGGCCCCCACCATTTCAAACTCTTCCAAGTCAAGTGCATCTTATACACGTTTGTTCTCTTGGAAACTAGTGTAGGGCTGGTGGTAGTAAGAAGTCAATAAAAGCGATTGTTTTTTGACTCAATAATTTGCGCTGATCAAAAGTCTGAAAGTGAGAAAGTGGACCAGAGGGAGTGGTCTGTTTGGCTAAAGCAGAGAGGGGTAGGGATGACAGTGAAGGGTCTTGACTGTCAGACAAAGGGATGTAATTCCATGGACAACAGGAAGCCACTGCTGCATGTGTGCGCATGTGCGTGTGTGTGTGTGCGCGTGCGTGCGTGTGTGTGTTTTAAAGGGTGCTTGGCATTGCATTTGCCTTTTCACTATAGTTATGAGTATATCTCACCCCATCACTGGGCTCTAACCTCCGCGAGGGCAGACACCATGCCCTGTCTCTGTGTCTCCCACAGCAACTATCGCAGTGCTTGATGCATGACAGGTGCCCCCCAAAAGGGATGCTCAGTGTATCAATGAGTGAACAAGGGACTCAACTAGAAGGGGCAGAGGCAGAAGGGTCTGTGTATAAACTTCAAAGTAAGGATGGAGACGTTTCTCTCCCGAATCCAGAGTGGCTATGGGTAGGGTATCTAGACTGTGTGTGCTGCAGACACAGTCTCTTTGCATGCGGCTGAGTGTGAGAACCAAGAACAGCCACACTTCATATCTTTCCAAGCTGGAGAAATTGCTATGAAAACAACACTTTGGAAAGGAATAAAAAATCCCACAATCAGCAAGTATTTCTTGAGCACCTCCTTGGTGTTCAGCATTACTCTAGGACCTTTGGTAAGTGCTCACTGAAGAAATAGCATCTAATCATTAAGGTGGCTTTTCCGGGCCAGAAACAAGTGGGAAAAAGCATACTCTACTCCAGTCTTGTAAAAGAGCAATGTAGTCTGGCAAAGCCAAGGCAGGCTTGCCAGGGGGGATCAGACTGCAACAGGGCCCTGAACGATGGGCTGGAGAAGGAAAGAGAAGTAGCTTGGAGGGTGTAGGTAGAGAAGTGGTCATTCGTTCCTGGAGTTCCCATCGCGCGCTCAGGCACGACACTGAGCAATGCGAAACAGACAACCTGTCCCCAAGGAGCTCTAGTCTGGGAGGTGGGGAATGCAGGTGTGCTAAAACAAATACAGGAGATGTGTATTTTTCCACAAGAACGTTAAGTCCTCAGCAAGAAGAAATGTTCTCTGTCCTCTTGGTCACTGTAGCCTCACGACCTAGAACAGTGAAGGCACAAACCAGGTGCACAATAAATGCACACCGAATGAAGGAATGCTGCAATGGAGATAGAGAGTAATAGGAATACTGAGAGTTAGCCTTCCCTAAGCACACCTGTGCCAGCCAATGCGCTTACGGTTTCACACACATTATCCTATTTGCCCTCCAACACCTGGAGAGTGCTGAATTATCTCAGTTTACAGATCTGAGAACCAAGGCTTTACAGAAGTGCCACCTGCCTTAAGGTTACGTAGCCAGTGAGGGAGTGGCAGGCCTGAGATCTTGTTCGCGACGGCAGAACCCCACAGGCATCCTCTTCCAGAACGCTGTTTGGCGGCGTCTATCTGGCAGCTGATGGAAAAGTGCAGGGTAAGACCCAAGACAGGGCGTCCACTGCAGTGAACACAGCAAGCAGTGATGAGCATGAGCAAAGAGGTTACAGTCGGCACGGCGAAGAAAAGACTGCTTTTCCGGGATCTCGAAGGGCGTCGAAGAGAAGCTCGGGGCTTGGCGCCTTTCTGCATGCAGGGAGGACCACGTTTGTCGTCTGGAAGCAGAAAGGATGCCGGTAGCCCTGAGAGGAAAAGCTTTCCCCTGGTGTGTAGCTCGCCGGCGCACTGGACGCTGCGGACTGCGGACCCCGTCTGCAGGGTACCTGCCCAGGGGCGGCAGCACGCGGTAGCGCAGGCCAGCTCGGTCCCCGGCGCGCGCAGGCGCCGCAGAGCCAGAGGCGGGGCCTGGCCGGGAACTACAATTCCCAGGAGGCATCGCGCGGAGCACTGAGGTTTCCGGCCTAGCTCACTTCCGGCCATTGCGTGCTGACGCTCTCTTCCGGTCTTGGTGGCCCCGGAGAGGCCTGTGGGTTGTGCACGGTGAGCGCCGATCCGTGAGGGCGCGGGAGGAGCGCCTCCCGTGTCCGCACGGTGCCCGGCGGCGGAGGGGCTGCTCGGCCGCGGCGGGGACGGGAGGGGCGCGCGGGCGGGGGAACGTGTCTCCCTGGGGAGAGGGGGAGGGCTGAGCGGGCTGAGTCCCGGAGGGACCCACGGAAGGGATGTGGGGACCCAGAGAGGTGGGAGCCCGGGCAGGGGGCGTGGGGAGGACCCCGTGGGGCTGGGCGGAAGAGACCTGTGCGAGGGACGGTCCCACCAGCCGGTGGCTCCCCGGCCCCCCGACGGGAAGAGGGCGGCAGGTGGGAGATCCCGGCGTGTGGGTCAGCCCTGCTGGCTGATGGGGAAGCGGCTGCTGCCTTGGTGAGATTGAAGGAGTTTTGCTAGACTTGGTAAGGGGGCGCCTCCGTGAAGATTGTGGTGCGCTTACATGCTTGGGTTGACTGCCTACTTGGCGTTTTTTCCCCGAAGATGAGGCTGCTGGCGTCCGTGGTGTTGGCCCTGTTTGCTGTCAGTCATGCAGAGGAAGGAGCCCGGCTGCTGGCCTCCAAGTCACTGCTGAACAGATATGCCGTGGAGGGGCGAGACCTGACCTTACAGTACAACATCTACAATGTCGGCTCGAGGTGAGGGGGCCCCGGGGCTGCAGGTTGGGCCCTTCTCCTTCCCAGCTGGGAAGGGAGACTTGTGGGGGCCAGCAGCCGCAGGTGTCAGGAGCCAGTGAACGCGCTCTAGGACCTACTTCACCTAAGCTGCTAGAAACCGTCTTCCACTTTTTGGAGTTGGGAGTTTCTGAGGGGTAAGAAGCAAGAATGAGGGTGAAAGGGGGAGAGGAGGAGGAGACCCCATCCTTCCTTACCTCGGGGCTTGCAGGTTTCAGCCTTCTGTCTTTCATTAACCTGTAAGCATGTGTATTGCCTTTCTTTAATATTACTCACTTTAATTCTCTCTTCCATGTGTGTCTTGCTCCTCTTCCCCTCTGTACGTACTACACACGTACACATAGATACTGGGGCAAGAGAGAAGGTGGGCCCATTCCTTCTTTGGCGCTGCTTAGCCAGAGAATCCAGCCCTTGACCTAGATTCCTCAGTGCAACAAACCCAGGTTACTGTGTGACTCGTATCTGTCTTTCGTAGTTCTGATTTTATAGGACAAGCAGGCAGATTTAATTGCTGATTACTTTTCTTTTTAAGATTTTGTTTTTATGGGGGCGCCTGGGTACCGCAGTCGTTAAGCGTCTGCCTTCGGCTCAGGGCGTGATCCCGGCGTTCCGGGATCGAGTCCCACATCAGGCTCCTCCATTGGGAGCCTGCTTCTTCCTCTCCCACTCCCCTGCTGTGTTCCCTCTCTCGCTGGCTGTCTCTATCTCTGTCATATAAATAAATAAAATCTTAAAAAAAAAAAAAAAGATTTTGTTTTTATGTAATCTCCATCCAACGAGGGGCTCGAACTCAGAACCCCGAGGTCAAGAGTCCTGTGCTCCTCCGACTGAGCCCACCGGGCGCCCCCAGTTGAGCACTGTACGTCTGTATCCGTTACTTGCTAACCGCTTTTGTCCCTCCATTTTGCAGCGCTGCGTTAGACGTGGAGTTATCCGATGATTCCTTCCCTCCGGAGGACTTCGGCATTGTCTCCGGTATGCTCAACGTGAAATGGGACCGGATTGCCCCGTATCCTTGACACTGGGTGGTGAAGGCTGGTGTTGGGGAAGATACAGACACATTGCCAGCAAAGCAGCGAGGTCACTTCTTCACATAGTCTGGCTGCGTGTGGCCATTCTTCTGTGTCCTCTTCGGAAAGATGGGACAATAGAAAATTGAGCGTGATTGAGGGTAGGCCTAAGGAAGGAGGGTCGTCAAGTTCAGGTTATAAGGCGGTACAACATACTATGTGGGGAAGAGGTAGACTCCTAGGAGATGGTTTGTGGCTGACGAGGATAGTTAAGCTTTTAGAAGAAAGTCAGTTGGCTGCTAGCATGGAGCCCCCGGGCGGCCTCTTAAAGACTTTTCTCATTCAGTGCGTCTCCTACCGGCATCCGCCCGTCATTTCCCAAGTAGAATTAGATTAACTTTTTCCCCTGTGAATGAAAGTATTTAGATTTTCTGGTGAGGGTGTTTTCTTTTTGTTTTGTTTGTTTTTATTTTGTATTTTCGGTCTTCCTTCAGTTAGTCAGAGTTTCTGTGAGAATGATTTTTCATCCGTAATATGTGTTGCTTTGAAAGTTGACACCAGAAACCTGAGGACTGAGTACAGCGTGGCTGCGTATTGAGACCCCTTACACCTGGCTGGGATAGTATGCGCCGCGTCTCAGGCTTAGAAACAGTTCTGAGCTTATTGTGCCCGCAGAGGGTTGCAGGCATGAGGTCCCACGTGTGGGCCGCCCTTTCTGTGAACGGTGCGCCTGGTCCACACGTTGAAAGGGTGTTGCAGCTTCAGCTTCGTCTTCTTGCTTCCTTGACTGTCGGGCCAGCGCTAGCAACGTCTCGCACACCGTGGTCCTGCGCCCACTCAAGGCCGGCTATTTCAACTTCACCTCGGCAACCGTTACTTACCTGGCCCAGGAGGATGGGCCTGTCGTGGTAAGTTGCCCCAACGTTAGCTGGAGGGGCCTAGATCTGTTTGCCTTTGAAAACTTGCAGAAACGTTCTAAGGCAGCCTAAATTCTGAGGATGGTGAGAAGGACCAGAAGCTCCGCTGCTGTCCTTGGGAAGGAAGGAGGTTTCAGACCGTAAAGATCCAGCATGAAGCAGTTGAGGTGGTGGCAGAGGAGAACCGTAGCCTCCCTCCTATTCGTCCCTCTTGCTTTGCTTTCATCTGGGCCGTGACGTCTGCCGCACAGTCTGTGGTCTCCCGTGCCGCTCTCACCCTTTTCTGTGGGCCTTCAGTGCATTCCCAGTCTCCACGTGTCTTTCCCTTGCTTGGACCGCTCCTGCCGCAGACGCCCTGGTGATGAAGCTGTTCTCTGCCTCCAGCTCTCCGGCACATTCTGCCCTCATGAGGCTGAGCCCCTGCCCACCCGCCCCACCCTCTGTCATTCTCATTCTTTCTCTGTTGGGAGTGACCCCTCTGCTCTCAGGGCCCAGCTTTGGACCACATGCCCTTGTTTCTGTCTTCTGCTTTTACACCCCACTGTTTTGTCCTGCTCACCCTTTCAGCAAGCCTTTGCTGACTGCAGAGAAGTTTCTAGAGCCCTGATGGCGTCCTTCACTCAAACATTTAACTGTGTGCTGTCTCAGTACCTCTTTTGCTTAGGTGTAGGTCTTTACCCAACCCCCTCCCAGTTTAATCATAAACTCCTTGAGGCCGGAGACTTTTTCTTAGATGTCTCTCTGGTTCTCATGTATGATAGAAAATCAGTAGTAAACAGTCCTTTGATCGATTGTGGAAAAGGTCAGCAGGCATTTATTGAGCCCCAGTAGTGAGCTAGGATCTAGGGAATACCGAGAAGATGGGGACACTGTCTGCAGCTGTGAGTTTAGGAAGGCCCCTGACAAGGCGTTACAAGTGGGCTGTGGGCTGTAGGCTGCACAGCGAGCGCGCCGTAGGGAAGACCCTCGGCACGTCAGCCGTAGGACTGAAGGAAAGCTAGGGTCCTCTGACATTCGTCGCACTGTGTGAATTGTTTTTACAAACCACATAGAACCATATTCTTGTAATCCTAATTAGGTTTTTCACATCTTGTGTCCTTTCGGCTTTCAGAACCAGCTTTAGAACTCTGGTTCTACCTGGTATTTGATAGGTTAAGAGACATAAAATCAAAGGCTCGGCTGCCACTTCAGAGCGAGGCTGTTGGCAGCGTCCTCCGGCTCCTGGCCTGCTCTCCGGGGCAGGAGCGCTGCGGGCTGCGGCCCCTTCTCTCCTGTGTGCATTTGGGTGGGGCTCCGTGCTTTTCCGAATACTCCTTAGGTCGCTGGAGCCTCCTGTCAGTGTGCGAGGTATGGAAGAGCATTTCCACTGGAGGAACAGGGAAGGTGTGGCCAAGGGCAGGTCCTTCCATCACACACCTCTCTTGCGGAGGGGCCGGGGGTGGGAGCCACTCTTCCAGAGCCTGAGGCGAAGGAAGAGGAAGGATTTGGTCTAACCTCAGCGGCACACCTGGCCTGCCTTGTGGAGAAGAAGCTCATCGTGCGTCATCTGGCTCCTGATCGACTCCTCTTTACGGCACACTGAGAGTCATGCGGCTCTCTCTAGTCCGGAAGCTTTCCCGCATCTTCTGGAAGCTCCCTTGTGCCTTCGGGAGCCGAGAATGTCGTACTTCGGGTTGGGTCGGTTGGGACTGCCCTTTCTCACATGAGGACTTGCATTTGCGCTAATGCCCTTCTTGTCTTCCTTTCAGATTGGCTTCACCAGCGCCCCTGGACAGGGAGGAATCCTGGCTCAGCGAGAGTTTGATAGGAGATTCTCCCCACATTTTGTAAGCTCCTCGGTGTCCTCTTCCTCTTCCCCTGGGATGAGAACACCCTTTGGCTGTGGGACCCCTTGGCCTCCTTAGAAGATTTGTTTAGTTTGTTGGTTCTCGTCACATCTGTTTTTTCAGGTCTGACACAGACCAACACCAAATGTCCTGATTTACCCATTAAGAGAGATTTTTGGCCATGAGATCACAATTGCCAGAACCAAAAACTCGCCCTTTTTCTCTGCGCAGCCTCGAGTTGCGTCCCGTTTTGGAGTCCTGGGTCTATTTTGAGGCTTAAAAGAGTATGTGCTTAGATTCAGAGAGTTGCGGAGCGCTGGGAAGATTGAGTGGGGACGCTGTGGCGGTCTAGTCTGGGAGAGGATTCTTTGAAGATTTGCCTAAAGTACTGAGGAGATTCAGTGTTTGTTCGGTGAATAATCATGAAGCTTCTAATTTGCTTTGGGAAGACAGGTGAACAAGACATACTGCCTTCCAATAACCATCTTAAGGGCTTGCAAAGGTCTCAGAACAGGTCAGCAGGGAGAAAAGCGTCATGACAGAGACCACAGGCAGGGTGTTGGGGGAGCATGCGGCAGGATCGCCTGACCTGGAGGGCTTTCAGGGGGAGGTGGCGTTCAACCAGTCAGAGGAGGTAAAGTAAAGGCAGGAGTCTTCTGTAGAGGGAGTAGGTCAGGGGGCAGAAAACAGCATGGCAAGTAGTTTTGCAAGGCTGGGGGGCAGAAAGGGAGGTAGAGGAATGGAAGAGGGGGCTGGAGGTGTGGGCAGGGCTGGGCCTGGGCATCACCTCCCTCCAAGATTGTCTGGAACAGAGAAGCTTCTCTCCCAGTCTGGGTCAGGTCAGGTGAGGCCTTGGGCTCCATAGCTCGGAAGGTAGGTTGGTCTGGAGAGACCCCTTCCTGTCAGGGACAGTCAGAGGAGCCTCTCTGCTGAGGTTCTGCTGAACGTTTGGGCTGCACTGCCCCCTCTTGTTGCCCGCCTCCTTCCCGGCTGTCCCATGCCCTCGTCCAGACTTGTAAGCGGGGCCTCTGTCGTCCTCCACAGCTGGACTGGGCAGCCTTCGGGGTCATGACGCTGCCCTCTATCGGCATCCCCCTGCTGCTGTGGTACTCCAGCAAGAGAAAGTACGACACTCCCAAGACCAAGAAGAACTGAGGGGTTCCTCGGCCCTCCCTGCCCAGGAGATCCAGGTGCTTTCCAGACTCCGGAGGGTCCTCGAGTGCGGTCTCTTGTCCCCTAGCCCCTGCCACCTTCTGGATCCTGCCTGCTCTCAGCCAGAGTGAAGCACTAGGCCTCGGAGTCTGAAAGCCTCCTCGTTCACTCCTGGAGCCATAAAAGCAGGAATGCCTCCAGCAACAAGCCTCGAGCCTCGAGGGCCCCCTGGTGCCCTCTGTGGTGCCGCAGTGTGAACTCTGAGGGGCTCAGGAGGGGCACTCGGGAGACTGCTGGACTCGACCCCCATCCGCGGCCCTCCCCTCTCGGAAGAGGCTGGAAGATCAGATGAAGGCTGAGGGACTCTCAGAGGCTACACAGTCTCTGTTCTGGGTCAGGGGAGCGCTGACCAAATGGGGTTTTCTAATAAAAACAAATGCCACGCTGACTTGTCTGCCTTCCCGTCACCTGGTGAGCTCAGGCCCTGGGCGCCCCAGCTCCCGGGCAATGGAGCTGACTTCCCTTCCCTCCTTGCTGTAGGTGTTGTGGTCCTGTTTGCGCAGAGACGCCTGTCCCCGAGCGCCTTTGCTTCCATCCCTTACTTCCCTCTCTGCTCTCGCCACTCAGCTCATACCACCCTGACCCTTCCTTGCCTGTGAGCTCCTCTCCACAGCGAGAGGACGCAGGATGAGAGGAAAGAAGGTCCTCATGCCCTGTGAGACCTCCTGGTCTGATTTATTCACTGACCTTGAAAAAGCTACCTCCTGATGCCTGGTTCTAGCCCTTTCTTTGTTTAAGAACTAGCTTTTTTTTCTTTTAAATTATTTAAGTAATCTCTACACCCAAGGTGGGGCTCGAACTCATGACCCTGAGATCAAGAGTTGCATGCTCCAGTGATGGAGCCCGCCAGGCGCCCCAAGAACTAGGCTTTTCTTAACTCGAATTCATTTTAATTCCTGAGCACCTGTAACCCCCGAGCTGTGCCCTCGTTACGGCCTATGGAAAGGCCGTGGTTCTCTCTGCAGCGGCGGGGAAAAGCGCTGTGCACTGACTCGATCCAAGCCAGGAATGCCGTGGTCCGAGAACAGCCTCCCAGGCAGGAGGGAAACCCAACAAACACCCGCTTTGTTCCTGCCACCAAGTTGCCCAGTTTAGATGCTGTTGGGGGTTGCAGGGAGGGGGGGAGACTGCCCAACCGGTTTAACCTTTCCTGGGCCCAGCGCACGGAGCCCAGGCCCCTAAAGGATGAAAAGGACATGGAGACAACGGGAGGCTCCCAATGGAGTAGCCCTCCACCAGCTCGCCTCCCTCCTTGGGGGGCTGCGGCTTGGACACCCCAGGACCGGCCAGGTCAGAGGGCGAGGACGATATGTTTGCTCTTGTTCGTTGTGTTTTGGGGGAGACCTGGGACTTGGCTCAGGAGAGTGGGGGAAAGCAATAGTCAGACACTTGGGGTTGAGAACAAGGGCAGGGTGGGAGCAGGGGGCTGGTTGGCTCGGCAGCATGCTCCCTAGGACTGGAATGCTAGTCTTTGGAGAACAGTGAGGAGTTCACCTGTCATGGGAGGGGTTGTGGTTTAGAGGACCAGGTAGAAGACCGGGTATTGTTCCTAACTCTGGAAGGTGCCACGGGAGACTTCTCCCTAGCCTGAACTCAAGGAAGGACTCCTATCCCAACAGCTGGGGCTGTCTTCTCGGAGAACTTCCCATCCTGGCCCTCAGGATGGAGAAGGAGGCTGGGGGACGCAGGTCTGACACATAACCAGAGAAGCATTGTGGTGGCAGTTCATGTCACAGGCCCTTGAACAAAGGCCAGAGCCAGACCCTTCATCTGGAGAGTCAGGTACCCTGGAGTCAGGGTGGAATGTGAGCCTAAGAGCTCATGAAACCTATGGACAGACAGCGGGATAGCTGGCCGTAGGACCAGAGCCCTCTGAGCTTCTCGAGGAAGAAATCTAATGCGAGAGGGCCTGCAGACAGCACTTCTCCACCCTCACGGAGACCACCCTGGACAGGTGTGACCTGCAGGCAGTACAGATAGGGACCCAGCCGTCACCGTGTTCCAGGACCACCCCCTCCACCCCCCAAACCAGCCCTGTATCGTCCAGCTGGCACCGGCTCACCCACACACCCAGCCCTGGTGCCGGGAGGAGCCAGGGTTCCAGATCTCCACCCAGTTCACGAACTAGGCCCTGGGACTCTGGCTGCAGAGATCCTGTGAGGACAGGTCGAGGAATTCCCAAGAAGCTGACAGGATGGGAAGGGGCAAGGCCTAATCCCCTGGGACTTACCCTGTGACAGCCAGGAAAGCCTGCCCTGCCCACCTCGGAGCCTGTGTCATCTGGATGCAGGTTGTTGAAGGAGAGGGTCCCCAAGGACCCCACGCCGAAAAATGAGGCCAGGTCCCCTGTGTTCTTGGGAAGCGAGGAACAGCCCCTGTGGCTCCTGTGGTTTGGGGCCCAGCCAGCAGGAAAGGGCACAGTTTCCACGTGTGGCAGCGGCTGTCCTGTCACCTAGAGGAAGAACTTTGGAGCTGGCTCCACCGAATGGGTCATGTAATTAGTCCTCTGGTTTCCTGGCTCAGGAGAGACTCAGGGAGCAGGGCTTGTCCGGTCCCGTGGCGATCGGCAGCTGGCATGTCTCCTGCAAGCGCTGTGGGCCCAATGTTCCTGTCCCACTGCGTGCACACATGTCACCCTGGGTCCCCACTGTACCGACCAGGAGACAGGCTGCCAGGGAGCTCTGAGGCCCCGGCCCAGGGAGCCGGCAGAGCCAGCCACGGTCCTCGACGGCAGCGTGCCCTTGGCTACCAGGACATACGGCCCGAGAGGAGGAGGACTGGGAAGGCTGTTAGGTCAGGACGTCCTCTGCCCCCAGAAGCTGTGATGGGGAAGAGGTGAGGGAGCCGCAGCCCAAAGGGAGGGGGCAGGAGCCCGCCTCCAGGCTCCCCACGGCTGTGGCCATAATCGCCCCTCCCCCATAAGCTGCCTCTTAAAGGGACCAACAGCAGTTTTGCAGCCCAAATCAAGAGAGGGCAAAGGTCCTCCCTGGTCCCAGGAGGACCCTGCTGTCAAGTAGGTTTCCAGCTGTGGGCCTTCTCTGGGATGCTTTCTTTCTCCCCTCCTCAGCAGTCCCTGTCCCGCTGGAGGGAGGGGGAAGGTGCCCACAGTCTCCAGGTGACCCCAGCTTGGCCCCCTCTACCTGTTTCCATGTGGGCCTGAGTCCAGGGGCTGCCCTTTGTTCAGGGAGTGCTGAGTTCAGGAGGCCCAGGGATCCTCGGACCTGCCACGGCACCCGGCACCCGAGGGGTTAAAGGCCTGGGCACAGCACGGCTGGGGTGTTTGAAGTAGGGCGGGGAAGGGAAGGGCTGTAGCAGTTGAAGAGGCAGCTGGTCTGGATTGGCAGGAGTGCCCCCTGTCTCCTATGCAAACTTCTGGACCATGAGCAGTGACCCGAAAAGGACCAACAGAGGTGCCCCCACTGAGGTGCTAGACTGGGTTCTTAGAGGGGCTCCCTGAAGCGGGACTCTTCCCTGGGACTCTTCCCTGTATTGAAGCCGGCAGCCGAGAGCAGGAGCAGGGCCCCAGCTTTGGGGTATCTTCCAGGCCCGGTGAGTTTCCCTCTTCCCTTTCCCTGGGTCCTCACCCCATGAGTGGGGATCCCCCTGGGAGCAGAGCCCCTCCCGAACCCCTCAACACCCAGGAAGCAACGATGTGTAGCTTCTCCACCAGCCTCCTGCATTCAGCTCCCGTTTTCAATCAGATAATGTTGTGTGTTTGGGGGGGTGCAAGTGTGCAAATAGGGGCTCTCGAGTGCGGCCAACACTTCACACTTACTACTTGCGTGACAAGTGATGCCAAACCCTCTGTGTATGTTCTTAACCCTGACGACTTTATGGGGTTGACATGCTGGGATCCCTGCATTAAAGATGGGGTTTGGAGCAGTTAAATACGGCCAGACAACTGAGAAGTACATGGTGGTGCCGGGGGTGCACACGCCAAGTCCCATCTGACACCAAAGTCCATCACGGTGTTGTCTGGTCTCTTTTTCTTACCCGGGAGGTATGGGAGCCAGGATGGCTCTGACAGTTTGAAGCCTCGAGATCCTCATTCATCCGGGGTCCCCTTCCTCTAGGGCCTAACACGGTTCCCTGTATCCTTGGGCATCCATTGTGAGATTTCAGGGGCTACCAACTCACACCTGAGAGCTAGGGACTCCCAGACTCCAGGTCACCCCACCTGTCCACCTCCCACTGTGGCTGTCCCCTGAGATCTGATGGGTTAATTCCCTGGGACACAGTGGCCAAAGTCTTCTCAGGTGTGTCCTTCTGAACCTCAGACCCTCTCTTGCCCCACCCTTCTGGCACAACACCCGGAACTCATGCCAAGGAACAAATGGGCCGGAGGTGGAAGAGGACTGGTGGGCCCTGCCCCAGGCTCTCCAGTCAGAGGAGCCCCTGGTAGGATGAGTTCACAGGCCCAGTGGGAAGGAAGAGGGCGGCTCCTGGCTTTAGTTTGCAAACCAATTAAACAAAAAAAGTGGTCACCCTTGGAAGCCTGGATTTCGTGAGCCTGGCATATCCTATCCGAGAGGAGGGGGTGATTTAGGGCGTGTGTTTGAGACAGATGCCTGACTGCCGTCCTAAGCAGAGGGAGGTGTGCTTACCTTACAGGGCTGGGGACGCCTGGCTTTCCGGCTTTGGACTTCCGGAATTAAGTAGTAACAATAAAATCAATAACTCTGCCCCGTGGGTCCTATAAGCGGGTGGGTGCCTCTCAGAAGTCAACCTGGGGGGCATCTGGGGGCTCAGTCAGTTAAGTAAGTGTCTGCCGTCAGCTCGGGTCATGATCTTGGTGTCCTGGGACTGACCCCCCCCTCCACTGATGTGCTTTCTCTCTCTCAAATAAATAAAATCTTCAGAAATTAAAAAAAAACATTTTTTTTAAAGAAGTCAGCCTAGAAGCTGATGTGGGCAGTAGATGGCCCCTGCTGTGCCTGCCCCTGTCCCCCTGAGGGATGGGGCAGGCACTGGAGCACAGACCCTGCTGGGTTCGCCTCTCCGGCCTGAGCTGCTGAAGGAAGGCGACGCTCTGCAGACACCCTTGGCCTTTTGACTGTGGGAACCAGGACACTACTCTCTGGCGGTTGGCAGGACAGCGTAGCGAAATCTCATGGGCCTCTCACTAAGAGACAGAGTCTGGGCAGGCGGGGGGGCGTTCGGGACCTGTCACAGAACGGGGTGTCTGGGGAGCAGGGTGGGAAGTAGCTGTGGTTACTGGGGCGTCCTTGATCGGAGGCTCGGGGAACCCCAGCTCTGGCCCCGTCTGAGGACACCACTGGACACATGCTTTACTCCACAGTGCAGAGGAAGTGAGCAAGTCAAAGGGTTTTCCATGACCCTGTCCCCCCAGGGCTGGGAGAAGCCAGTAGACCAGGACATCTGGCTCTCCCTTCCTTCCCATTCTTTATTATCTGGTTCTTTTGGGGGTCTTGCTCACGATTGCCCCCCTTGGGAGACTTAGGACCGCAGGGCCAGACGCAGGAAGCCCCAGGCGGTGAAAGGGCCCACCAGCCTTGCCCACAGCCCACTCCACCTAGCGGGGCGGATTCCAGCAGCGGTTCCTACCCCAGTGCTCGCTGAGCCCCGCCTGCTCCCCAACCCCACTCAGATTTCTAAAATAACGGAGGAGGGAGTAGAAAGGACACATTTGATTTCTCTGGGACCCCCCATCTAATGGCTTCCTTTCTTTGGCTGGGTTGGTGAAGAGGCAGACATGGGGGGCGGTGAATAACAGTGACCCGGATCTCTTTCAAAGCTGGGCGCGTGCCCCCTTGGGGAGCGCGGGCCCCTTGGGGAGCATGTGTCCTGGGTGAGGAAGGAGCTCTGGCTCTGCCAAGCGGACACCTGCTCCTCCCCACAGCCCGGTGACCTTGACAGGGTTACTTTCCCTCTCTGCGCTGCCTGTTTCTTCAGGTGGAAAATGGGGGTGAGAATGCACTTCCAGAGCCGGCTGGGAGGATCCCACAAGATAATGGGGGCACTGGGTGTGGGCTGGCTCCTCCCCCGCGGGCTCCGGGTGCCGTTTAGGAGATGGGTTTGGGGACTTTGGCGCCCCTGCCCCCAGGCCCGCGGCCCAATGCCTGCTTGGTGCGCGCTGAGCCTCAACACTCCCTTCGGTCTCTTTCTCGTCCTTCCTGATTTGGAGACCCACTTGCTCTAAATCAGGAGTCGAGTCTGCAAACTTTTTCTGGAAAGACCCAGATAATAAATATTTTAGGCTTTGGGGGCCAGATGGTGTGTGTCACAGCCACAACTTTGCTGCCGTAATGCGGGCCCAGCCGCAGACCATGCGTACGTGAATGAGCGCGGCTGTGTTCAGAATAACCTTTATTTAGGAACACTGAAATTTGAATTTCATGGAATTTTTATATGTCACAAAGTGGTGTTTTTTGGATTTTCCCCCAGCCATTTAAAAAAGACATCAGGACGGATTTGGCCCACGGTTCTAGAGTCCGCCGGCCGCCTCCAGTGACCAGAGCACCCCCACCCTCCCTCTCGTTCTGGACACTGGCTGCACCCCCCCTTTCCATCGCAGGTCGTTCGTGGCCGTGAGTCCCCATCACGGCTGTGTGACCGCGGCCCGTGATTTCCTCATACTGTCCTTTGTCTGAGAGAGAGGTGTGGGAGGCCGTCCTCTGATTCCTGCTTTTGTCCCCCAGGCCTTCCAGTCCCCAGCTCCCCGTTTCTCCATGTCTGGCCTCCTCTGTGCCTCTAAGTAAAAACGACAAGGCCGGCACTTTTGAAGACCTATCCTGCCGAGCACACAGTCAGTCACATCGAGTCTGTCAACAGCCTGGCAGGGTCAGTACAGTTCCCATTTTACAGATGGTTCTGAAGCTCCAAAGTGCTCAAAGTCCCCAGGGTCACGTGGCTCACGGACGCGGCGGAGCGAGCAAGCCCGATGAGTTTCGGCGCCACTCCAGCTCCCTGAGATTATGGTCTCAGGCTTTTTTTTTTTTTTTTTAAGATGCTATTTATTTATTTGAGAGAGAGAGAGCATGAGCAGGGAGAGCGGCAGGCAGAGGCAGAGGGAGAAGGAGGCTTCCCGCTGAGCAGGGAGCCCAGTGTGGGGCTCGATCCCAGGACCCCAGGCCCATGACCTGAGCCGAAGGCAGACGCTTCACTGACTGAGCCCCCCAGGCATCCCGGTCTCAGACTTTTGAACAACGGAGGCCCCTGTCTCTGTTAAAGTACTGTGTGCTCCCACCCCAGCACCCTGGCGTGCCCAACGAACCACTGACGGGCAGCGCGGGCGGTGGGCGGCCCCCGCTAGGACCAGGGGCAGGAGACGCTGGTGGTGCGTGCTGGGGGGGAAACCATTCGATCCAGACACAAGAAGATAAAGTGACTTCCTGGAGCCCCTTCCTGCTTTCCTCCCATGCCTTCGTCTGGAGCATCTGACCCCAGACTTATTTCAGAATCTCCCATCTCTGCTCCGTGGAAGCAGTGATGTGACATGATGGGATCTCATGTGGGGGCTACCTAAAGCCGTAGGGTGAGAGCCAGCCCTGGCCGCTGCCCCGCACCGTTTCTGAGCGCAGGAGGCTGGGGGAGATGGGAGTGGCCTGGCAGGAGCTGGTGGAGGAGAGGGGAGGACGCAACCATGGGGCTGGCTTGCGTTTCTGAACGTGGAGGAGGAATGTCTCTGGGAGGGTTGAGGCGGCCTTGCTACACCTCATCTCTTTGAAGGACAGAATAGAAATTATTGACATTGCGGCCATGGGTGGAGTTGAGAGAACAGAACAAATGGAGAGAAATGGAATGAAGATATGAGGGAGAAGGAGCCGCACGGGTTCCATTTGCACAGAGGGCGGAGGCCAGGAATGAACACGCAGGTGCTTGGAAAAGGTGGGTCTCCCAGAAGAGGGCACATTCCAGTTGGTCTGAGCTGGAGGAAGAAGGGCATGATTTCAGGACCAGAGCTCTCTGTTCACCAGGCCAGGGCAGCAAGTACCCTCTCCAGCAGGTGGCATCCCAGGGATGGAGGGGAGAAAAGGCTTCCCACCAAATTCAACCCCATGGACCTCTCTGGGGCAGGAATACCAGGTGGAAGCTAGGGCTGGAACTCCAGCCCTCCGCCTCTGGGGAGAGGTCTCCATCCCATCTCCAGCCCCTGCTCCCCTGCTCCCAGTGAGCAGCCCATGTCCTCCTCTTGTCTGCACCCCCAGCCTCTCACAATACTTTTTGCACATTTCCCCCTCCTGCCTCCGAATATCAGCTCTGGAGACCCCTGGATGGCGGGCTGAGGCTCCGGCCCTTGGACTGTGTCCCGCTGCCTGTGGAGCTGCCCAGCTCATTTCTAGCCAGCACACCAGACGGCACTAGGCCACATTTGCAGACACACACAGAGAGAGGACCTGTCCGGCGGCTGGCTGAGGGGCCTCTATATGGCTCCCGGACGTGAGGAGCATGGACGGGTTTCCCAGGTCTCTCCTTGTCTGTCCCCGGAGCCGTTGGCAGGGCGCAGGTGCACCTGCAGTGGCCCGAGCGCTCACCCCCTTCCTTCCGTGTGGCGGCTGGGGACGGCACAAGTGCCTGTCTGCGGTGCTGGCTGGAGCGAAGGCTGGGGACATGTTGAGTGACAGTGGGAAAAGTAGCTTGAAGGAGCAACTTTCCAACAGCGGGATTTCCAGCGTGCATGCAGGAGAGTAAGATGACCCCTGGAAGGCTCGGTGCCCTCGCAGAAAGCCTGGGAGTGGGGGGAGGACTCTGACTCACTGCTTCCGGGTCCTCCCGGACCCCCCCAGCAGCTCAGTAGCTGGGGGAGCCCTGGGAGACTCCTTCTAGCAGAAGGCCTACAGGGACAGGGCTCGGAGTGAGCAGCACAGAGGCCGGCAGGGAAGGAGAGGGTATCTGGTACTTCATTCTGGAGTGGGGCTTCTCATTTTCAACGTTAAGAGCTCCTGAGGGTTCTTAACTCCAAGACACACTGAGGCAGGCCCCAAAGGCTGCCGGGAGTGCTGGGCAGCGAGAACAGTGCCCATGTGGGGGAGGGAAGAGATTTCAGCGCGGCGGCTGACGGTGCCCTTCTCTCTGCTTCTGGAGAGGACTTTCGGCTCTGTTCCTTCCCATATGACCAGCTGTGGAAGGAAGAAACCAGAATCCTCTCTCAGGAACTTCCCTCCCTCCCCAGCTCCGCCAGGTCCTCACCACTCACTCCTCCAGACCCCTCAGGGGCGGCCACTTCCTTCCCTTGCCTTTTACTGAGTTTTCCAACTGGCTACACACTCGTTCCTTCGGCAGCACACAGCCTTCTGTGGCACTTGGCACTCCGGCTACTTAGTCATTTGGGATTTGGGCTTTTGTCTCTGCACGCGTGTGCACATACACACACACACACGCACACGCACGCACACACGCACGCACACACACACGTGCACGCACACACACGTACACGCACGCACACACACAGACAGACTGAATCCCTTGAGGACAGGAGCGGCATCTATCCCCGTTTGCGTGGCTGGGTTTTCTGCCGCGCCGGTGCTCAGGACGTGGAAGAATGAGAAGTGGATGAGGATGTCCTCGTGCCCTGGAAAGAACACTAGGCTGGGAGTCGGGGGCCAGCCACATTCCAGTTTCGCACCTCAGGGAAGGGAGGGCTGGCTGTGACACTCCCCAGTTCCAGGTTCCAGGATTCTAGAACTCCTCTCACCCCCTCTGTTTTCTTGGCTCAGACTGGCCTGTGTGTGCCTCCCATGAACGGAGACGTCCCGGAGGTGTTCCTCGCAGGTGGAGACGTGGTGCCCCAAGGCCACACTCGCCGCTGCCTGTCTGCGGTCGAGTCCAGAGTGCAGCTGGAGGAAGAGGAGGAGGAGGAGGCGGCGGCAGGAAAAACGGACGAGGGAGATGGCTTCCATGCTGTACCTCTCCGAAGGTCGGGGGCTTTCCGTGCCCATGGCCACAACCACAACCCATTCAAAAGACACAGTTGGGGGCCAGGCAGAGAGCTGCAAGATCCACTAAGCAGGTAACCCCCAGGGGACCCCCTGCCCCCCCTTCCTTCAGGTCCTAGACCCAGGAGAAAGGGGTGGGCAGGGATGCCGGATGAGGGCACCTGAGCCCTGCCCCCCCCCCGGAGAGTCTGAACCCTGCCTTTCTTGGGCTTTTGGGGAGGGTGACGCTGCTTTTCAAAGTGTGCCCCCTCCCGGCTCCTCTCCAGCTAGTCCCGGAGGCAGGTGGGGGAGGCTGTGGAGGGGAAGGTATGGAGCTGGGGCCACGTTGCCTCCACTTCCCACTCTGGGTTTCACTGACCCATAAAGCGTGTCAGAACTGGAAGAGACTCAGGGATCACGGGGCCCAAACTCCTCACTTTATAGCTGAGGAAACTGAGCCCAGAGAACTTTCGGAGGTTTCTTGAGAAGTGTCCCCAGGGTGGGGCATTGCTGGTTCCAGGCTGATGCAGACCCAGCAAGTTTTAGACATCACAGTACAGCCCTGCAAGGGGGGAAGAGGTCTGTCTGTGTCTGCTTGGCAGAAGACAGGGACCAGCTCTCCTCTTCTGGAAAACCCCTGACCACTTCCCCAAAGATAGCGGAAGTCAGAAAGAGAAGGTCTGGGGGTCAACATGGAGAGCTCAGTGTGAGTGGTCATGGACACTGCTCCGGCTGTGGTCCAGTGAAGGGCACCGACCCTCTGCTCTTTCCGTGGTTCCCACGGGCAGGTTCCCTTAGCTCAGGTGAGTAGACCACATTCTAGCTCCTGGGCACAGCTGGCTGAGCTGGGGGAAGGGAAAGGACCCTGTGCCGTGTCCCCGAACTGACATGGGTGGCACTCAGCTGGGAGACCTTGCCCACAAGGCTCAAGGAACCTTCCCGAGAGCAGCCAGTCAAAGGCAGAGATGCCCTGGGTCCCCCTCGTGTGGGGCCAGCTGTATCTCAGGGTCTTCGAGGGGTCACCTTTCACCATCAGGCACTAATTCTGCCCCTGGAAGTCCTGGGCTGAGTAGGGGCAAAGGTTGGAATCAGAAATCAGGCAAGGAGTGAGACTCCAGCTTGCGGGTGGCCTCTCCCGAGCGCCCGCATCCTTCCTGAGGACAGTACTGTCCCGCGGCCAGCAGGGGCCACCCTTGCCTGCAGCTTTGCCCAAGCACAACCCAAAGGCCGGCAGTGTGGGTCTGGGCTGCATCTATGCGGACAGGAAGGGCCGGGCTGGGCGGTATTCCTCCCCGGTGCCCGTCACCAGCCACGAGGTACCGAGGGCAGTGGTGGCAATGTGTGTTTCAGAAGCGAACTGCAGGCATCGGGATGCGCGGGCGCTCGGGAGGGCCCCTTGCTGCAGAGCCAAGAGGAACTGGACGCCTTTCTGGAACGGCAGCACCAAGGTGGACAGCACTCGCGCGTGGTATGGACAAGATTCCCCATGGAGGCCGCGCCTTCTCCCCCCCTCCTGCCCCCTGCCTGTCCAGCCAGCGCTCTGTGCCTCTTCTGTCCTGCCAGCTGCTGGGTCTGTCCGTGCCCAGGCCTCGCTCCGACTGCATCTGACTGAGGCTGTGTCTGCTGTGTGTGCGCCTCTGTCCGCCTCCCCGGGGCTGCGCGCCCTGGCCCCCACTCCTGGGGTCCCGCCCCTGCCTCTTCTCTACGACTCTCTGTTCCCACCTTTCTGTGTCTGAGCTCTGCGCCAATGTGGGCATCTCTGTTCCTCTCATGAAAAGGCCCCTGTTCCCCTAATTGTGATAAGCACTACTTTCCATGGACCCCACATTCCTCAGCTTTGGAGGCGAACTTGTAATGTGTGGGGTGAGACTAGGCATCTGATCCCCTGAACGACAGTAGACCTCTAACAAGAGAATCATAGAATCATCGAATGAGAAACGGTGTAGAGTCTGCCCAGCCTTCTAGCTTAAGGGAACATATCTGGGGGATCTCAAGCCAGGACCTAGGGACCCCTGAGGACACACAAGACCTTGAGGGGCACCCTTGGGTCGGGTTGGCTAGCTCAGCCCAGCAGCTAAGGCTGTTTCCCCTCCAGCCCCTCCCCTAGCCGGCCAGGGGCCCCAACGCCAGTCTCCTTGGTCCAGCCTGTGGCTTGGGGGAGAGGGTGAGGGAAATGGGCTGCTGCAGACAGTGGCTGGACCCATCGCATCCCAATAGTGCCCCCTCCCGCCAACATCTCTGCTGCCCGGCCCCCCCACAGGCCCCCCACGCCCCAGGCCAGTCTGGTGCTGCAGAAAGCACAGGATGGGAAGTCAGACCTACTCCCAGATCCTTCACTTACCACCTGAAGGATCTATTTCATCTCTCCACAAATCAGGATAATAAAAACTATCTTTTAAAGTTGTGGTTATTTCAAAAAGAAAAAAAGAAGTTCAAGTGCCCAGTAGAGATGCTGGTGCTCAGGCTGAGCGTCTGGACTCTCGGATCCTCTCCCCTGCTCGCCCCCAGCCCCCAGCACCGTGGGCTTCTCACCTCTCCCGCTCCCTGCTGTGGGGTGCTGTCTCCTTTCCGGCCTTCCTGCTCTGCTTCCTCTCCTCTCTCCTTCTCATCTTTAAGCACTCCCTTAAATTTCTCCCTGTCTACATCTTGGCGTTTTGTTTCTTCCTCCAGAGCAAGTACGTACAAACGCCACCGAGGTCCGCAGACCAAACCTTGAGGCTCGTGAGGCCGGCCCTCAGCCTGCAGACCCAGGGCCTGGGAGCCCAGTGCAGCTCCAGACCGTACTCTGTGCGGCCAGCCCAGAGCTGACACTCTAAGACGCAGGTGTCCAGGGCAGCTGGCCGGCTCAGTCGGTAGAGCATGTGACTCTTAATCTCTGGGTTGTGAGTTCCAGCGCCACCCTGGGTGTAGAGATTACTTCAAAAAAAAAGAAAAAAAAAAAAAAGATTCCGGTGTCTTTTTTTTTTTCCTTCTTCTTCTTCTTAAATAGACACCACACCCAACGTGGGGCTCAAACCCACAACCCCAAGATCAAGTCCCACACTCCACTGACTGACACGGCCAGGCAGCCCTCCCCTTCATCTTTTAAGTATGACGTTTCAAATCGAATGCCCAATAAATCAGCCACCCCTCTCAAGCCCTAGTACACCACCAATGCCTGGGCGCTCCTTGCCTTGCCTTTCTCTCCTCTGCTGCTCCCTCGCCTCCCCATCCCCAGAAATAATCACTATCTTGAATTTTCTTTATCACCCATCTACATTTTTTATAGTTTTAACACAAATATATATGTATTACCTAATAATATATTATTTTGTTTTGCTGAATTTAAAAACAATGGTGTTACATTGTACAAAATTGTCTATAACCTGCATTTTTATTCAACATTGTGTCTAATTTTTATCTGTGTGCTGCAGGTGGTTAGAGTTTATTCATTTTCACTCCACTGTACCCTTGAACCTTCCGATAATGTCAACTCTGCTATCATGAACACTGTCACTATGAGCCCCCTTTTATCTGTCTTCTGACACACATTTGTGAGTGCTTCCCCAGGGCATACACCTTGGAGTGGAGCTGTTGGTTGACAGTGTGCACCTCAAACTTACAAGATCGCAGCAGACTGTTTCCACCCCCATCAGAAGTATAGGAGAATTCCTGTTGATCCAAATTTTTTTCCAACGTTTGGAGCCATCAGACTTCTTAATGTTGCCAATCTAGTGGTTATAAATCTCATTGCAGTATTAATTTGACCATATTACACACAAAATTGAGTGTCTCCTCCTATGTACATAGGTCATTTGTGTTTCCTCTTCCATGAATTTCCTCTTTGTGTCTTTTGCCCATGTCTATCCTTTGTTTTTATATATGTTGCAATTATCTTTTCACCAAATGGGGAAAAGTGGTTTGTCTTTTCCTTCTCCTGTGGTGACTTTACATAAACAGAATTTCCTGATTTTTATTATGTATTTATTTATATTTAAAGATTTTAAAGTAATCTCTATACCCAATGTGGGGCTTGAACTCACAACCCGTCGATCAAGAATCACATGCTCCACGAACTGGGTCAGCCAAGCACCCCTGAATGTCTTAATTTTTAAAAAATAAGCATTTATTGAAGTATAACGTATGCAAAACATGCATTAAAACATGTTTGAGATTTTAATTGGAGTTGCAATGAATCTAGAGAGTAATTTAGGGGAAGTTGACATCAGTACAATGTTGCTTCTTCCTATCAATGAAGATGGTATACTTTTGTAATATTTTTTTCTGTACAGATCTTGTGGATATAGGTTTATTCTTAGGTATATTATACTTCTCTTGTCAAGTTTTAAATTTTAATCATTCTGGTGGATATCTTAGAGATATCTCATTTTGGTTTTAATTTGCATATCCCTGTTGAAAAAATCTGTTGGGCAACTTTCTTTCTTTCTTTCTTTCTTTCTTTCTTTCTTTCTTTCTTTCTTTTGAGAGAGAGCACACAGTGGGGGAGGGGTAGAGGGCTAGGGAGAGAGAGAGAATCCCAAGCACGCCACAGTCCCAGCACTGAACCTGATGTGGGGATTGACCGTGAGATCACAACCTGAGCTGAAATCAAGAGTCAGATGCTTAACAGACTGAGCCACCCAGGCACCCCATTTATTCATATTCTTACTGGCCATGTACATATCTTCCTTTGTGAAATATCTGTTCAAGCCTTTGTCCACTTTTTTAAAGATTTTATTTTTATTTTTTGAAAGATTTTATTTGTTTATTTGACAGAGAGAGCACAAGCAGGGGGAGCACCAGGAAGAGGGAGAAGCAGACTCTCCACTGAGCAGGGAGTCCGACTCGACTCGGGGCTCCATCCCAGGACCCTGGGATCATGACCTGAGCCTAAGGCAGACACTTCACCACCTGAGCCACCCAGACGCCCTGTATAATGTGGTCTTACACTCACTTATCTTGCTAAGCTCTCTCTCATTTTTTATTATAATAATTTTTTTAAAAGATTTTATTTATTTGAGAGAGAGAGAGACAGAGCTTGAGCAGTGGGGGAGGAGGCAGAGGGAGAGGGAGAAGCAGACTCCCCGATGAGCAGGGAACCCAGTGCTGGGCTTGATCCCAGGACCCCGGGATCATGGCCTGAGCCAAAGGCAGACGCTTCACCGAATGAGCCACCCTGGCATCCCAGCTTTAAGGTTTCTTGAGGCTCAGGCTCAAAAATCATATAATGCCACTTCAGCTGCATTCTATTCATCTAGTGGAGTCACAGGCCAGCCCAGAAGCAAGGAGTGGATAGAGGCCTCCTAAAGAGGCAGCTGCAAACAATTTGTGGACATTGAAAATCTACTTCACTTTGCTAATATTTTGTTTGGGATTTTTGTACTTAGGTTGATAAGAGAGATTGGCCCCAAATCTTCCTTTGTCACACTGCCTGTGTGCAGTTTAAGAGTCAAGGTTATAATCACATTATAGTAAGAGTTGGAGAGTTTTCATTTCTGTTCTTTGGAAGAGTTGCATAAGATTTCAGTGCTCTATTCCTTGAGAGATCTGTGCCTCGCATATAAAACGTTTTTGGCCTGGTGCATTTTGTTTTGTTTATAGAAAGATTAACTACCAATTCCATTTCTTTGATAGGACCATTCATACTTTCTATTTCTTCTAGATGCAGTTTTGTCAAGTTATATAGATATAGATACACACACACACATTTTTGTAAGGAATTTTGTTTGCATTTTCAAAATTTGCTATCATCAGGATGCCTGGGTGGCTCAGTTGATGAAGTGTCTGCTTCAGCTCAGGTCATGATCCCAGAGTCCCAGGATCAAGTCCTGCCTCCTTCAGCGGGGAGTCTGCTTCTCCCTCTGACCCTCCCCTTTCCCATGCTTTCTCTCTCTCACTCTTTCTCTCTCAAATACATAAATAAAATCTTTTTAAAAATTGCTATCATCACGTTGTAGGGCAGTCTTCCCCTGCCTTTCCAATCACTGGGTCTGCCCCACATTCTTCCTCAATTTGTGTCTTCCCTCTGTCTGCCAATCTTACTGGAGGTTTGTCTACAACGTATGGCTTTATTGATCCTGTTTTATGTTTACTACTCCACTGATTTTGCCTTTTTAAATTTTTATTTCTTAAAGTAACCACTCTGCCCAATGTGGGGCTCAAACTCACCACCCTGAGATCATGAGTCACATCCTCTACCAAATGAGTCAGCCAGGTGCCCTGATTTCTGCTTTTATCCTTATTATATACCTCCTTCTGTTTTCCTTGAGCTTGTTCTGTTCTTTTTCTAACCTTTTA
The DNA here is from genome assembly GCF_017311325.1 of Ursus maritimus. NCBI lineage: Eukaryota > Metazoa > Chordata > Mammalia > Carnivora > Ursidae > Ursus > Ursus maritimus. Next base: position 40,997,135 of record NW_024424452.1, on the reverse strand, counting down.
AAGTTGGCATAGTTCATTAATTTTCAGCTTTTAAAATTTTTCAATATAAGCATTTTAAGGTTATAAATTACCCCTGAAAAACCACTTTGGCCATGTCCCACGAGTTTTGTTTTGTAGTTCTATGGTATTTTCATTCTTGTTGTTATAAAATATATATATTTTTAAAGATTTTATTTTTCAGTACTCTCTACACCCAACGTGGGACTCCGAGATCATGATCTGAGCTGAAGGCAGACGCTTAACTGACTGAACCACCCAGACGCCCCTAATTTTGCTTATTTTAAACCTTATATGAATGTAATCATACAGGACATACATTTTTTGTGTCCCGATTCTTTCCCTCACTATTATGTCTGTGAGATTCACCCATATTGTCAGATGGGCTGTGGCGAGTTCATTTTTATTGTTGATTAGTATTTTGATTGTAAATATATCACAGGTTCCTTATCCAGTCCATTGGGAAGGGATTTCTGGCTGGTTTCCTGTGATCACTGTGATATTGATGACTTGAAATGGGTTAAAATTTGCCTTATGACCTGATATGTGGCCAGTTTTTGTAATGCTTCACGTAGGCTTGAGAAAAATATTTATTTCCTACTGGTTGGGTTTGTGGTCCATGAATATTCCTGCTCCTTTTTGTCTTAACCCCAAGCTGTCTCATTCGTGTCCTTTCATTTTTATTACCTGCCTGGCCTCTACAGTTTGAGTTTGTCATGTCTGGAAATCCTTTGGGATACATTTTTTTCTAAGATATTGTCTACATTGGGCCTCAACTGTGGCAGATCGCTGAAGGCTAACTAGCAGGAATAATTTGCGGATGGTTTCGGGTGGAACGCTGCAGAGGGTGGGAGGCCCGAGGGCTTGAAGGTAGACCCTCTGCAGGGAAGTGGGAGCATGGGGAGTGGGAGCGGGAGAGGGATGAAGCCTGACGTCGTGTGAGGATTCTTGACATGATTCTAGGGTCAGAGTTGCTGCCATCCGTCTGCTGGCCCTTTGGACCACTCAGCCCCTGGCATGCTTTCCAAGTCCGTATCCATGAGTGGCATCAATTGGCTCTTGGGCTGCTCTGATCCAGCTGGTGAGTGGGGGTGGGGAGCAAGACAGCGAGGGCCCCTTCCCCTGTCTGTCTCGCCACCACTCCTCAGAGCCAGCTGTTTAGAGCCCGGATGTCCTGAGTTCTGTGTAACCACACACCCTTTGGAAACACCAAAATGACTTTATTCAAATGAGAGATCTGAATTCAGGACTTAGGCATTCTGAGATCTCCTTCCAATGAAGGAGGACATAGGACAGATTGCGGCTCCCCAGCTCCCCCTGTCCCCGGAGATGGAGGACAGTTGCTTGTAATGTACTTTGTCCTCAAGATGAGGTGCTGGGAACTCCAGCGAAATCTCTGCTCTCTCCATTCAGCAGAAACAGGACTGAGCCGTCCCTGGCCCTTCCCCGCAGAGCCCTCCTGCTCTGCTCCCTGGCCCCTAAGCTCTTCAGCTCTGCTCCACTCAGCCCCCAGCCCCCTCCCCCTCCCGCCTCCCTCCCTTTCCCCCCTCCCTCCGACTCCCCCCTCCTCCAGGCTGGCACTCAGGAAAGGCTACATAAGCCCCCCCCCCTCCACAGCTTGGGGACCTGATCTGGGTGGAGGGGGTGGGGGAGGCCACCTTGGGTGTCTCTGTCTGGCTTGAGCTGGACACTTCCCATCTCCTTTTGTGTTGGCAGGGAATTTACGCCAGTCCTCTGCCACTGACCTCAGCCAAAGGTGAGTTGGGGAGACCCAGAGCCCTTCAAAGGCCTTGCTGGAAAAGGCGCAATGTGGCTGGACCATGGATTTTGTAACTCTAAGGGTCTCTGCTTCCTGAAATGTTGCTTCCCTTAACATTTTGTTAAATATATTTATTTATTTATTTATTTATTTATTTATTTATTTAGAGCAGACGCGCATGAGCGGTGGGGAGGGGGAGAGGGAGAGAAAGAATCTCAAGTAGACTCTGCACCGAGCATGGAGCCTGATGCTGGGCATGATCTTGCGACCCCGAGACCATGACCTGAGCCAAAATCAAGAGCGGGACACTTAACCACTGAGCCACCCAGGCGCCCCTCCCCTTAACATTTCTGATCAAAGGCCTCCAAATGTCCTTCTCCCTGAGCGTCACAAGAATTCACCCTCTTCTCATTTGTTGGCCGGGTCAGGCTTAGAAAGTTCACAGGAGCCCCATTGGATAGTAAAGCAATTAGGGAAAGAAAAGTTGTATCCAGACGCCAGGCGGTCAGATGATTAAGACAACGGGAGCTGCTTGCTGTTGTCGCTGACACAAAGGTTGAGTGGGCCGGTCAGCTGTTGGACGGTCTTAGGGAGAGACAGTGGCCAAGGACCCCATGGACAGCTTTGGAGGCTCAGATAATTGACCAATGGGGAGTGGCTTTAAGGAGAGCCGGTGGGGGGAGGGGGGTTGCCGGCCTAGCTGGGGAACCGAGGTGGAGTCTGGGAGATTTTGTAGCCAGGGGAACATCAGCGCACAAAATCAGCACCTGTGTATTTGGCTCCCTCAGCGGAAGCCTGGTTAGAGCAGCTCGGCCCTCCCAGGCAGGGCAGCCGGATGCGCTGGCCATGGCCCTTTAAGATGCCAAGCTCTGATTTGTGGTCCTGAAAATCTCTAGCTGACACATCCTTCTGGCTCTGGGTTTGGGATTAGCTCATGGGATGGGGCTGATGAAATCCCAGGAAATCCACTCCTTATTGACTGTAGGCCCAGAGGCCCTTTCCAAACAGTGCAGAGGGTCGTGCACAGGCTCTTGTGTTTTGAGGCGAACATGGCCTTGTGGACAGCCCTCACCCCATATCTGTCAGTGGGAAGCAGCACAAGAGGAGACCCTGCCTGAGTTCGGTAGGAAGGGGGGAGGAGCCTGGAGTTCTCCTCTCAGATAGAGGGGCCTGTCCACATCCGGGAGGTGGGGGTGGGCTGAGGCGTCCCGCTCCAGGCTGTCCTCAGACCTCCTTTCTCCCCTCCTGGCCAAGGCACCTGCATCTCTCTGGGAACACCTTGCTTCTCTCCCCCAGCCCCGTCTGCACTCTTCACCTCCTCTCTTTCCCCCCCGCAGCTGTGGCCAGCTGGAAGGGGGCTCAGGAGGCTGGGCAGGCTCCCCCCTGCAGCGCACCCTCAGCTTCCTCCTGGGCATGACCGGAAAGGCCAAGGTAGGCGGCGGTGGGGAAGCCGGAGGCCTGGCGCCCCTGCCCTCCCTGCTTCCCTTCCTCCTTGCCCCCCATCCGCTCCCCTCCCCAGCTTCCCGGGGAGACAGACACTCAGGGCAGTGGTTCGTGCTCGCGGGGACACTTGCTGGCTCTCCCAGACTCCCTCCCTGTATCCCAGGGCGTCAGCTTTGCTCCGCTCTCCCCATGCCTCCCGCTCAGCAGCCGGCTTCAGCTGGGGCAGCTGGAAGAGGGAAAGGCGGAGGCTCCAGAAGCCAAAGGGCAGTGCAGCCCTCCCAGAAGCCTCCCGTAGCGACAGAGGTGGGCCGCGAAGATGAACGGTTGCATGTAACCATGATAATCATTGCAGCAACACTTTTTACTTCTTCGGAGGGTATGAGGGTTTGCAAAGTGCTTTTACACTTATAATTGTATGGTGGCTGTGGCAGCTGAAGGAGTTGAAATTAGACCGCGGGCAGAGTGGAAGCCTGACGAGGGTAGGGTTATGGAAGCACACGCACACCCATGCGTGTGGGGCCATGCCCAGTTCTGACCCCAGGAAGGTGAAGGTACTCTGCTCTCTCCCTTATTACCGACCCCGGGCTCTGTGAACCCGGGAGCTCTGCCTGCTGCTTGAATGCATTTCCACTTTCTTCCTTTACTGGCAGAATGAGCCACCCCCTTTTCCTCTCAAGGCCTCCCCAAGTATGCAAGTACTTTCCTGCCTGGGGAGGCATCTGAACTCTGAGAGAAGACCCCGAGGAAACACCCTGTTCAGCCCCAAGAGCCATGGGATTCTCACCCAGGAAGGTTCTGGGCTCCCCCTGCCCCCACAGTGCTGGGCTCTCCTCTCTGCCAGCCTTGGAGCCAGGACTCCTCTCTTTCTCTCTCTCTCTCTCTCTCTCTCTCTCTCTCTCTCTCTCTGTTAGCACCTGCTTTCACCACAGGCCACACTGGGGCGTTTGAGGCACGGGACCACGCATCTGAGAAGAGGAGGAGCCGCTGGGGTCGGGGGTGAAGGGCTGTGGGGCAGGCAGGGAGCTGAGCTCTCTAGGGAACAAGCCAATGGAGAGACCTGGGGTCTGAGGCCAGCCTCCCCGGGAGCTGGCCCAGCTCAGGTTCCGTGCGCTGGTGGAACCACCCCGTCTTCCTGCTGTGCGAATTGGCCCGGGAAGTGAGTACTGCCCAGTGGCCTGCGTTTGCCCACCCTTGGCCCAGGTTGGGGGAGGGGTAAAATCACCAGGTGAAGGGCAATGTGGGCAGCACCGGGCCCGGCAGGCAGCAGGAAGGAGCCAGAGTGAGTCAGGACCTTGCCGTACTTGCTCTTCCTCGTCAGGGCCTCTGGTCCATTCATCTTCCACCCTCACGAATGCGGGTGGCTGCCTCCCTAGGCCGCCTCTGCCCCTCCCCCCCACTCAGGACTGCCCCGAAGCAGGTAAACATCAGGGGGGTGGGGCTGGAGAGAAGTCCAGCAGAGAGAGAGGAAGTGGCTTATTCCTTCCTATTTGACTAGAGTCATCGTGGTGGACAAAACACTTCTCCAGAGGTCATCTCATTTCATTCTTATAACACTCTGACAAAGATAAGTACTCTAATCTCCATTTTGTAGACAAGATAGCTTGGCGGTCCCACAGTTAGTAAGAGGCGGAGCTGTGTTGCAGACCCAGACCTTTGACTCCACACGCCTCTGTCAGCAAACCTCACGTAACCCGCTTTTCCCCTCTCTTCCCTTCTTCCTCCATCTTCGGATCGATGGCCCCTGGAGTCAGTCGTGCCTCAGTCTTTCCTGTCCCGGAATATGCAGGGGTCCAAAGCCACAAAAAGAACACACACACTCGTGGGCACCGTAGTTCTTGGGCCGGGGTCTCCCTGGGACTCTAACTGTCCATCTACTGGCCCACACTCTGACACATTCCTGCCTGGCACGGCCTCCCCACCCGTGAGGTGTGCAGAACACATTTGTCAACTTAAATGAGCTATTTTATTTTATTTTAAAATAAACAAAGGGGGACAGAGGGGGAGAGCAGAGGAGAGGGAGAGAGGGTCTCGAGCAGACTCTGCCCTGAGTGTGGAGCCGAACACAAGATTCCAGGCAGGGCTTGATCCCACCACGGTGAGATAATGACCCCAGACGAAACCCAAGATTCAGAGGCTCTGCCGACTAAGCCACTGGCGTGCCCCTTAAGATATTATTTGTAGGTAATCTCTACACCCAGTGTGGGTCTTGAACTCACAACCCCGAGATCAAGAGTCACATGCTCTGGTGGTGGCTACTTTTAGATTCTGGCAGAAATTGGGGGTTGCCTTTTGTTTTGGGGGTATCTAAAAAAATAATTCCTGAAAATCTGGGAAGTATCACTGGATAGAAGTGGGGTGGGGATGGAGGGATTAGGATGCAAGGGGTGTGATTTTGGAAGTGTTCCCAGGGATACAGAAGATGAATATTAAGTCAGGCAGCAGGCCTAGCTCAGTAAAAGCCCCAGTGTTTCTCAACGTAGACAGGTTTCCTGTATCTACCCCCAAGCCCCTGCCTGGCCACTCATCTCCCAAGGGGAAGAGGTGGACACAGAGCAAGGGGCAGGCTGGGGTGCAAAGCCCATTGGAGATGGGGGTGGAGGCAGAAAAAGGCTGGAACCTTAGGTTTGCTGCTTTCATAGAGACCTTCTGAGTCTGGGGCCTAAGAGCTCCTAGACCGTGGGATTCCGGTCCTGGCCTCATGGTCTGCCCACGGGGTGCCCAGGCTGCAGTATGGCCTTTTAAGATTCCGTCCTTAGCCTGTGGCACTCTCCCACCCCAGGCCTGGGAGAAAAGCTGAGGTCCTGCCCTCCCCTGGTCTCTGGGCCCCTAGTGGGTGGAGCAGGGAGGCTGGCTTCTGGCTTCTGGTTGTCTGTTTTTAAATTTAGTACATTCCTTAGCCCTGCCTGCTCACTGCAGGGAGGGTAAGTCTGGGTTTCGGGTCCAGGATTGCTGGTTCTGGGGGAGTTCCTAGGGCCTTCCCATAAGGTCTCCCCTGCAGGTGCAAGCTTGGAGGAACCAGCCTCCCTCCTGGCCCTGGGAAAGTCCTTTTCTGTGTTCTAATTTCCATCTAGCCTAGAATGGGTCGGTCCCCTCTCCTTGTTTCTGGTCTTTGCTATACACAGATTCTAAACAGTGGAATGGGTGAGGAAGAAGGTGATGAAGGAGTTGTGAGGCAGGAGGGAGGCTAGAGGAGCGGTGTGGGGGTGTGCTGGGGGGTGAGGAGCCCAGCCAGCTCAGCCAGCGGCGAGGCACGGAGCCCAAAATAGTGGCAGAGGCTAAAACTGGCACCTACAGGAGTGCTGAGTCGGGCCAGGGAGCCGCTGGATCTGGGCTGGGCCTCCTCTCCCTTCTCCCCCCACACCTGCGGTGGGGGGGCAGAATCAGGCAGGACCACGCGCAAGTAGGATGCTCTGTCCCAAGGCTCTCCAGAGAAACGGGAGAGCCAGAGAGGCAGAAATGAACGGTAACGTGAATGGTTGGAGTGTGTGTGTGGGGGGGGAGTTTCCCAGCATCAGGAAACTACGCAAAGGTGGAGGTTGGCTCAGGCTGCGGCAAAGGGTCCCGAAAGAATGCCCCACTCCACCCCGCCTCTTGCGGAGAGACTAGCCAGACCCCAACTGCCCCCGGACTGGGGCCGGCCGGTGTCTAGTCTGTCCGCTCCGGCCTGAGTGGCAACGGCGGGAAGCGGGGTTAGACGCAAAGAAGGACTTCCCGGGCCTCCCAACCCCCGGAGAAGGGGGGGCGGGGCCCTGGGGGCGGGGCTCTGGGGGCGGGGCCGGGAGCGGCCGCGGAGCGGAGCGGGGCGGGGCGGGGGGCTGGCGGGAGAGCTCTCGGGCGCGCACCCTCGCCTCCACGCCCGGTAAAGACCAGCCTTTCGCTTCCCCTGGCTTTCCCCGCCCTCCCCCCTGCCCTGCCCCCAGCGGCGAGCGGGGCCTGGCGGCGCGGGCAGCGCGGGCGGCGGGGCTCCCTGCAGAGCGCGCGGGGCGGGGGCCGCGGGGCTCCCGGGCCGAGGTCGGCGCGGGCAGGGCGCACAGGCGCGGGCAGGCGCGGGCCGGCGGGGCGGCGGCGGCGGCGGCGGGCGGCGGGCGAGCGGCGGCCAGCGCCCCGGGCCCGGCCCGGCGGCCCCCGCCCCCGGCCCGCGGGCAGGCTAGCGTTTGAGGAACTGCGCGGGGCCGCGCGCGCGAGCCGCCTTCCTGTCCCGGGACCGCCCGCCGCCGCCGCCCCGACCATGTCTCGGATCGAGTCGCTCACGCGCGTGCGGACCGAGCGGAGCCGGGACCTGGCTAGCAAGGTGGGCTCGGGGCGGCCGGACCGGGGTAGGGGGTGGGGGGGAGCGCCGGGGCCCGGGGGCGCACCGATCGCGCCGCGTTCCACGCCCCGGCCGCCCCGGCCGCCCCGGCCGCCCCGGAAGAAAGTTGCTCGGGGCAGGGGCCGGGCGGGAGGAGGGAGGCGCGCGTGTGGTCGGGTGGGCACCCCCGGGCCCGGGGCCCAGCGCCCCGCGGTCGCCGGCGTGGTCGGCCCCCTTTGTCCCCACCATCCGGCGCAGGGCCCGGGAGGGCCCGTTTCCCGGTTCCTCCCCGCCTGCCCCGCCGCCGCCCCCCCTCTGAGACAAAAGTCAGCCCCTCCTCCCCCCGCAAATGGACTTTCCAGCTGTGATTCACTTCTCCCCTCGGGTGGGCGGGTGGCTGGGGTCCGGACGGCAGAGGGACCGCTCACTTCCTCCCCGAGCCGTCACCCTCAGGCGCCGGGAGCAGAGGTCTTTGTGTCGCTGGGACCCTTTCCTCCGCCCTTAGGGGCCCTGAGCACACCTGTTTCTGAAACAGGGGGTCTCAGGTCCCGGTCCCTGTCTGGTCCGCCGACTTCCGAGCCCCCTGTTCTCCCGGCGTGAAACCCTTAGGCTGACCCTCCCGCCCGCCCGCCGGCACTTCGCCTCTGACCCTCCCCCCGCCCCAACCGCGCTCATCCCTTCATCTTGGGATCCGTTCACCTACCATTTTCAGAGTCTGGGGTGTAATTATCCTTAGCCCTCACTCCTTCCCAAGTATCCTTTATCCCTTCTTTGTACCCAGGCCGCTCTCAAAGGCCACGACCTCTGCACACCCCAGACCCCAGGAAATGAGGTGTAGGTGAACAAGTTGGAACTGGGAGCTCTGGCGCATGCGGAGGGCACCTCCTCGTTGCGCGGGCACCCACACTGTACCTATTATCGGGAGGGCCAGGACCCCGCCAATGGCCGGTTTAATCTCTGGCTTCCCTCTGACCCCGGTGCCCTGCCCCGGGGTCCCAGCCTGTGCTGGTCACCACCACTGTTCTCCCCAAAAAGGGGCAGTACCCTTTGGGAGCTCCGGAAGATGGTGGAAAGCCCTCCCCACACCTCCGTCCTAGCTCCTAGCCTGGCTACCTGTCTTGAGGCTAAGTTGGGAGAGATTCCATCCTGGAACTTTTCCTTCAGGGGCTGGGATGAGATTCTGCCAACAGGAAGGCAACTGAGGATTTGAGTAGGGCCTAAGACAGGAAGTGTGCTGGAGCAGTGGGAGGTAGCCGGCTGGGGCTGGGGCTCCTCTCACCCCTGCCCGGGCCAGGCCCCAGCCCTGAAAGTCTGTTTATTTTTCAACCGTTTGAGCTGAGACCCTGGAGTAGAGCCAGGGGGGGTGGAGAGGTTTTTGAAGCCACGGAAATTTGGTTCCACCCTAAAAAGGAAAGCCATGAGGGAGCCGTGGGGGCAGACCTGGAGAGGGGTGTAGAGAGGGGCTCTGGAAGGGTAGATACTGGGGTCCTTTTTCATGGAGGAGCTGGGGGGCCAGATACCTGGGTCCTCATGCTTTGGTCTTTTGGGTGGTGGGGGGACCGGGACTCTGGAAGCTTGGCTCTTTCTGTCCTGGGGCCGGCCTTGGTTTGGGGAGTGGGGGGTTGGGGGGCCCGAGTGGGTGGATCTGAGGGCAGAGTGCCTCTGGAGGAGGGTGGCTGTCGGTTTGGGTTGGTCGGAAGGGGAGGGCCGCCTCCGGAAAGCTGTGGTTACAGAAGGGGGGAGTTGGTGCTTGGCCAACAAACCCTGGATCCCCTCTCCCCCCTCCCCCAGCGCACCAGCTGTCTCCTTTCTTTTTATACTGTGTTGGGAAGTAGAGGGGGCCCTGCTGGAAATGAGATTATTTGAGGAAGATGGTCCCCCTGCTACCTATTTGAAAGGATGGGTCAGACCAAGCCCTGAGCCCACACCCCTGCCCCGTTCCTTGCCTGACACCCAGGAGCCTCCTTAGAGAAGGAGGAATTTGGGGGGAGCATACCCCTTCTCCCCATCCTTACTAAAGCTATGTTGCCCCCTCCCCACGTTTCTCCTCTTGTCACCCCTTCCTCTCCGCTCCTCATTCTCTCTGCTCTGCTTCCTACCTTCCCAGGCCCAAACGCCACAGGCCCCTTTCCCTCTGGCCCGCTGCTCTTCCCCCTCCTCCCCCAAATCCTAACCTTCACATCTCTCAGAACAAAGAGTCCTTTCCTGTCTAGGAGCGGGCAGGGGCCTCTAGGATGGCTCTGGAGGCTGGGGTCCCCGTGGAGTCTCCAGGACCCCAACACTGGAGTGAGTGGGGCAGGTGGAGTGGGAGAGAGGGAGAGGCGATTTCTTTGTTCTGAGTAAGGAGAGGTGCTGGCTTTGTGTGCAGGATGGACTGGGAGAGGAGCTGGAGCCAGAGAGGAGGGGTGGGGGAGCAGGGAGGGGCTGGCAGGGCTGGGCAGTTTTGCCAGGAAGTTTTGCAGGAATTGGGGGTCCCTAGGAGGTTGAAGCTTTTAGGGGCACAGGAAGAGATGCTGGGGGTCATGGAGGTTCGGGACAGAGCCGAGGGGGGCACTGAGTGCTGTAGGGGGTTGCTTGTGCTGGAGAAGGGCCGACTGGGCTCAGCAAAGGATTGAGAGGGGCCTGAGCTCAGTCCTGGCTTCCCTGGAACCGGATCCGGGAGGGGACAGATATGGATGTGGGACTCCCGTGCATGCATGGGAACTGTGTGTCGGGTGTGTGTGTCTGTCCCCAGGTGCCCTGGGTTCCTGTTTGGAGTGGTGGTCACCAGATAAGGGGGCGCGAGCTTTCTGCAAGTAGTTCCATTTTTGCTTCCGTCTCTGGTTTGACGGCCCTCTAGGAGCCTGAACAAGCAGATTGGTCAGGACTCCGGGAGCTGGTGAGAGAAATGGCTGAGAGGAGCTGGCTGGACCCTTCTGGGTTTGTTTGTGTCTCTTGGGGGAGGGGGTGCCGGCAGCAGCTGCCCCCTCCCAAGTCAGCCGGCCTGCCCTGTGCCAGGAGGGCAGGGAGTCCTGGCAGCTATTGTTTGCCGGCACAAATGCCCGTCTGTTCGCCTCACCCCCCCTCCCCTCTGCTGTCTCTCTCCTGACCCGACAGGTGTGGCCGGGCAGGGGGCAGGCTGGGGTCCAGGATGCTTGGGTCTCAGGGCCCCTGGCCTGATTTGATTCCCCATGGCCCTCAGTACCCCTCTTCTGCTGCGCCCACCGCCATTGTCTGGGGCTCATCCTCATTCATCAAGCGAGTATTTACTAAGTGCCTTTGTGTGTTCAGTGGTGGCTTTTTGTGTTATGTTTCTGGCTTTGGCGCTAGCATTTCCGTTTGGCCACCTTCTCCTCGGCCTGCTGCCTTCTTGTCCCTGGAAGCTGATGCAGGAGCAGAACCTGGCTGAGGCCATCCCAAGCCCTTTCCTCAGTCCCGTGGCCAGGCACCCGCTGTCTCCCCTGTTCCCAGCCCAGAGCTCATCCCCAGGGCTCCCTGGCCCTTCGCATCCTATGACTGCACCCCTGCTGGTCGGGCTGAGCCGCAGATGACAAATCCCGGTGCAACCCCAGTGGGACCCGCGGGGGCCCTGTGGTCACCGTACAGAGGCTTCGCCACCTTGGGGAGGGGGTGCTGTGAGCTGCCGCAGGAGCAGAGGCGATTCTGAGCACCACGTGACCCCCCCCACACCCCGAGGTCTTGGTGTGGACATCCCCAACGGGGATGTAGCCGGCACCGTTGAGCGCTTGGGCCTTGCGGGGACCAGCGCCGGCCCTCCCGGGCGGCTCTGCCATCCCTGTTGCCCCCGCGGAGCCCAGGAAGCCAGGCTTGGGCATTGCCTTCTTCGCGTATGCCACCATGGGAGGCAGAGTGCCGATTGGGGGCAGACGACCTCTGCCCCAGAGCTTTTGAGCCACCAGCTACCGTGCCCTCTGCCCTTCCCCCAAATTTCTTTCCCCAAAGTGACCAAGATCTAGAAGGACAATGGAGGGAGGGCTTGGGTTGGCCTCTTCTGGCCTCCGGAGGAAACCCCCCAGGGCCTAAGCTCAAAGGAAGCGGAAGAGAAGCGAGATGGGGAGATGGGGGTTTTCATGGCTCAGGGCGAGGGTGCCGCTGGGACCCCCTGTCCCTCGTCCGTCCTCCCGCCCGTCCTTCCTTCCCTTCCAAGTGCACGCCGACTGCCTGCTGTGTGGGGCGCCGAGCCGGGTGCTTTTGGGTGCCCTCGTCTCTGCTTCCTGATGCCGCGGGAGAAGCTTCTGTGAGGCTGTGTGAGCAGGAGTGGCCGGACACTGGCCAGGCAGGACAGGACTGAACCGGGCAGGAAGGGCTTCTGAGTGGTGAGGGTGGCCGGTGCGGAATGGGCAGCAAGGCCATGTCTTGCTGCAGGGGTTGGGGCGTGGAGGTGAAGGGCTCTCCTGTGGGTGGGCAGGTAGACAGGAGACCAGTGGGACCATCTTAATACCTGGAAGAGAGTGGGACAGAACCAAACAGAACCAAGCAAAGGCCATTCGCTGCATCTCAGGAGCAGCTGCCCCCCCCCCACCCAGTGGCAGACCCTGTGTCCTTCCATCCTCCCGGCCGGGCGCTGGGGCGGGCATAGACTGCACCAAGACAATAGCGCTAGGCAGTGCCAGGGCCGTGGCTGCCGGGCAGTGGCCGAGGTGGGGTGTGCTGCTGCTGTGGCTGCCCACTGCTGCCTCACCTACCCACGGGGTCCCTCAGAGAGGCCGAGTGTGGGGAGCAGGGGAGGCTGGGCCCAGAGCACCGGGGTCATCTGTGGGCCATCGAAGCCAGGGAGGGGAGGGCCCGAGACACTCTGTGCTCTGGCTGCCCCCTCCCCTCCCTCCTCCTCCCACCTCTTTCCCAGGTGAGTCTCCAGGAGGTTTGAGGCTGGAGGGCAGAGGGTGGAGCGAGGGTGAAGGGAATGGGGACTTGGAGCAGCCAGGCCAGATCTCCAGCACCTCCCCTTCTGGAGTTGACCCTGACCCGGACATGTTCTTTTCCATGTTGGCTGGTTTGATGCTTCCAGTGCGAGTGTAGTGAGTGCTGAAAGTTATTTGTGTCGTAGAGAAGGCTGGGCGTGCAGGAGAGGAGAGGGGCTGTGGCAGTGAGGAGAGACCTTGGCACCTGGTCATTGAGCTCCCACGTCATTCAGAGGAGGATTTGATCTTCTAAGGAGCTGTAATTTGGAGCAAGACAGATGGAAGTTAGACCAGGGGAGAATTTTCTAGTGATCCAGGTAGGCAGGTACCAGAGTAGAGGGAAGGAGGCCCAGAACACTGGAGGCTGGGGTTGGAAGGCTGGGCTTGCCTAACCAGGCCTGGGGGAGGCGGAGGGAGTGGGCTGCAAGGGGGAGGTTAGGAGGGAGAGGCCACAGGCTGTAGGGAAGCCACAGGGGGAGGAGGTGAGAAGGGAAAGGCTGAGGGAGGGGAGGAGACTAGGAGGAGGAGGAGGAGAGGGGAGAAGTAGGTGATGGAAGTGGGCAAAGACCCTAAGACCTCCAGTTTCTGCTTATCAGCAGACAAAGCTGGTGCTTCTGCATGGAGCCAGGGGAGATTGGACCCCGGCCCTGGAGACCTCAGGGCACCGTGGCCCAGCGCCCTCTGGCCCTCTGGCCCCCACGCTGTTGACTCAGCTCCCGCACACTTCCCTTTTCTGCTGGAGCACAGAGCACAGAGCGCCCGCCTAGCACCAGCCCGCCTAGCACCAGCCCGGTGTGGTTCCCCCGCCCCCAGCCTCTCAGCTGCTCGTGTGGGAGCCAAATCAGGCCCAGGCCAAGGGCTGTCCCCAGCGCCCCAGCCAGTGTCCCCCACCCTGGGGTGCCTGCCCTCAGCTTCAGCGGTCTGGACCCTGCTCTGTTGCTGAGAAGCTCGCAAGGCTGGGGGTGGGGCGTGTTCCTGCCAGCCCTGTCCTGTGCGCTGCCCTGGTGGGGACCTCCGAGGAAGGTCCTGGAATAGGTGGGAGAAGGGCATCCCATGCTGTCGCAGGCTCTTGGGGGACAGAGAAGGGAGGGGATGACCAGCTGCGGGGGCTGCAGGGAGGGGACCACCAGCCTCTGAGGTCCTGAGGACGGGTGCTCTGTGCCCCGTCTTGCTGGGGGCCGAGCCCAAAGAAGGGTGTCGTAGCCGGAGGACGGAGGGTAGATGGCAGACAGCCCTCGGGATGGGAGCTGGGTGGGCAGAGTGAGCTGGGGGAGCGGCAGCTCGCCTCGGTTTCTGAGGGTAGCATAAGGAATAAAAGTCAGACTTCCTGCCGGAAGGAAGGAGACCCGTGGGCTGAGTTTCCTTCCTCCGAGAGACCAGAGCCAGGCTCCAGCCTCCCACAGGGGCCCCGGCGGTTTGGGATCCTGACCTCTGGGTTGAGGGTGGCCTTGGAGGCATTCTGGCCTCCCGCCAAGCTAGAGGGGCTCTCCTGCCCCCCACTGTGACTGCAGAGCGGGCTCCAACACCCGTTGTCATGGTTATAAGAGCAGCTAACTCCCCTAGATTTGAAAGCGCTGGTGAGCTGGCACCCTCTGCTTCGCCCGCTCTCCCCTCCTCTCTGCGCATCTTCCCCCAGCTCGGAGGAGAGCTTTCAGCAGCCTGGGGGCGAGCAGAGCAGGGCTGGGAGGTGCAGGGAGCACGCCGGGCTAGAGCCGGCGAGATGAGTGGCCACAGGAGGCAGCCCAGCCGCAGGGGCCAGGTAGGTCAGCGGCCAGCTGGGCCCCTCGGGGCTGGCCCGGGCCCTCTTGGACAGCTGCCTCTGACACCCTATGGCAGGCCCTTCTTTGGGAAGTGGTGTCTTTCCGGCAGCCCCGTGTGGGCATCACTCCCTGGCCTCTGCCCTCCACCTGTCTCTGGGCACCAAGGGCACCTGGCATCTTCAGCCTCACTCCCTGTCTGTCTCACCCTTTCCGCAGACCCGGGAGAAGGAGAAGATGAAGGAGGCCAAGGACGCCCGCTACACCAACGGGCACCTCTTCACCACCATCTCCGTCTCGGGCATGACCATGTGCTACGCCTGTAACAAGAGTATCACAGCCAAGGAAGCCCTCATCTGCCCGAGTAAGTCGTGTGGGTCCCGAATGTCACTCTGCCTCAGTGCCCGCTGACCCTCACCTTGCTGTCTGTCCTTTCTGCCCGGGGTACCTAGGGTCAGTCTCTTGGAGCCCCAGCGGGGCCCAGGGCCAGGGCCAGATGCTGAGTCCTCCCTCAGGGCACAGGCAGGGCTATCTGGGAGTCAGGGGCGGGAGGCTGGGGTGGCTCCCCTTGCAGCTGTTGTCCGCTGGGTGTCCCCTGGCTCGTGGAACAGCTGCTGAGGGTTAGGAGAACTGCTTGGAGAAGGATCAGGAATGTCCTGCTGTTGGTGGGGGGGGGGTGGCAAGCCGCGGCCTTGCACCTGGTTCTGCCTGTCTCCCTGGGCAGAACTGGAAGGTCAGGACTTGAGGGTCCCCTTGTCCCTCCCTTTCTCTTGACTGGGTGGAGCCTGAAATTTTTTAGTCTCTGCAGTTTGAAGTAGGGGACGGGATTAGGACCCTCCATCTCAGATGTCGGTGTGAATGACAGACCGTGAGAAAGAGGGAAAACAGCAGGAATGTGTGTGTTGGGGGATAGAGGTCAGAACTCCTGACCTTCGCCGCATCTGAGGAAGTGCGAGCAGGGCAGTCTTCCTTTCCTAGGAGGCCGCAGGCCCCCGCCCCTCTGTTCATGGCAGAGCTGCCCCCCTCCCCCCCGCGGCACCTGCTGCTGACGGCAGGACCGGGGCTGCGGCTCTCGGTCTCCATGCAGCTGGAGAGCCAGTGAGGTCGCCCTGCTTCCTCATGACCTGTCTCAGAGTTAGGAGGACGAGGAGGGAACCCCGGTCTGGATCCCCTGAGACCTGACAGAGTTCCCCATCGGGAAGCTTGTTGCCAGGGGAACCAGGGAGGCAGGCAGCAGGCACTATTTTGAGAGCAGGTGGAAAGCGGAGGTTTGCTCCAGAGACGCTGGGTGCTGGGGTAGAGGAGGGAGCTCTAGGGCCGTGGGGCAGCCCCAGCCCCCTCCGGTCGCCCCCTCCGCCCCACCCTGCTCTTCTGGTGTTTGTGGAAGTGAGCTTGCTGCTGGGTGCTGTGTGCGGAGTGGCAGAGTGTTCCTGTGCTGTTGGACACGGCAGAGGGAGCAGGAGAGGGCAGGGGGCCGAGGCGCGCTGGGGACAGGGACAGCCAGCGGTCCCACTGCCAAGGCCTGGCCACTCCTCCTCTCCTTTCCTCCTCTTGTGCGGAGTGCGGACGGAGTGTGGGGGCTGTGGGTTTGCCCTGGGCCGGAACGGGGGAGGTAGGGGTCAGAGCTGAGCCTCGGGGAAGGCTGGCAGGCTTTGCTGGGGGGACGGGGCGGGGTCTGTCCCCGTTCCAGCACCGGGTCCAGAGCCTTTGAATTGCTAGGCCTGGCCATGGTTCGTGGGCACATGTGTGGCACAGCAGCAAGGGCCTGGCCTCTGGACGCAGTCACGCCGGGGTTGCAGTCACGCCGGGGTTTCAGTCCCGGCGGCACCGCTGGCTGCCTGGCCTCTGGCGGGGGGGTCTGACCTCTCAGGGAGGCGGGCCCCCATCTCTAAAATGAGGATCATTGAATCTACCCCAAAGGGTTGTTAGGATCAAGTAAACGTGGGCCACGTGCTAGGTGCTCCGGGGGTGCAAACCGCCCCCCTGCCCCTGGCCCCCCGCCCCAGCTGCTCTGTGCCTGCTTCTGTCCCGTGGGCGTCCTCTTCCATCTGTCACTCTCAACCACCCCTGTGCTCCTTGAGCTCGTCTCTGGCAGCCAGGGACCCCTTCTTCCCTCCGGGCCACCCCTCAGGTCACCTTTGAGTCAGAATGGCCACCTCTACCCCTCACCTCGTTTCCTGCTGGGAGGAAGGGGGAGGAGGCGTGGGGAGGTCGGGTCTGGCAGTGGCCGGAAGGTCTGGGAAGAGGGCCGTCTCAGACCGTGGCCAGGGAGAGACGGGCGTCTGCGTGTGGGTGTGTCCCCCCGGACCACGCGGCCCCCCTCACGCGCTCCGCCCCACCCCCCAGCCTGCAGCGTGACCATCCACAACCGTTGTAAAGATGCGCTGGCCAACTGTACCAAGGTCAAGCAGAAGGTGAGCTGGCAGGGCCGCGGCGGGCAGGGGGACAGTAGTGAGGTGCCCTTCCTGTGCACTCCTTACCCTGTGTCCTCACCATGGGGCAGCCCACACCCTGCGCCCCTGGCCTCAGGCCCGCTGCTCTGGACACATCCCCTCGCGTGGGGTGCAGCCACCCTCGTGCCCGTGACCACTGCGCCAGCTTTCTCCCAAGGGGCCAGCCGCCCAGCTCCTGCCTGTGCCTGTGGGCGTGACCCTTGGTGACGGCTGTCCCGGTGTCTCTTTCGCTCTGTCCCACAGCAACAGAAAGCCGCCTTGCTGAAGAACAACACTGCCTTGCAGTCTGTTTCCCTTCGCAGTAAGAGTGAGTGGTGGGGGTGCGCAGGAGACCCCGTGCAAGGCCCCCCTCTCCATGGGACCCCTGCTGGGACCCCAGCCCCTCAGCCTGCAGGCTCTGCTGCCCCGCAGGCCGTTCCCCGCATGGTACCCTCCCCCCCTCAGTTGGAAGTGGACAGTGGTCCCTCGGGGCTGTCCACCCTCTCGGGCCGAGGGGCAGGGCAGAATTCTCATGGGGTGAGGCTTGGGCTGGCCGGTCGTCTGAGCGCGCACACCGCACTTGGCCTTGCGGGCAGCTGACGAGTGCCGTTCAGACAGCCTCGGTGTCGCAGGGAGAGCAGATGAGTCCCTGCTCCACCACCAGCAGCGTCACCCTGGACAAGTCCCCTAACTCTCTGAGCCTCAGTGTGCACTCATAGGCTTGTTTCGGGGCCGAGACGAGACAGGACGCACGTTAGAAGTAGCATGCGAGCTAAGTGAAATAAGTCAAGCAGAGAAAGACAACTATCATATGATTTCTCTCATCTATGGAACATAAGAACTAGGAAGATCGGTAGGGGAAGAAAGGGATAAAGAAAGGGGGGTAATCAGAAGGGGGAATGAAGCATGAGAGACTATGGACTCTGAGAAACAAACTGAGGGCCTCAGAGGGGAGGGGGGTGGAGGAATGGGATAGGCCGGTGATGGGTAGTAAGGAGGGCACGTATTGCATGGTGCACTGGGTGTTACATGCAACTAATGAATCATTGAACTTTACATTGGAAACCGGGGATGTACTGTATGGTGACTAACATAATATAATAAAAAATCATTAATAAAAAAAAAAAGTAGCATGCGAGTGTCGGGGGCGCTGCCCCGATCTCTCCGCGGCCAGCAGATGGGCGGGGGACGGAGTGGCAGCGGAGGCCTCGTTTCTAGGCCACGAACCTGGGAGGCCTGGATCCCGGGAAGCAGCAGCGTTGATGTTTGCCCTCTCGCTGTCGCCCCTCCAGCCACCCCCCGGGAGCGGCCAAGCTCTGCCATCTACCCCTCTGACAGCTTCCGGCAGTCCCTGCTAGGTTCCCGCCGCGGCCGCTCCTCCTTGTCGCTAGCCAAGAGTGTCTCCACCACCAACATTGCTGGGTGAGCCTCTGCTTGGGGAAGGGACAGCCGGGGGGCACGGCAGTGGGGACCAGGAGGCCTGGGGGGTCCTTTCTGTCCCTGAGCTCAGAACCGTAGACAGGGTACGTGCCCCTCAGACCCCAGCCTCGGTTCCCCATCTGGGGAGGGGTCTGTCGCCTAAGTTGGGGTGATGTAGACCCTCTTCCCTCAGACACTTCAGTGACGAGTCTCCCCTGGGGCTGCGCCGGATCCTGTCCCAGTCCACAGACTCCCTCAACATGCGGAACCGAACCCTGTCCGTGGAGTCCCTCATTGATGAAGGTGACGGCCGGCCCGGAGAGGACTGTGGGGGCGGGGCGGGACCCAGCCAGGAGAGTCGGGCTCAGTCGCGGGCCCTGCTGACGTCCAGGTGCAGAGGTGATCTACAGCGAGCTGATGAGTGACTTTGAGACGGATGAGAGGGACTTCACAGCCGACTCGTGGAGCCTGGCCGTGGACAGCGGCTTCCTGCAGCAGCAGAAGAAGGAGGTCATGAAGCAGCAGGATGTCATCTATGGTGAGCCAGGACCGCCCAGGCTCCTCTTCCTATCCAGGGCCTTTTGTCCGGGACCTTCCTCCGGCCAGCGCTCCCCCTAAGACCCTGTTAGCCCTGGCCCCCCCCAGATCCTTGCCTCCGGCCCATGAGTTACCATGAGGCTCCCGCCTTTTGGGGCTCTTGGTCTCCCAGGCCCCATCTTTACCCCTTCCTTCAAATTGGTTCTCTGCCTTTGCTCCCAGCCCGTTCCATGCCTGGCACCACACGGGGCTGTGGGAAATCTGGACGTGAGGGGACACGTGGTTCTTGCCCCAAGCAGCTTACAGCCTGAGGTAGCAGAGCATAAAGAGAAAAAATGATTAAAGAATAATCTAGACCGTAACAATGCCGAGTGTCACCCCGGAAGGGACCTCAAGACCTGGGGTCCCCAGCCTAGGCCCTACCACTGTGGCCAAGCCAGGGCGGGTGCAGTGAGCCGTTGTCCCGCAGAGCTCATCCAGACGGAGCTGCACCACGTGCGGACGCTGAAGATCATGACCCGGCTGTTCCGCACGGGGATGCTGGAAGAGCTGCAGCTGGAGCCGGCCGTGGTGCAGGGCCTGTTCCCCTGCGTGGACGAGCTCAGCGACATCCACACACGCTTCCTCAGCCAGCTGCTGGAGCGCCGGCGCCAGGCCCTGTGCCCCGGAAGCACCCGCAACTTCGTCATCCACCGCCTGGGGGACCTGCTTATTACCCAGGTGGGTCGGCCCGGGCGGAGGTGTGATCCGAGTCTGGGGGCGGGGCCACGAGAGCCGGCGAGGCGGGGGCCAGAGGGGGTCCAGGGGATGATCCGGTGTGGCTTTGAGGGACCTGCTGACCCAGCCCGGCTCCCCGACTTCTAGTTCTCAGGTCCCAGCGCGGAGCAGATGCGCAAGACCTACTCGGAGTTCTGCAGCCGCCACACCAAGGCCTTAAAGCTTTACAAGGAGTTGTATGCCCGTGACAAAAGGTTCCAGCAGTTCATCCGGGTGAGCGGAGCTCTTCAGGACTCGCGCCCAGAGCCGCCGCTGGTGGCCCAAACCCCGCCTCCCCTTTCTTGGGGGGCACGGCGTGCTGCCGGCCACTGAAGGCCAGGTGCCCACCGAGCCCTGTGGTGCGTGTCAATGATAATCCCTCGGAGCAGGGGAGCAAGTGCCGTCCGTGCCTTTGTCTGGTTGGTCCTCGCAGGAGACCCGGGGCGTGGTGCTCCCCATTCCAGATGTAGTCACCCAAGCCAGTGGGAGGTCCGCGGCCAAGTTAGGGCCGGCAGCGGAGAGCTTAGGCTCCAAGTGCCGTGTTCTTTGCTGTGCTCCCCCCCCCCGCCCTCCCCGTGCTGGCCCTGAGCCCCACCTGTGTCCTTGCAGAAGGTGACCCGCTCGGCGGTGCTGAAGCGGCACGGGGTGCAGGAGTGTATCCTGCTGGTGACCCAGCGCATCACCAAGTACCCGGTGCTGATCAACCGGATTCTCCAGCACTCCCACGGTGAGGGCGCGGGCCAGGGGCCGCCGTGCGGGGAGGGCTCTCGGGCTGGGGCAAGGCCTGGCGACCCAGGGAAAGGACAGGGTCAGCTGTGGAGCCAGGGACCGCCTCTGATGAGGACGGGATCCGGACACCATGGGAGCTGGGGCGGGATGGGAGCGGAATGGCCATGCGTCACACCGACCCGCGGCACCAGGGACCGAGGAGGAGCGCCAGGACCTGACCACAGCACTGGGGCTGGTGAAGGAGCTGCTGTCCAACGTGGACCAGGATGTGCACGAGCTGGAGAAGGGCGCCCGCCTGCAGGAGATCTACCACCGCATGGACCCTCGGGCCCAGGCCCCGGTGCCTGGCAAGGGCCCGTTCGGCCGCGAGGAGCTTCTGCGGCGCAGACTCATCCACGACGGTTGTCTGCTCTGGAAGACGGCGACAGGCCGCTTCAAAGGTCAGTGTCAGCGCGGCGGCCCCACGAGAGCCCAGAGTCAGACACAGAGAGAGAGGGGCATCCAGCCCGCGGGACGTCTCTGCAGCCCTGCATCCGCGGCCCAGAGGGAGGGAGATGGGGACTCTGTTGCAGCAAAGTCTGAATTCTGTATTTCACTTCATGGGCCACACGGGGCTTCCTTGTCAGGGTGGGTCTTTGCGTGCCCGGAGAGCTACCGGTTTTGATGAGGAAGACAGAGAAACTGCAGGACCAGGGGACAAGAGCGGGGCAGCTAGCAGGGCTGTAGAACAGGCTTCAGGAAGACAGCCAGGGAAGGCCCAGGACAGGGGACTGAGCCAGCGAAGGACAGGCAGGATGGAGAAGAGAGAAAAGAGCAGAGGGGACCGGGGCAGGGTGGGGCGGGGGGCACACTTTCCCGGCATCTTTCCCCACACTGCACTGGCCACGTCTTTCCTACTCAAAGCAGGGCCAGGAGAGTAGCAGGCCTCGGCTTTGGGCGTGAGGAATGAGGGCCAGAGTGAAACTGCTCCCTGAGGCCTGCGCCTGAGTCCTATGGCATGAAATCCCCCTCCACGGGCTGGGGGATGGCAGCGCCTACCGGCACCTCCCTTCATCCCTGTCTCTCTTTCCCATCCCTCCCACGCAGCAGCTAAGAATATAAACCGTGGGGGCTAAAAATAGCAAGGCTGGAGAGCTTTATTTCTGAAGCATTTAGCAAAAGCCCTCCCCTCTGTGTGCCCACAGTTTAGTAAGATCTCCAAGGGCAAAGGGTGAGTGTGTGTTTTCTTGACTGTGACCCCTGAGTTTTAGGGACTTGACCTTTTGTCTCTGCCCCCCCCCACCCCACTGTTAAAGTGTGGGACTCAGGAGCAGAGTGGCTGGAAGGTGGGGCAGAGAAGGGCGGTGAAGGAGGCCTCTGGGGTCAAGGGAGGTGGGATTATTCAGCTGTGGGAGGGGTGGATGTGAAGCCCGACTGTCCCCTGTGTCCTGAGCACCGGGACGTGTGGGGCGGGGGGATTTTAGGTCGGATAGCCAGAAACCTCTTATGTCAGTTGTGAGGCATGGAATTTAAAGGGCTTCCCCTCCCGCTCTGGGAATGTTTTTCATGCTCACGAAAATTCTGGACCCTTTCACCCAGAAAAATACACGTGCGTGTTATATTAATATGCACAATTATGCAACCCGGGGAGGTTTGCAGAGCCCCCGGAGTCAGTAGTCTCCAGGTTACGGAACCGGCCTCAGCAGGGTGAAGTGGGTTTTCCTCAGATGCACTGGTGACCCCTCCCCCCCCAGTCTTCTCTGGCCAAGAAGCTGTTTGATCTGGTGATACAGGCACCTTTTCCCCGGGCATTTCTGAGCTGTAAGAACGGCAGGTGGGAGGCTGCAAGGTAGGAGGAAGCGGCCAGAGGGAAGAGAGTCGTCAGGACTGAACAGCTCAGGCCTGACCCCCAAGAAAGAGGCAAGCCGCTGTCCAGGCCTCTGATGCTGGCCGCTCTCCCGCCAGACGTCCTGATGCTGCTGATGACGGACGTGCTGCTGTTTCTGCAGGAGAAGGACCAGAAGTACATCTTTCCCGCCCTGGTGAGATCTTCCTCCTTCTCCTTTCTCAGCACAGAGAAGTGTCACGGGCTCTTCTTGCTCTTCTACCCCAGCCAGAAAGAACCCGAGAATCCTCCAGAGTCTAGTGGCTATGACTATAATCGTTACTACAATATCATAAGGAATAAAAACAGCTAACAGGTTACTGTTACTGTGTGTAGACACTTTCACACCGTGAGGAAGGCCCGAATGAGCCCCTTTTTGTAGATGAGGAAAGTAAGCCTGAAAGGTTTTTTTCATGTGGGTGGTTTTTAAAATGTATTTATTTATTCTTATTATTATTTTTAAAGATTGATTCATTTGAGAGAGAGAGAGAGCACAAGCAGGGGAGCAGTGGAGGGAGAGGGACAAACAGACTTCCCGCTGAGCAGAGCCCCATGTGGGCTCCATCCCAGGCCCCTGAGATTATGACCTGAGCTGAAGGGAGACGCTTCACCGACTGAGCCCCCCAGGCGCCTCTGAGTTTGTTTACTTTTTAGTCATCTCTGCCCCCAGCGTGCGGCTTGAACCCACAACCCTGAGGTCAAGAGTTGCACGCTGCCCTGCCCGAGCCAGCCGGGTGCCCCACAAACCTTGATGTCAGTTAACTTGTCAGAGGTCACATGCGCTCTGAAGTGCCCTCTGCCCACGCCAAAGCCGGGGCTCTCAATTCACTTTGCAGGTGGGCTCTTCAGTCCTTCGGGCACGCCAGAAAGACTGAAGAGCCAGACATCCCGAGGTCAGGGCTCCCACGCTGAGCGCTTCCTTTCCGCCCCGCAGGACAAGCCCTCGGTGGTATCACTGCAGAATCTGATTGTGCGGGACATCGCCAACCAGGAGAAAGGGATGTTTCTGATCAGCGCCGCACCCCCTGAGATGTATGAGGTCCACACGGCATCCCGGGATGACCGGAGCACCTGGATCCGCGTCATTCAGCAGAGCGTGCGCGTGTGAGTGCGTGCGTGGCCGCCAGGATCCTGCAGCTGTGGGCCCCAGGCCACAGCACTCGCTGGGGAAAGAACCCAGGGTTCAGGGGGGGAGGCAGGGGCTGGGGGAGGAGCACGGCGGCCCGAGGCAGGAAAGGTCATCTGAGCCGTCATATCCTGCGTGCTTCAGGCCGTGACCACCCCGAGCGCCTCTCAGGAGCGTGAGCTGGCGGGCAAAGGGGTGCTTGGAGCCATCCCGTGGTGGCTCCCTGCTGGCCAACAGGACAGTTTCAGGGGCAGGAACACCTCAGGCTGTAGGCAGTGGGCTGGTACGGATCGGATTGTGTTTTACCTTTATTTTCTAAAAACGCATGAAAAAGGGAGTGAAGGCATTGAGACTAGAGCCCAGCCCATGCAGTCGAGGCAAGAAGGAAACTGTTCCGTGTGCTGTGGCCGCGGACCTCGAGCTTCTGTGGGGCGTACGTGGGATTTGAAGCCCTCGACTGTGCGTCTCTCGTGATGAAAGAAGTAAAATGTGTGTTAAACGTTCAGAACGGGTCCTTGGAGATTACGCCAAATATGAAAATCAGGATATTTGTCAGTTGTTTTTAGCTTTTAGAAATGGATTTTCTCCACTTTGTAACATGTAAACTTATTTTTACTTCTGCAATTTAGACTTTTGAACAAATTTTTCAGAAATGCATACCAAAGTGTGACATTGCCTGTTCCGGGGAAACCATGCGAAATACCCATCCCATTGGCAGTAGACCCATGGTGGCCTCTCTGTTAACAGTATTAATATTTGTCATTGTGAAAATTATAATTAATACTCTGTAATCAATTCATCGAGCTTCTGCTGTGTTCAAAAGCATTGTTATATTTTTTCATTTAATTCTAACAAAAAAACCAGGGAAGAAGAAAGAGATCATACCCATTTTTCAGATGAGAAATAGAGGCTACCGCCTGGTAAATAGTGCAGCCAGGATTTGGGCCCAGTTTGCTTCACCCCAAGGCCTGTGGTGCCCGTCCTTGTGGTGCGACCCCACAGGTGGCCTGTGGAGAGGCACACGCACCAGGAAATTCGGATGATGGGTGTGAAGAAAAGCAGGGGGTCAGGAGTGAGCGAAGCCAGGGCTTGGGGCTGCTGAATCTTACAGGGAAGCACCGAGCATGTTCAGAAAGGAGGCTGATTGCTGATCCCTCAACCCGACCCAAACTTTACCTCTCTAGGTGCCCGTCCAGAGAGGACTTCCCCCTGATTGAGACAGAGCACGAGGCTTACCTGCGTCGAATCAAGAGTGAGTTCACCCACAGAGCTCGGGAAGTAATTTATAATACATGCCCACGATGGAGTACTATGGAACTGGTTAAAAAGTGCCAGTAAAAAGAGCGGTTTAACACAATAGAGGGTGTATGCTACCTCTGGTGTAAAAATAACGGGGATAGGTGTGTGCGTGTGTGTGATATCTCCAGAAGGGGAGCTGGGGAGACCAGGGTTGAGCCATTAATCTACTTTTTTTACTTTTATTAGAGTATGAACTAACTGCTATACAAAAAGACCAACAAAAATCCGTTTCTTAAACAAGGTAGAAGATAATTTCTCCCCAGTCCACAAGTGGGAAGTGCAGCGTAGTCAGTACACCTCTGCCATCTTCAACATAACAGATTCTCCCACTTCCCTGTCCAAAGTAGCTACTCTAGCTCCTGCCATCACATCTGCCTCCCAGCTAGCAGGGAGGTGGAAATGAACAGGCAGAGTTTATACCCCCTTTTATTTTCTTTTTTAAAGATTGTGTTTTATTTATATATAAATAAATATAATATATATAATATGTATGTGTGTGTATATATATATATATATATTTTTTTTTTTCTTTTTAAGTGAGTTCTGTACCCAATGTGGGGCTTGAACTCATGACTTTGAGATCAACAGTCGCATGTTCTTTTGACTAAGTCAGCAAGGTGCCCCTTAAGATTTTACTTTTAAGTAATCTCTACACCCAAGGTGAGGCTCAAACTCATGACGCCAAGATAAGAGTCAGATGCTCCATGGACTGAGCCGGCCAGGTGCCTCTATATCCCTTTCTTCTAAGGGCCAATCCGGAGAGACGCTCATGTCCATTGACCACAGTTTAGTCCCGTGGCAATGTCTAGCCGCAGGTCAGGCTTAATTGGGCAGCCACATGCCCAGATGGAATCTGTGTGGACTCTCTCATTAAAGGAAGGTGGGAGAATGACAGTGGTCGGCACCTGCAGTTCCGGCCACAGACCTTGTATGTTTTGTTTTGACAACAAAACTCCAGGGGCGCCTGGCTGGCTCTGCGAGTAGAGTAGACTCTTGATCTCGGGGTCGTGCGTTTGAGCCCCACATTGGGCATGGAGCGTACTTTAAAAAAAAGAAAGTTCATGTATTACTTTTCCCCAAAAAAGTGTTTTCTTTTTCATAAATGCCAAAAATCCAGAATTAAGGCCCTGGTTGAGCTGCTGCAGGAGAAGGTCGGGCTGTTTGCCGAGATGACCCATTTCCAGGTGGAGGAGGACGGGGGCGGGTTGACCCTGCCTGCCCTACCCAGGGGTCTTTTCCGCTCCGAGTCCCTGGAGTGCCCCCGTGGCGAGCGGCTGCTGCAGGATGCCATCCGCGAGGGTGAGGGAACCCTGAGGGAGGAGTCCAGACCCATCCACTCGGCCTCACAGAATAGGGACACGTGGCTAGATGTGGACACACACAGCCTCAGTGTCCAGAAACTCCCCGGGGCACCAGGTGGAGGGAAGGTGGGGGAGGAGGCATGGTGCTTGCTACTGTTTGACCCCGTGTCCTGTCTACGCTTGTGCTGTGCCTTTGGCGCCCTTCAGTGACCTCTGCCCTGTGGGGGTGGTAGGAGTGAGGCCCCTGGGCGTCTGACTGTTGCCTGGGCCTTGGGTGGAAGGCGCCCTGCCGTTCCCTGCAGGGTTCCGTGTGTCTCCTGCGCTTACCTCCCCCCTTCCCCATAGTGGAGGGTCTGAAAGACCTCCTGGTGGGGCCCGGAGTGGAGCTGCGCCTGGCACCCCGGGAGCCAGCCTTGCCCGTGGACCCGGACAGCGGCGGTAGCACGAGTCCTGGTGTCACTGCCAGTGAGTGCCTGGGTGGAGGCCATGGTAGCGGGCGGGCGGGAGGGGCCGGGCGTGAGCTCAGCCCGTCCTGTTTTCCTTGTCCACAGACGGGGAGGCCAGAACCTTCAATGGCTCAATTGAGCTCTGCAGAACCGACTCAGACTCTAGCCAGAAGGTGGGTCTGCAAGAGCTGTCAGGGCGGGAGGGGGCAGCTGGCCTGTGGGCCCAACACACAGCTGCGGGGGACAGGTGCCTGTGACTCCCATCCTTGTCTCTGTCTGCAGGACCGGAATGGAAATCAGCTGAGAGCCCCCCAGGAGGTGAGGTGGGAGCCTGCTGGTGTAGCCAGCAGAAGGGAGGGTGTTGTGGCTGAGGAATCGGAGCCCGGTGTGGGTGCTGTCGGGGAGAGCCTACATCTGAGAGTGTCTGGAGGCTCGCTGTCCCCAAACCCCCCATTCAGTCACCCTGCGGCAGCGCTTCCGTCCTGAAGCTGGGCCCTGCCCCCACCCTCTCGTCTGTCCTCAGGAGGCGCTTCAGCGACTGGTCAGTCTCTACGGACTACTGCACGGCCTCCAGGTCAGCGGCCGGACTGGGATGGGCAGGGGAGGAGCCAGAGCAGGGCTGCCTGCTCACGGGCTTCTGGGCCAGTTCCCCGCGGAACCCCACCTGGCCCCGGGGAGTGCGGGTTCCGCTACAGCTGGGGGTGCCCCTTACTCCCCCAGGCGGCCGTGGCGCAGCAGGACACCCTGATGGAAGTGCGGTTCCCGGAGGGCCCCGAGCGGCGGGAGAAGCTGGCCCGGGCCAACTCTCGGGACGGGGAGGCCGGCCGGGCCGGGCCCACCCCCGGGGTGCCCGACAAGCAGGCCACGGAGCTGGCGCTCCTGCAGCGGCAGCACACTCTGCTGCAGGAGGAGCTGCGGCGCTGCCGGCGGCTGGGCGAGGAGCGGGCCACCGAGGCCTGCAGCCTGGAGGCCCGGCTCCGCGAGAGTGAGCAGGCCCGCGCCCGGCTGGAGCGGGAGGCCGAAGAGGCCCGCAGGCAGCTGGCCGCCCTGGGCCAGAGCGAGCCGCCTCCGGCGGAGGCCCCCTGGGCCCGCAGGCCCCTGGACCCGCGGCGCCGCAGCCTCCCGGCGGGCGATGCCCTGTACCTGAGCTTCACGCCGCCGCAGGTAAGGAGGCCTGGGGGGCGCTGAGCTGGGAGGGCGCGAGGCTCCGGAGACCCCCGGGTCGGCCGCGGCGGTGTGCGCCCAGAGCGCTGGGAGCGGTGGCGAGGGCGCCGTCGGTGGCGCGGCCCGGCTGAGCTCACTCCCTGGCCTGCCGCCTTTCCTGCCGGCCCGTCACAGCCCAGCCGAGGCCACGACCGCCTGGATTTGTCTGTGACCATTCGCTCTGTCCATCGACCCTTTGAGGACCGAGAGAGGCAGGAGCTGGGCAGCCCCGAGGAGCGGCTGCAGGACAGCAGCGACCCCGACACGGGCAGCGAGGAGGAAGGGGGCAGCCGCCTGTCGCCGCCCCACAGTCCCCGAGGTGAGGCCGGAATGGAAGTGGGCCGCCGCCCTTGGCTGTGTCCTGGCGCCCTGGGACACTTAGGGGA
The DNA here is from genome assembly GCF_017311325.1 of Ursus maritimus. Classification (NCBI taxonomy): domain Eukaryota; kingdom Metazoa; phylum Chordata; class Mammalia; order Carnivora; family Ursidae; genus Ursus; species Ursus maritimus. The sequence continues at coordinate 40,969,492 of NW_024424452.1, read as the reverse complement.
ACCCGTAACTCACTTCTGAGGGCTACGGTACCTCTTGGGAGGGACACAGAGGACGCACTTCCTGCATTTTCCGATGCTGAACGGCAGTGGAGCTCTAGGAAGCAAAGAATGTAGGAGCCTTTCCAGTGAGTCTGTGACACCAACCTTTTCAAGTGACATAGAATTTTTTTTTTTTAAGATTTTATTTATTTATTTGCCAGAGAGCGAGCGAGAGCGAGAGAGCACAGGTGGGGGGGGGGGAGGGCGGCACAGGGAGAAGCATACGCCCCTCGGAGCAGGGAGCCCAATGTGGGACTCAGCCCGGGACCCTGGGATCACGACCTGAGCCCAAGGCAGACGCTTAGCCAACTGAGCCACCCAGGCGCTCCTACACATAGATTTCTAAGTAAAAAAAGTTTCTGAGACCCTCAAATTTCTTAGTTGATTCAGGAAATACAAAATAACCAAAAGCTAGTGTGACTTTATGTAATAATCTTAAAATATTATGTTATTAGCCAAAGTGTATCTTCCTGTCCTCAGGAAGGATACAAAGTAGGCAGGTGTGGGCATGACTTTGTTGTCAGGTTTCCGCTCGCCCAGGGCCTCACAGACCTCTGCCACCCTCCTCACAGCTCAGGTCTGGAAGGGGCGCTGTTAGTGCAGGGGTGCGGCTGCTCGCAGGAGCCTGTGCTCTCCCACTAACTCTGCCCTGTCCTCCTTCAGACTTCACCAGAATGCAGGACATCCCGGAAGAGACCGAGAGTCGCGACGGGGAGCCTGTGGCTTCAGAGAGCTAAGGGGGCCCCTCCCCCCGTCCTGTGCCCCCAGGAAGGACACACCAAGGGAGGCAAACTTTGGGGACTCCAATCTGCCAATGGCGACGGAACATTCGAAAGAACTGCTGACTGTCCCTGCCAGCTCTTGGGCTCCTTGGACGCCTGGGGCCCTTAGGAAGCTGGGGGAATTGGGCCACAGTGCCCCCTGCTGGCATCCAGGAGCTACACCACAGATGCCAATTTTTCATGCCTTCTTCCCTCTACTTTAGGAAAATTTATTTATTTATTGTTTATTAGTTACACAGGGAGTGGGGAGATTTAGAGGACCAGTGACATGGGAACCAAGCCATAGGGATCAGGGGGCCTTGTCCTGTAACACTACTGGGGTTTATTCAGGGTTAACCACGCGGCTGCTGGGTTCTAGCCCTGACCCCCCCTCCCCAGCAACACCGACTTTGAGGAGAGGCTGCACCACGGGACCCTGGGGCCCTTCTAGAAGGGCTGTGGGTGGAGCCGTGCCTCCCTCCCCTCCCCAGCTCACTGCTGTTCTCCCTTCTTTCCGTCCTCCATGGAGACCCCAGGGAGACAGCCTGGCTCCCCGGAGTCGGAGGCAATGGAGTAGGTTGAGGTGGACACAGTGGCTCTGTTGGGGGGTGAGGGGGAAAGCCCACGGGACCAGAATGTTTTTTGTTGTCGTTTTCTTTTTTGTACCAAAGCCAACTGCACGTGTTTTGTATTTTTAAGAGATGATGTAGGCAATTAGAATCACAGCCTTCTATCTCCGCTTATCAGAAGAGCTTGAGGGGTGGGGGGAACGGCGTCCCCCCATCTGCAGTAACGGGGGACCTACTCTGACCTCTTCTCCAGCCATTTGGAAAACATGTAGGGTGAGTTGGGAACTCTCTGTGAACCCGGACCGCATCCCCACCTCAGCAACCACGACTGAAACCTCAGTGTCAATTTGGGGGATTTTCCAGTGGACCCCCAGTGCTCACCAGCCCCAGCCGTTTTCTGCCAGTTTGTTAAAAAAGAAAAGATAAAGCAGGGAAAATTAAAGACCTGGAACCCCCACGAAGTGCTGTCTCTCAATGTCTGCCAGCCCTGCTGGCAGCCAGACCTGTGTTGTCCCCCGAAAGGAGGTGCAGGCTGCCTCCCCCCACACAGGCCCCTCCCAGAAGAAAGTGCCACGAGCCTTTGTGTCAGCACGGACGTCCACAAATACAGGGGTCAAGATGAAGGGCACTTAGGTTCGGGGGCTGCTGGGGATTCCAGAATTAGAAAACTGGTCTCGGCCTCATTTGCATGCCCTGCTCAGAAATGGCGTCAGCATGTGGCGCCCTCCCCTCCCCTGCGCGTCCAGTTCCTGCCGGCCTCTCCCCAGAGCCGTGTGTTTTCAGATCCAGCCCCCACTCCGCCCTCGGTCTTTACGTGTCAGAGCCCTGGGGCAACCTCTTTCAGGGGCGGTGAGATGAGGTCTGTTTCAGTTCTCGGTTTTGCTGCATTTCATTTCCTCTTTCTGGTTCTTACCCCCTGCGGCTGGGGGAGGGGAAGAGGGAGGGCGGCCAGGCGGCCAGGCTGCACACGCGCTGGCACACTCGCTGGCACACGCGCACACCTCCGCGGGGGAGAGGCACTGAAATCTGCGCGGGGCGCCGGCACCTGCCTCCTGTACCGCCCGCCACGTCAGGCCGACGCTGCCCGGCAGGTGCTTGCTCGCCCATCAGGGGGTCTTTGCAGCGGGCGGGTGTGGACGGGAGGGCTGCTGGGCCATTGGCCGAGCCAGGCAGGCGTGCCCTGCACTTCCCTCCGGAGCGCCAAGCATCAAGCTCACGGACCTGCGGCTCAGCCGCTGTCTGCCGCGTCAGCTGGAAGCTGGGACCCCCTCCAGGGTGGAGTGGAGAGAGGAAGACCCCCGTGTGGGTGGGCGATACTAGCACTCAGACCAAGAAAGGGGAATGTGGGGTCCTCCAACGTGGTCCCACAGATCCGGTGAAGGTCAGGAGAGAAGCGGGAGCCTGGAGACACAGAGGCCAGGGTGGGTGTGGAGAAGCCCACGGCTCATGGGGACAGCACTGGTGTAGCCCCAGCAGCATGGTCCCTCTGCCACTCCTTGACCCTGAGACATGATGTCCACCTTTCTCTGACGTGGCTGTTTCTGGAGAGGAGTCTCTTGCAGTTTTCCCCATTCTGTCCACGGTGCCCTCACTAAGCCCCTCAGAAACCCAGTCTTAGCCTAGATCCTTCCCACTGTGGTTTCGAAGCTCTCTGGCCGCTTGCTGCAGGAGCCAGGGCCCAGCTTCACCACAGTGCCTGCCTTCCTCTGCAAGGAGTGCCCAGCCACCTGCCCAGGCCTCCGCCGCCCCTCTCCTCTCGGTGGTAGGTGTGCACACAGCCACTCACCTAGGACTTGGACCTGTTGAAACTCGTCAATATTTATTTACCTCCAGGCCCCATGAGCAGAGATGCCCCCAAGGGAGCCCTCGGAGGAGCTGAAGGGGGTGGTAAGAGAGGAGTACTTAGATGGGGAGGATTTTCCATCTTGAATTGACTGGGAACAGACCTGGAGTTTTGAAACCAGTTTAAACATGAAAGACAGGAAATTAAACATCAAGAAGCGAATTAGATCTTAACGTTGCTTAATGTGTTGTGAATTGGGCGGCTGTTGGGAGTCTCTCCTGCTCAGCACCCGGATGGAGCTAGAGCAGAGGGGGCCGAGGGCGTGCTCCCAGCCATTGCTCTGGTCCCTTGAGACGCCAGGGTGGTCAGCCTGGTGGCGGTGATGGCGGCCACAGAAGTGGGAGCTCCACCCTGTTTAGCTTCTCCCACCCCACTCCTATCCAGGGGCTGGCCCCCAGAAGGTCCCTTCTGATTGCTCTCCATTATCACCGCTGGGTCTCCGTGGATATGGAAACCAAAGGCAGACCCCCTGCCCTGGAGAACACTGTTCAGAAGAGACTTGAGGGGCCAATTCCTCACTCAGTTCTTGACTCAGTTCTACGACTTCCATTTCACCCCGGAGTATGTAAACATGTCCCAGATGAGACCTCTTTGGCTCCCGGTCCCCATCTCCCAGCTGCCCCCTTTTCCTTCTCTTTCTTTTCATCCTCTTCTCTCGGATTCCATTCTCCATGAAGTGTTAAGAACAACAGCCAACACACTACTTCAGGCACCGTGGAATCCTCAACACCCCATTTTACAGATGAGAAAACCAGGACAGAGAAGCAAAGTAACTACCGAGGTCCCCCCGCTGGTTCGTGCTGGAGCCAGGATGCGGATCAGGTGCTGTTGAGCTGCTGTGCTGCTCATGGGACAGGGAGGGACACACCAGTCTCCCACTCTGGTTCCCACTTCTCCGGACACACCTGCGGCCCCTCCTCTCCCCACCCCTTCCCACCTCTCACCTCCCTACGCCCCACCCACATCCTTGGCTTTTCTTCACTTCTCCCTGCAAATCCTGGTTAAAGATGGGGTTTTATGTGTGGGGCTGGTGCCAGGGGTCCAGCAGCACTTCACAGGGGGCCTCTCCCTGCAGGGGGCTGCAGCCTTCGCAGCTGAGGCCTGCAGGCAGCCGGGTTCTGTGGGCACCACTGAGACGCCGTAAGGCGGAGATGGCAGTGGGGGGTGGGTATTTGGCTCTGGCACCAGAGAACAAGGAACACTGTGTAAGGTGCGGGTAGGGTGTAGGGGAGGACAGACAGAGGGAAATAGGCAGTGACCTCCAATCCGTTAGTCTAGAACCCCTGGGAAATTCTCACAGGAGGCGAAATGGGGCAAAGAATCCTTTTGTCCACACTGAACCGGAGGTGGAAACGCGACAGGAGGTCAAGTCGATTATGATGATCCAGAGGCTTATTCTCCAGTCCTCCTTTTTGCTGTTGCCACCCTTTCCGCCACTCAGCTCTGTCACACTCAGCTCCCACGTGACCCGCCAACCACAGGCGGCCACACCGCAGGGGATGGAAGACCAGACTCCCAGAGGACGCCACAGCCCCGGCCCCGGCGGCGCCCAGAAAGAGTGGGGTGTTCAGCCCTTCACCCAGGTGTCTGTCTGTCCAAGTCGGTGACCGCGGTCGGAAGGCCCCTCTGCTGGAGCAGGGGGTGCGCGCTCCACCCGCCGCCTGCCTCCGTCCTTCAGGGACATGGATGCCACCCAGCCCTGGTCCCGGGGCCGCAGCCTCGCTCACAGATCCCTGAAGGTGTCTGCCAGGGCTCATCGGGCTCCTGCCTTAGGAGACAGGACGGCCAGGGCTCAGGCAGCTGTTGCTGTGCCCAGGTGACAGGGGAGACGAAGCTAAGCATGGTGGAGAAGACGCTACCCCAGGGCATCCGGCCAGACGTCACCAGGATGTTGCAGCCAGTGACCACATGGCTGGGGGGCCGCAGAGGAAGGAAGAGGCCTCCGGGGTACAGACGCAGCACCAAGGCCAGCAGCAGGTGCTGGTGATGGTGCCCAGGGGCAGCACAAAGGCCAGCACCAACCTCTCAGCTGGGACCTGCTGGGGAAGCGCAGAAGACACAGACGCAGGCCCCACACCTCACCCTGGGCCCCAAACACAGCCACTGCCCACGTTGCCAGGGTGGCCTGCAGGCCCAGAAGAGGTGGGTGTCTGGTCCCGCAGCCACGGCCACCGCCAGTGTCCGGCAACACTTAGTGGGAGTGAGGAAGATGCTGCGGCGACGGGAGGACCGCGGCTCTCAGGACCATCTGGCAGAGGGCACCTCCGAGGGGCCAGTGGACATCCCTGTGGACCCAGCTGCCCAGAAGGGGAGAGTGAGGGCCAGGCCCCTGTCTGCCGGAGCCAGGAGCTCCCGGAGCACAACTGCCCAGCAGCCAGGACACGGCCGGGTTTTCCAGCCCATTGGCCAGGGCGCCACGACCCTCAGGGCTAAGAACTGGACGGGCGCAGCTGTCACTGGCACTCAGCACACTGCCTCCGAGGCGTTGCCCCAGACCGTGGGCAGCGGGGCATGGACACTGCCAGGCGTGAGAGCTGGTGCCCTGGTGCTTCCGCGGGGCTGGGGTGACAGCTGCGTGGGCCTGTGTGCACCTCTGCGCAGGAAGGGCTCTGCCAGGTAGAGCAGGAGGGGACAAGGGGGCAGCCCCAAGCCTCCATGCAGGGAGAAGGCCAGAGTTACCCCGTCCATCTGAGGGATGATGGGAACCAAACTGGAGCCCCCTCTTCCTGACCGTGTACAGAGGCCCCCTTCCCTGCAGAAAGTGCCCCCTTGGGGCCTGGGGGCAGGGTGGGGGGGACACAGAGGTATGGAGTCCACATGGGTGTCCGAGAGAGCAGAGGTTCTGAAGTCCCAGGTCTGCTCCTCACTAAATGTGTGGCTTTGGTAAATTACTCCTCCGAGCCTTGGTTTTCTTGTTAAAAATTTCAGACAAAAGTCTCTGCTCCACAGGACTGGTGTGATTAAATGAGAAAAAACATGTGAGGGGAGCCTGGGGGGCTCAGTCATTAAGCATCTGCCTTTGGCTCAGGTCATGATCCCGGAGTCCTGGGATCGAGCCCCACCTCGGGCTCCCTGCTCAGTGGGGAGTCTGCTTCTCCCTCTGCCGTTCCCCTTGACTCGCTCATGTTCTCTCTCAAATAAATAAATAAAATCTTTAAAAAAATAAATAAAACATAGGAAAAAAGCATTTTGTATGTTGCTATTTGCATAAATGATTATTATTTAAAGTTTGGGGTGTTCACCGTGGACTGGAGCCAGGCATCGCACAGCTATCTATTGTCACCATGCCCGTCCGTGGAAGAGTGCCAACTAAAACACAGGTCAGAACTCACTGCAAGCGACCTTGGGACTAATGGCTGGGAGGGAAAGGGCAGAGGAAGTCACAGCTTCCTGTTCTCCCCTCTGGGAGCACAGCCTGTGGGGACCTGAGTGGCCTGCCCTCAGCTCTGCTCCTGAGTACGACGTAGTCCTACCAGCCTCTGTGGCCCCCCTGCCGTCTCACCCTCTCCTGCTCTAGCCCGTGGAGCCAGAGGCCAGCAGCACCCTCACCCTCTCCTCTAGTTCCCAAGCTCATGTCAGAGGTATGGGTGCTGAGATGCACCCTCACCACGCCTCATCCTGTCTCCCCGTGATCTCAGTCCCAGCTGGAAAAAGCGCCTCCCTGGGTCTCCCCCTTTCATGCCCGTATCCCTACCCTTTGCAGAATGTGCTGGGATGGGGAAACAGAGGAGGTGGGAGGTGAGTAGATAAGAGAGAGGGGCTTTTTCAAGGATTCCAAAATATTAAACACCTTCCTGCCTTCCGCCCGCTAATTAGCTTGATCTTCAACTCCCTCGGAGTACGGGGGGGGGGGGGGCAGGGACCCTTCAGGACAACCTACCAGCTGTGGGTTTGATGACCCCGATAGGAGAGACCCAGACTGGGTGCCAGGATGTTTGGGTCTTCCAGCAAGGGACGGGTGTGAAGTGGGTGGCAGAAGGGGGATGCCCCGTCCCAGTGCAGGGAGCCCCCCAGGCTACCTCCTGGCCTCAGGGACTGCTCCTGTGTACTCCATGTCAGTCTGTCCGTCTGTTGGGGCCATGCGTCCTCTTCTAGCCATTCAGCACCACCTTGCCAGTCTGGCAGTGAAGATGTCTGTTGAATACAGAAGATGGGTCAGGATTCCAGCGTCCTGCTGTCTATTTGAAACATAGGTCCTCTGATCTTTGGCTCTTGTCACCTGGATTTATTTCTAATTGAATCCTTTCCTTGGTCTAAAACTAGCAGTACCCCCGTGGTTAGTAGAGAGGTGATGCCACCAGCTGGCTTGTCTAAGAACTCCACTTTGGATCCTTTTCTTTTTCTACTATTTTGTTAGTTCATGTGTTCGTTCATTCGTTCATTCATTTATTCATTCACTAACCACAACATTTCTTGAATTCTTATTACGTGTCAGGCACTGTCCTAGATGCTGAGGAGACAAAAACAAATATATGGTCTCCTCCTCATAAAGTATAATACACATTTTGAGATGGCTGGGATCTCTAATATCATCTAGTTCAACTTCTCTTTTTATAAGGAGAGAAAGTGACTTGGCCAAGGCCACTAGAGAAATGGTGGCAGAGTCAAGATCCGAGATAAAAGTCTCTTGACTCCTCAAATCTGTCTCTCTCCACGACATCACAAAACCCTTTAGGCATTTTTTAAAAAGATTTTATTATTTATTTTATTTGACAGAGAGAGAGACAGCCAGCAAGAGAGGGAACACAAGCAGGGGAAGTGGGAGAGGAAGAAGCAGGCTCCCAGCAGAGGAGCCCGATGCAGGATCATGCCCTGAGCCGAAGGCAGACGCACAACGACTGAGCCACCCAGGCGCCCCCCCTTTAGGCATTTCTTTCCCCCTTCCGAAGGGCCCCAAGCACTGGTCCCTGCCCTCGGGAAATTCCCAGGCTGCCAAGGGCAAGAGCGCCAGGATGTGGACAGACGGACAGTGAGGACGCCTCTCTAGATTGTCTTCATTCGCAACCACTAGAAGAGAGGAGGGACTGGAACTTTACCAGCCCCGTTTTCTATCTCAATTAGAGCAGGATCTGTATGGTAGATTATGGAGTCTGCCTTCCATGAAAAGGACTTCCAATGACTGGGCCTTCCCCTCGGTCTCCTGAGTAGCCACCCCTCTTTAGCTCACATGTTGCTCCAGCCCTGCTTCCCTGCACCTGCACTCCCACACCTTGGCAAAGAGGAACTGGGGAGGCAGGAGGGACCCACCTAGCCCCCGAGAGCAGAAAGAGAAGGAAGCTTTGGGTTTGCACTTGTGGTGGAGACAGGTGCCCCCAGGTGCTCCAGGTCTTATTTTTAAAGATTTCTATTTATTGATTAGAGAGAGAGCATGAGCTGGGGGAGGGGCCCAGGGAGAAGCAGTCTCCCTGCCGAGCAGGGAGCCCAATGTGGGACTCCATCCCAGGACCCCGGGATCACAACCTGAGCCGAAGGCAGACGCCCAACTGACTGAGCCACCCAGGTGCCCCAATAAATAAAAATCTTTTTTTAAAAAAGAGAAAAGAATGAAAAAAGACCTAAAGAAATGGAGAGGTGTATTGAGTTCATGCACTGGAAGACTCAAAAAGGTATCAGTTCTCTTTATTATTGGTCTGCAGATTCAATGCAATCCTAATCAAAACTCTAGCAGGACTTTTTAAAAATAGAAATTAACAAGCAGATTCTGGAGTTTATATGGAAACACAAATTGCCAAACAATTTTGTAGAATCATCAAAACAATTTTGAAAAAAGGTGAAGTTGGTCTATTCAAATTACCTGATTTCAAGACTTCTATAAAACAGCAGTAGTCAAGACAGTGCGGTATTAGTGAAAGGACAGACATAATTAATGGAACAGAATTGAGAGTCCTGAAATGGACCCACACATTTACAGTCAGATTTTTTTTAAAGATTTTATTTATTTGAGAGTGAGACAGAGAGAGCATGGGGAGGGGTGAGGGGTATGGGGGAGGGACAGGAACAAGCAGACTCCCCGCTGAGTGCGGAGCCTGACCCGAGGCTAGATCCCAGGACATGAAGATCCTGACCTGAGCCAAAGTCAGACTCCCAACTGACTGAGCCACCCAGGCACCCTTACAGTCAGCTGCTTTTTGACAGAGGTGCAAAGAAAAGTCATGGAAGAATGCGTAGTCTTTTCAACAAATGGTTCAGTAACAGTAGAATATCCACATGAAAAAAAGAGTGTGTACGAGAGACCTTCAATCCCTACCTCACACCACGCACAAAAATTAAACTCAGAATGGATCATAGATCCAAATGTACAACCTAAAACGCCAAAACTTCTAGAAGAAAATGAAGGAGAAAATGTGTGGCCTTGGGTTAGGCAAAGATTTCTTAGACACATCAAAACAATAATCTATAAAAGCAAAAACTGATAAATTGGACTTCATCAAAATCAAGAACTTCTGCTGTTTGAGAAACACTGAAGAGAATGAAAAGCCAAGCCACAGACTGAGAGAAAACATTTGCAAACCATAAATCTGATAAAGGATGTATCTCGAATAAAAAGAGCTCTCAAAATTCAAAAATAAGAAAACTTTATTTATTTATTTATAAAAATATTTTTTTCATTTATTTGTCAAAGAGAGAGAGAGCGCGCACAAGCAGGGGGAGCTGCAGGCAGAGGGAGAAGCAGGCTCCCTGCTCAGCAAGGAGCTCAACACTGGGGTTCCATCCCAGGACACCAGGATCATGACCTGAGCTGAAGGCAGATGCTTCACGGACTGAGCCACCGGGCGCCCCTCCCGCTCCCTACAGAGTCCCGAGGATGTCGTGTCCTGTCGTCCCCCCCCCCCCCCCGGGGCTCTAGGCCAGGCGTGACCAGGCGTGGCATCAGCGTCCCGCTCGACAGTAACTCCGGAGCCAGGCCTGCGCTGAGCAGACCTGACCTCACCCCACGGCCGCTACCCACAGGGGGTCCAATCAGACGGCAGTGGTGCAGGATTGTGCCTCCGCGAGGGACAGAGACTTCTTTCTCCCGTTGGACCTGAATGCAGAAACCTGCGCCCATTGGTGTGCGCAGACTTCTCTCCAGGGTGCCGGAGGCCAGTGTGCGGAATACCGTGGGGCCGGCGGGGAGCCTCGGGGCACGCTGTCTGGACTGGCTCGTAGGACTGTTGAAGCCACTGCGAATTAGGTCTTCTGTGACTTATAATGCGAAGCATCCTCATTCCAGCCAGAAGGGGAGGCAAGCTTGGGGAACAGTATTTTTAGGGCAGAAGGAACTGGAATGTTTGCTGAGTGTACCGCTCTCTATGGTAAGGGAGGGACGCTGCACGGGCAGCTTCCTCTGAGCAAAGGACCTAAGCCCCCTACAGAGTTCGGGGGGAGCTGGAGCTCAGGGACTGGTGGCTCTTCACAGGTGTGAGCAGGGGGACACCACGGGCAGACGGTGGCCACTCTGGTGAGCCTGTGGTTGACTGGCTGGCACTCCGAGGCCCGGGGCGGGAGGCCGTCTGATTCTGAGCAGCGAGAGGTGACCCCGCCTGGTGTTCACGCAGAGGGGCTGTGGACAGATGCAATAGGTTTACAACTGGTCCTGATGGCTACTTGCTACCATGGCTACAGAATAATCAAATTGGCCTTGTCCTTGTGAAGCTTGTGAGATTGATTGTTCATTTATTATTCTCGGGAAGAAGTATTCCTCTCTCAGCCCAAGATCGATCTGTCCACCTGTGTTAAGCCCTCCTCTCAGATCTTGCTCCATCGGCCCTTCCTCTCGGGTTTCCCACAGACCCTTCCACTGCAAGGAACAGGAATCGCCTCGAGTTGCTTCCAGGGATGAGACAGGCATTGAAGGAAAGGATGATGCTGGTCATGCCAGCACCCTGGAAAAGCTCTGATCCTTTCCCAGCTGTCCCCACCTCTGCTTGCCTTCCTCCTCTGCAGCGCGCAGGAGTGTGGCCTGAGAGCAGGGCCCGTGGTGCAGTTTAGTTTCGGCAGATCTGAGTGGACTCAGGTGAGATAATGGGAGGACGGTATGGCGCTTAGGAAGCAGGTTTTATCCTTTTCGCTTTTCTCGGAGCTCCTGTTGCTGCTTCTGTCAGCACGGCTGCTGCGTTCTCCTCCTCGCAGCCCAGCTCCACTGCCTGCTCTTCCCCGGGCAGAGCCTGACACCCCAGCACAGGTGACAGCCATAGTTCTCTGCTTCTGAAGATCCTCGGGGAAGAGTCAAGAATGTACTGTTGGTTTAATCAGCCGTGGCCACCGAGACACGAAATATGGGACTGTCCTTCCTGGAGACGCATGGGGCAGCCAAGAAACACAGCCAGCGCGTCCTCCTCCTTCTCCCACAGTTCGCAAAGGGCCTCCTCCACTAACATGGGCCAGGTTTTCTTTCTTTCTTCCTTTAAAGATTTTATTTATTTATTTATTTGATAGAAACAGCGAGAGAGGGAACACAAGCAGCAGGGAGTCCAATGCAGGGCTCCATCCCAGGACCCTGGGATCATGATCTGAGCTGAAGAAAGATGCTTAACTGACTGAGCCACCCAGGAGCCCCAAAACTAGAATTTTTTTTTAAAGAATATTCTTACATAACCACAGTACAATGATCAAAATCAACAAATTAACAATGCTACAATATTATCTAATCTAGAAACCTCCTTTGGATGTTGCCAAATGTCTCGTAATCTTTTGTAGCAAAAGAAATCTCAGATGTGTGACATTCAGTCAGCATCCCTTCAAAGTCTCCTTGAGGCTGAACAGTTTTTTGTCTTTCATGACATTTTGAAATGTTACATATTTTTAAAGAGTAAAGGTTAGTTATTTTTAAAAAAGATTTATTTATTTATTCCAGGAGGGGGAGGGGCAGAGGGAGAGAGAGAATCCAAAGCAGATTCCCTGCTGAGTGTGGAGTCCGATGCGGGGTTCAATCCCATGAGCTGGAGATCATGACCTGAGCCAGAAACAAGAGTCGGACGCTCAAATGACTGAGTCACCCGGGCGCCCCAAAGGTCAGTTATTTTATATAACACCCTCAACTTGAATTTGTCTATTTCCTTATGATTAGGCTTGAGTTATAACATCTGTGGCACTGTGTTCATTTCAGAGTATCATATCAGGAGGTGCGTGACATCTATTACTGGTGACGTTAGCTTCCATCATTGAGTTAAGGTGGCATCTGGAAGGTTTCTCCACTGTGAAGGTACCATTCTCCCTTTTGTAACTAATAAATATCTTGTGAGCAGCTGCTCTGAGACTATGTAAATATCCTGTTACTCCTCTAACCTTGACCCAGTATCTTCAGCATCCATTGATGATTCTTGTCTGAATCAATCACTTCTGTCACAGTTGCCAGATGGTGATTTTGACGCGGTGGTGTTAAAGCCAGAGCCTTTTCCTGACAGGTGCGATTGCTCTAGGACATTTAGTCCTGCAGGAATTTGCTGCCTGGCAGGAACACATGCCTGAATTTTGCCCACCCCCCTGCTCTTCTCCTCACAGCTCTCATGAGAAACTGCATTTGAGAACTGTTATATTTAACGTATCACCTCCAAGCCCACTCATCATAACCCTCTGAAAAGTCATGATTTGGTGGGGGAGTGTTGCACTGAGAAGTGTTTTTGAGCAGCTAAGATGTTAAGGGTTTCCCCACCTCTTCTGGCTCCCAGAAGCCCACACTCAATGGTCAAGAGCCTAGCCATGGCCAATCAGTGCATTAGCTTTAGTCACAAAAATCTAGTATGGCAAAGAATTCACTAGGGCCTAAAATTTGACAAGAAAAGGAATAATTTTCCTCGACCTGGCCTCAAGTAGTTTCAGACTACAGAAATAGTTTTCCCTGACGGGATTACATAACTGCACTTTTTTCCGCTATGCCTGGAACAAAATGTTGATTTCTTTTGGGACTGTGCTTTTCCTAAGGCGCTGAAGAATAATCACATGCTTTATTATTCTCCCATTTTGCTGACGGGACCTCCAGAGCTTGACCCTGTCTCCTAGCTGTGCCTGGTCGGGGCTGACTTCTGGGCCGCAGTGGCTAGCCCACCGCAGCCCCACAGAGGGTCCGTGATTTTTCTCCGGGCTTGTGCGGTGCTGCCCCAGCGGAGGCTCGCGGAGGCTGACTCAAGGAAGCGGGAGGGAGGGGGACCCCACAGGAGTTTAAGCTACACTGGGAAACCTCCAGGCTAGGAGGACACAGCACAAATACAGGCAGGCCCCACAGAGGCTAGAGCTGGGGCTATATATGCCACCTCTTTTTTCCCCATTCTTCTCTTTCTTGACGGATTTCCCTTGTAAGGTAACAGAAATTATAAAGCTATTTTTAGAAGTGACAGAAGAATTCCTCATAGGAAATCCCTTTGCTTGGGAAAATTATTCAATAACTGCTTGAGGTAGAAGGTGGCACCCCAAAGGGTGGGGGTGAGCACACCGGAGACCTTGGGGAAGCCTGCTGTCAGTCTTTTCTCTGTCCCATCACAAGTCCCACTGCTGTGGGGGAGGACAGGGCCCAAACAGCAAGACCCAGTTCCGGCATTTTCCACGTTCGGACTGATGTGCACGGATTCCAGGGAGGTACCCTGCAGGTGGGTGTGGGGCAGCACCCCCGGACAAGAGCACACTGAACTGTTCATAGAAGTGCCACCGAAACACGGAGCCAGTGACGGGTGTCACAGGCAGGAGGGGATGCTCACAGGTCCTGAGCTTCATATCCTCCCCCGGCTGTCGCTGCCTGAGAGGTGGTAGTAGATGGCCTAATAACACCCGATGAGCCCTCGGAGATGCAGTCACCGGGATCGACACGCCAATTTTTTGACTGTGCACCAAACAGAAGGAAAAATGACCTCAGACTAACCTCTCACTTCAGAGACTTTTTCAATCAGCAATATAACAAAGTAACAGTCTTTTTTTCTTTAAAGATTTTATTCATCCATTTAGAGAGGGAGCTAGAGAACACACGAGCAGGGGGCAGGGTGGGGGGCAGGAGCAGAGGGAAAGGGAGAATCCCAAGCCGACTCCCTGCTGAAGAGGGAGTCGACACAGGGCTCAATCCCTCAGGACACGATCCCTGGACCCAAGATCATGACCTGAGCCGAATTCAAGAGTCAGAGGCTTGGAGTGCCTGGGTGGCTCAGTCATCAAGCGTCTGCCTTTGGCTCAGGTCATGATCCCAGGGTCCTGGGATCGAGCCACCGCATCGGGCTCCCTGGTCAGCGGGAAGCCTGCTTCTTCCTCTCCGACTCTCCCTGCTTGTGTTGTCTCTCTCTGTCAAATAAATAAAATCTTAAAAAAAAAAAAAGAAAAAAAAGAGGCTTAACCGACTGAGCCACCCAGGCACCCCTAGAAATTATGTATCTATAAAATATTAGAAATACTTATTATTCCTTTAGTGTTTGAAGAACCTTTTACATTGATTCATTCTGCCCTCACAACTCTGTGAGGCAAGCACTATTATTGCCCTCCTTTTAAAGATAAGGAAAGTGAAGGGGTGCCTGGCTGGCTCAGTCACGGGAGCATGTGACTCTTGATCTTAGGCATGTGAGTCGAGTCCCACATTGGGTATAGAGGTTTTTTTTTTTTTTTTTTTTAAATATTTTATTTATTTATTCGACAGAGATAGAGACAGCCAGCGAGAGAGGGAACACAAGCAGGGGGAGTGGGAGAGGAAGAAGCAGGCTCGTAGCGGAAGAGCCTGATGTGGGGCTCGATCCCGTAACGCCGGGATCACGCCCTGAGCCGAAGGCAGACGCTTAACCGCTGTGCCACCCAGGCGCCCCAGAGGTTTTTTGTTTTTTTAAAAGATTTTATTTATTTATTTGAACAAGGGAGAGAGAATGAGCAAGGAGGAGGGGCAGAGGGAGAAGCAGACTCCCTGCTGAGCAGGGAGCCTGATGAGGGGCTCGATCCCAGGACCCCAAGATGATGACCCAAGCCAAAGGCAGACGCTTCACCAACTGAGCCACCCAGCCACCCCAAAAATAAAATCTTAAAACAAAACAAAAGATAAGGAAACTGAGGCCCAGAATTCAGCCCGAGTTCACCCAAGTAAGTCAACAGTGATTTTGTGATTTGAACACAGGCAGCACGACACCATTTTATCAATCCAAGGGATCTGGCTACAACATTATTAGGACTATTCAGGGTGTAGCAAGATGGTTGATTATATAAAACCCAGTAACTTTCTTTTATAACAAAAACAATTTGCTTAAATACAATTAAATGTCTTTTCAAAATAGCAGTCAAAAATTTAAAATACCTATGAATATACTTGCAAAGAAACAAAAGCCTAGATGAAAAACAATAAAAGATTTCCTGGAGCCTACCGCAAGAGCCAAATGGAAGGTCACGCCGCACTCCTGGGCGGGACAGTCATCACAGTGAACTTGTCAATGCTCCCAAGTTTAAAAATAAAATGCTTCATCAAAATTAAAAAATGTTTATGTTTCAAAGGACACTAGCAAGAAAGTGAAAAGACAACTCACAGAGCAGGAGAAAACGCTTACAAATCATGTGTCTGAAGTACTTGGATTCGTAACAAACAACAAATTATTACAACTCAACAATAAAAAGACAACCCCATTTTTAAAAGGGTAAAGGATCTAAAGGCATTTTTCCAAAGGAAAGATAGAAATGGTGACTATCGGGGCGCCTGGGTGGCACAGCGGTTAAGCGTCTGCCTTCGGCTCAGGGCGTGATCCCGGCGTTGAGGGATCGAGCCCCACATCAGGCTCCTCCGCTATGAGCCTGCTTCTTCCTCTCTCACTCCTCCTGCTTGTTCCCTCTCTCGCTGGCTGTCTCTCTCTCTGTCCAATAAATAAATAAAATCGTAAAAAAAAAAAAAGAAAAAAGAAATGGTGACTATCAAGGCGCCTGGGTGGCTCAGACGGTTAAGTGTCCAATTCTTGGTTTTGGCTCAGGTCGTGATCTCAGGGTTGTGGGATGGAGCCCTGCATCACCCCAAGTTGGGCTCCACGCTCAGCACGAAGTCTGCCCGAGATTCCCTTTCCCCCTCTCCCTCTCCTCCCCACTCTCTCTCATTTAGTAAATAAATCTTAAAAAAAAAAGAAAGGAATGGTGAATATCTAGAAACAACTGAACAGATAAATAAATTGTGGTCTAGCCATAAAATGAAATACTTTGGCCATAACAAGGAATGAAGCACAGACATGCCCTACGACATGCGTGAACCTTGAAAACATGACGCTAAGTGAAAGAAGTCAGACACAAAAACTCGCAATGTGAAATGTCCATAATGGGCAAATCCAGAGAGACAGAAAGTAGATTAGTGGTTGCCGTGAGCAGGGGAAAACGGGGAGGGTCTGATAATGGGTGTAGGGTTTCTCCGGGGTGACGAAGATGACGTGGAATTATATAATTGTGATACCTGCACTACTTTGAGAACAGAGCACTTCAAGTACCCTTTTATTTTTACTTATTTTTTAAGTAGGCTCCATGCCCAACACGGGGCTCAAACTAACAACCCTGAGATCAAGAGCTGCGTGTTCTACCTGCTGAGCCAGCCAGGTGCCCCAGGACGCTTTTCAAAAAGGTAATATGGTTTATAAATCACATCTCAGTTTTTTTTAAGAAGGAAAAAAGTAATGTAATTTCTTTTTCTTTTCTTTTTTTTTTTTAAGTAAGCTGCACAACCGTCAAGGAGCCCAACTTGGGGATTTAAGTCGCCACCCAGAGATCAAGACCTGAGCTGAGATCAAAAGTCACGGTCTACCAACGGAGCCACCCAGGTGCCCCCTAAACAATGTATTTTCAGACTTCCAACAATATTGTATTTGGGGATAAGGGGCAACAGGAAAACAATGCTGTTTAACCTGAAATTCTTTGGAAAAATACACCGTCAGAATAGGCAAGGAAATGTAGAAGACAGTGGGAATCGGCTTGCCCTAAAAGGTATTAAAATATAGAGAAAATTATTCAATAACGACGCCGTAGCAAAAGAACAAATACATCAATACAAAAGAATGAAAAAACATAATATTGTATATATAAAATTTCCTATATGATAAAGGTGCTGTTTGTACAGAAGTGACATTTATTAAATGATGAAGGGAAAACACGAATTTGGATTTCAAATTAATCTGCATTCTATTAATCCTACCAGGTTGTAAACTCATTTGAAAAATAGCACTGCACGCTATCCATTGAACCGAGTCTCCTTACAGCTCCAAAACCCTCCAACACTGTCAGTGGGCACCGACAACGGCCCACCCCGAGCCCCCCGCCCGGCGGCCTTGCGCCCGGGCCCGCCCCTCACCTCCGTCGTCCACCACCCACCCCGAGGCCCCCCGGCGGCCGTGCGCCCCGGCCCGACCCTCCTCTGTGATCGGCCGCCTCCACCTCACCGTCCACCACCACCCCGAGGACCCCGGCGGCCGTGCGCCCCGGCCCGCCCCGAGCCCCCACGGCGGCCGTACGCCTCGGCCCGCCACTCACCTCTGCAGTCCACGGCCCGCCCCTCACCTCCGCCGTCCACCACCCACCCCGAGCTCCCTGGCGGCCGTGCGCCTCGGCCCGCCACTCACCTCTGCAGTCCACGGCCCGCCCCTCACCTCCGCCGTCCACCACCCACCCCGAGGCCCCCCGGCGGCCGTGCGCCCCGGCCCGACCCTCACCTCTGCAGTCCACCGCCCGCCCCGGGCCCCCACTGCGGCCGTGCGCCTCGGCCCGCCCCTCACCTCCGCCGTCCACCACCCACCCCGAGGCCCCCCGGCGGCCGTGCGCCCCGGCCCGACCCTCACCTCTGCCGCCCACGGCCCGCCCCGAGCCCCCACGGGGGCCGTGCGCCTCGGCCCGCCACTCACCTCTGCAGTCCACGGCCTGCCCCTCACCTCCGCCGTCCACCACCCACCCCGAGCCCCCAACCCCGGCGGCCGTGCGAGCCCGCCCCTCACCTCCGCTCTCCCGCCCAGGCGCCGACGCCCCCTCGCGGTGCACCCCGGAGGCCCTGCTCTGAAAGCAGTGGTTGGCACGCAGACGTACAACAACCAGAGAAATTCATCACATGACCTTTGGGAGCACCATGTGCCTTTCCCTAAACAGGTAACAGAAATGTGAAGCGGGTCACAGCGGCGGGAAGGCTCTCTCCCTGGCCAGACGACGTAGCTGGACCGGGGGAGAAACCTGTTTAATTCCCTGACTCACGCGTATTGTTTAGTAGGCTACCAGCTTGCCCACAACAAACATGGACTTCCTCGCCCCGATTCCGCCTTGATATGCGCTGCGGCAGCCATCTTTCTCAAGGGCAGGGCGCAAGCAGGAAGGTCACACCCTACCTGTCTCAGATAACGCCGGCAGCCTTGAAATCAACAAGAGTCCAATTGGAAGTGACGCTTTCACCGGAACAGCTTTTCCCCACGACCGGAAGGGGCTGTGCGTGAGGGCGTTGGGGGCGGAAGTGACGGGAAGGTGGTAGTGGGGTAGTTGGCGGGTGGTTGAGCAGAGCCGGTCGCCATGTCCGCGGGGAGCGCGACACATCCCGGGGCCGGCGGGTAAAGCTTCATGGGCGAGGGCATCGCAGCGCGCACGGGGCGGAGGAGAGGCGGAGGGGCCGCTGGGAGCTGCGTCCGGGCGGGGGGGGGGCGCTGGAGTGGGATGTGTACGCGCTGGAGGGCTGGGCTTTGGGGGAGAAAGATGGTGAGCAGGCCTTGGGGGCCCCGAAAAAGGCCAGCAGGGGTCGGGGGGAGGTGGAAAGCAGGGACTTTCGGAAGGACCAGCGAAGAGGAAGATGAAAACGAGGGCATGTGGGAAAGTGCAGTGTTTCGAGAAGGAGGACGGAGGGGAAAAGGGCTGGAAGAAGTGAGGAGATACTGCAGCAATTGTCTGTTTAGGGAGGGATGGTAATTTTAATCTTGATAGGAGACTCGAAGGTGTAAAGAGAACATGATAGCGGGGAAACGGGGTGCCAAAGCGTAGTAAGGGGAGAATAATAGAAATGAAAGCCTTGGGGCCTAATATTTTCCTTTTTCTTCCTGTAGGCGCCGCAGCAAATGGGACCAACCAGCTCCAGCCCCCCTTCTCTTCCTCCCACCGTCGGCTCCCGGTGGGGAGGTTACCAGCAGTGGGGGAAGTCCTGGGGGCTCCACGGCTGCTCCCTCTGGCGCCTTGGATGCTGCAGCCGCTGTGGCTGCCAAGATCAATGCCATGCTCATGGCCAAAGGGAAGCTGAAGCCACCTCCGAACGCTGCCGAGAAGGTATTTGAGGTTGGAGGGGCTCTGCTAACTGCAACTTCACTAGGGGTTATTTTGTAATTCTGTAATCGAACAGTTGTTTGTGTTAAGGAGAAAACGGTTACAGCAATTTAAAGGTCACTTAGTTTTGGAATTCATCACATGATATTTTGTCGTTTGTTTTTACGAGGCACTTTTGGTTGCTTTGATTACATTAATAGACCAAATAGTTCATTTTGTCTTTGTGCACTTAGTTCAGCCTAACTTCTGTCTATGTAATCATGTATAGCAACAATGTGATATGTTTTTCAGTACATGTGCATGTCCTCTGAAGTCAAAAGAAACGTTCAGGTAAATCAAGTGAGCTTTAAAATGTCTCTAGTCAGCTATACTAAAAAGTAAATAAATACTTGCAACATCCTTTATGATTAGAATCTGTAGGGGCTCATGGGTGGCTCAGTTGTTAAGTGACTGCCTTCAGCTCAGGTCATGAGCCCACTCAGCGGGAAGCCTGCTTCCCCCTCTCCCACTGCCCCTGCTTTGTGTTCCCTCTCTCGCTGTGTCTTTCTCTGTCAAATAAATAAAATCTTAAAAAAAAAATTAGAATCTGTAGATTTTTAATGATGCCTATAGTATAATTGAATGTGAAATAAAATGAATAATTTATATGTTGATAGTTTTGCTGTTTCACACAAATTGAGGAAATTTAGTCATTTTATAGAATTTCTGGTGTAATTAAAATTTCACGACTAGGATGGATCTGACCTTTGAAGTCTTTAATTTGTCTTGCAATAGAAGACAAGAATCTTCCTACAGGATGATGAGTATAGTGGCTGTTTGTATTGCTAGAATGCATACTTTGCACTTAAAAAAAATCTTTGCAGCAATTTAATGGGATGGATTACAGTTTACAAAGGAGGAGAACTAGGCTCACGGATGTAAATTGTGTAAGATCTGTAACGGCAGGCACGATGTCTGGCTTGAGTCACTTCAGATGGTCAGGTGTTCAGCTTTTGTTTGAAAGCCTCTACAGCTGGAAAATTCAGTGTGTTCTAAGACGGCTCATTCCATTAGAATTCTCATTTGAAAAGAAGTTCTTTGATTTCAATTAAAAATTGCCTTCCAGTGAAGAGATGGGTTCTGTGTTTGAAAATGCAATTTGGGTGAGTGATGAATGTGGTGATTAGCATGTTTATGACAGTTATTTCCCAATGTCTACGTATATCAAAACCTCCAGTTGTTCGCCTTAAATATCTACAATTTTTATTTGTCACTTATATCTCAGTAAAGCTGGGGGGGAAAGATGATACAATTTTTTGTTAGCCATCTAGTGTATGAGTATAACATCAGCAGAACGGCCATTATCTGTCTGGATGTTTAAATATTCAAGTTCTGCAGAATTGGTGGGAACTTTTAGTGAATTGGAAGTTCATTATTCATTGTATTTTTATTGATTGCAAGGATTGAAGCAATTGTCCATTTTAAGTTCTGCAAGGAATTATTAAAAGCACACTAAGGTGGGATGCTGCTTAAATCTTCAAATTCTTAACGCCGATGTTAATCATTTATTCATTTTTTTCCCTCTAAAAAGCAGTTGAGGGGTGCCTGGGTGGCTCAGTCGTTAAGTGTCTGCCTTCGGCTCAGGTCATGATCCCAGCGTTCTGGGATCGACCCCGCTTCAGGCTCCCTGCTCAGCAGGAAGTCTGCTTCTCCGAGACTCTCCCACTCCCCTTACTTCTGTTCCCTCTCACTGCCTCTCTCTCTCTGTCAAATAAATAAAATCTTTAAAAAAAGAAAATAAAAAAATAAAAAGCAGTTGAGCACAGCAGGAGGCAGCATGGTGCCAGTAGTGGACTTAGAATCAGAAAATGTGGATTTGAAACCCAGGATCCTTAGTTACTGGTCATGGGGCTTAGATATGTTATGGGGCCTCAGTTTCCTCTTCTGATGGGGTTGGCGGCATGTACCTGTGTGGTCCACGAGAGTAGTCAGTAGCCATATGTAGCTATTTAAATTAAATTAAAATTTAAAACTTAGTTCCTTGTCACAGCCTTTGGATATGAGGCTGTGGCTGTGTTGGACGGCCAGGTAGAGAACACCTGTGTCATCACGGGAGGTCCTGTGGGAGAGCACTGATAAGTACCTTTGATGGTGGCCAGTACTGAGCAGGGGCTGAACAGAGATGAGATATTGTTGAGTCTATGTAGTTTGTGTACACATGTTGAAAACTGTATCTAATGTGGGGCACCTGGGTGGCCCACTCCATTTTAAGCGTCTGACTCTTAATTTTGGCTCAGGCGTGATCTCACAGTCATGAGATCGAGCCCTGTGTTGGGCTCTGTGCTGGGTGTGGAATCTGCTTGAGATTCTCCCTCTCCTTCTCCCTCTCTCTAAGATAAATAAATCAGTCTCTTTAAAAAATGTATTTAGTGTATAAAGAAATACACTGTATTTTATCTTCTTTGAGCAGATTTGCCGAATCTTGGTCTAAGGCAACAAAGGGTTTGTGGAAGGCCATCTTGGGATGAAAATTTTTTCAGATAACTCATATCCGGAGTTGCCTATAGATTAAATTGAGAGAAACTAGATCAGGTTTTAGGATTTTGCTTGGCATTTCATTCATTCTTAGTTCTTCTTTGATAGAGAGTAATGGGTTGTCAGATAAGCTTTACGGGTTTTCCGGATCAGTGCAAGGATGGGACTGGTCGCAGGTGGTGTGCTGTGGCTGCAGTGTTGGCACAAGGGCAGCGTCCAGTCACACACATGAGGTGCGTGGACTCCGCGTCGTGCACTGGACTCTGCCCCGTATTCTGCTGCACGCACAGCTAGCGGGTTGAGCTGGAAAGCACCATAACTTGGTCCTTTAAGTTTCCTCGTGGAGATTGCAGCTCCTAGTCTGTAGGGTTTCTGGGATTATGTGGTCATAGAAGTGCAGACATGGGCAAGGTTCCAGAGAAATCTGATGATTGCCTTCAAGTAAATTGACAATACTTGATGTAGTGAGGTTTTGTTTGCTTGTTATTTCGTCTTTGAAGAATAACTCAAGAGTGTTTCCAACTGTGTTTGTAGGCAAGTAAAGGGAGCGGTAAGGTGGTGGTGGGACCTGGGGAGGGGCACTTGTAAATTGAATAGGAGAAACATACTATTTCATCTTGCAGACTGTCCAATGTACTCTCTCTTGTAGCTTCAGGCTGCTGGCAAAGGCCTAACTAGCAGTAAAAGCAAGGATGACCTGGTGGTGGCTGAGGTGGAGATCAACGACGTGCCTCTCACGTGCAGGAACCTGCTGACTCGGGGGCAGACTCAGGACGAGGTGGGCGGATGTCGGCCGTGGGGAAGGTGGCGGTGGGCGGTCAGCAAAACAAGACCTCTAACACAGACAGATACAAGTCAGATGTTTATGAGTGTCCAAAGTCAGGATTGGGTTGAATTAACTGCAGAGGAGCTTCTCAGTGAAGGTAAAGAAACAGATATGGGTGGGTTCCCCAGGTCAGCTGAGCAAGAAAAGACGGAATTGAGGTTTCAGGTGTAGGAGAGAACTCGTTCCTATCTATTGGTGTAGTGAATGAATGGGGAAAATCCATCTTCCTGCCTGCCATTGAAATCGATCAATTGCCACATCATCTTTTTAATAGAATGTTTCCCTTTTAGATCAGCCGACTTAGTGGGGCTGCAGTGTCAACTCGAGGGAGATTCATGACTGCTGAGGAGAAGGCCAAAGTGGGACCAGGGTGTGTATGCACATCCTTTGCTTTGGGGAAAGGTGGGGCACGTTAGTTTCATGTTTTCATTGTTAGGAAATGTGTGCAAAGACTTGGGTAGCTTTGTGTGTGTATATACACACGCTGTGTAGTGGAGTTGGGGACACCTCAGACATGTAAGGAGTGTTGGCAGCTGTGTTCCTTCCTATTGCTCTTTGGATTATTTATTTCGCAGGTAACATTTTATTGGAGAAAACAAATTATGGTAAAGTGTGAAATGAGATAATTGCTACATTTACTGTATGCACTTCCAAACTTTTGTATGGGAATATTTCCCCCAACAAAAGCGTCTGTATTTTGTTGTAACTCCCTTTTAAAAAAAAACCTCCTTTTATCAGACAACTCATTGCCTCTACGATGGCCATAGGCTGTAAGGTTTTCCGCCGTAAGGTTTTCCGCTGAAAGGTTTTGTCCCCTTGTCCTTGCATCCCTCCCATGACTCAGTTTTGAGGGCAGGTAGTCGGGCAGTGCAAAACTTTTCACACTGGCTTAAACTAAATATAATTAGGAGGCAAAACTTGGTCCCTACCTGAAACCAAGAATATATTTCAATTCTGTGTATGTACTGGTTGCTGTTTTGAACTTTTTTATCTTTAAATACTGTTATTTTTTACCAATAGCTTTATATTAACTGTATGGTTTTTGATGACCTCCATTATTATCAAAATCAGAATTTAAGCCACTTTACATTTAGAATCTAGAGTCCCCTTGGTTGTGGGCCTCACAGACATGGGTCTACAGGCCACCGTCACTTTTGCCCCTTTAATTTGGATAGCCAGGAGCACAACTGCCCATAACCTGTTAGACAGCCAACAAAAAGGAATTTTATTCTCAGACTTCAGGTTATCTCAGTTGACTGGATGCCAGTATTCATGAGCCCCGAAGAACAGATTTGATCCCTGTGTGGACCAATTAACTTGAAGCAGCCAGAAAAGTTTGTTTATTCCCCAGCTGTAAAACCATATTTCTAGAAATTTGCAACACCATTTCCTTGTATGTAGTGCCTTTTACTTATTTGGAAACTGTAAACGTGATGGATTTGATTTGTGACCCATATGGTTCCTTTGGTCATGACCAGTTTGGGATCACCATTTTATGTTTCTCTTGTAGGGATCGTCCGTTATACCTCCACGTTCAGGGCCAGACGCGGGAATTAGTGGACAGTAAGTAATGGTTTGGCTCACATCCCACATTTTATGGAGGACAAAGTACAGGGCTGTATGGAATAAGTCGGCAGAATGTTGCTGGTGGCTGTTGTAACTTGTGTATGAATTGCTTATGAGTGTGCTGGGGGCACGAGGCTGAGGACCACATATTTGGGTGTCCCGTAAAATGGATTAATACAGGGGTAGTTGCACATTGGCCTTGGTCTGTCATTGGGAACTAGTCAGTTCCTTCCTTCCTTTGGTATCCTATCTCACTCTGCTTTTCCATAGGAGCAGTAAACCGAATCAAAGAAATTATCACCAATGGGGTGGTCAAAGCTGCCACGGGGACGAGTCCAACTTTCAATGGTGCGACAGTCACAGTGTATCACCAGCCGGCTCCCATCGCGCAGTTGTCTCCAGCAGTGAGCCAGAAGCCTCCCTTCCAGTCCGGGGTATGTTTGGTGGAGAGATCGTCAACAGCTTTGTCATTTCTGTAAAAGTGGTATATGTCAAATAATGTGGAAAGTATGAGGAAAAATCCTGAAATCCAACCTGAGGCTTACTACAACCTGATGCTATCCTATTAATGGACCATTTCGGCTTCCAAGATGCAGTGAACATCTGAACACACATGTCTTTACTTTGACGTATTCTAGAAAGGGTGTCTATGGATCAGAGCATGTCCACGCCATACATTTGGAAGTCAGTGGTTTGTGTTTGTGTGTATAAATGTGACGGCAGCTGGAGGACTAAGAAGGCTGAGTCTGGTGAAGTAAGACTCTGCTGATACAACCCTCCTAGAGAATAGGGTGGGAGAGAGCAGCCCTCACTGGAGAACCCCCGGGCTGACTGTACCACCCAACATGCTTCTCTGGTCTCACCGGAGACTCTGCTGTGGGTGCCTGCTGCCCTAGGCAGTCCGGGGCTGGGGGTGCGCGTGGTAGTGAGTCTTCGCTTTTGTACCTGGTAAGTAGATTTTGCTGAATGGAGGAAGGTGTTCACGCTCTAGGTAGGCACGTGGCCTTTGTAGTGCTTGTTTAAATGAAGCTCCTTTATGAAATTTGTTTTTTATGGACTCAGCGGTGGAAGTTATAGGGGTCCTTATTCTGGCAGTGATTAAAAGTTTCTGGAGGATTAAAGTTTTCTGCAAAATGATTTTCAAGATTCGGATTTAATTAGTGTCGTGTGTTTAATCCGAGGTGTTCTGTTCTTCTGCAGATGCATTATGTTCAAGACAAATTATTTGTGGGTCTAGAGCATGCTGTGCCCACCTTTAATGTCAAGGAGAAAGTAGAAGGTCCAGGCTGCTCCTATTTACAGCACATTCAGATTGAAACGGGTGCCAAAGTCTTCCTAAGAGGCAAAGGTTCAGGTTGCATTGAGCCAGCCTCCGGCCGAGAAGCTTTTGAACCCATGTACATTTACATTAGGTACGTATGGATGGGTGGGCCGAAGACATTGGAATGCTTGTCAACTGCTTAGTACAGGCAGGAGTGATTCAAAAGGAGTAAGAAAATAGGTTTAATAAGTAGTAACATGAGGGATGTAGGTCAATACTAACGATAATCACTTTATAATTAGAACTGTTGAATTGGGAAGTGGAATTGTCTCTTTTCGTATTGAGGTTCTTGGGTTTTATACACATCTGTGACCCTAAAATGAGCTGTGATGAGCCTAAAGTCATCTTCATTTAAACCTGTGGTGATGGGGTGCCGGTGCCTCAGTTGTAAGCATCTGCCTTCGGCTTGGGTCATGATCCTGGGGTCCTGGGATCGAGCCCCACATCGGGCTCCCTGCTCAGTGGGGAGCCTGCCTCTCCCTCTCCCTCTGCCCCTCCCCTCTGGTGGTGCTTGCTCCCTCGCTGTCTATCAGATAAATAAATAAAATCTTAAAAAACAAATAAATAAACCTATGGTGTTATTAACACATTTTGCAGTTACTTTAGTGACCTTTTTTTTTTAGAAGATTTTATTTATTTGAGATAGAGCGTGAGCACGCGAGCCAGGAGACAGAGGGAGAGGGAGAAGCGGACTCCCCGCTGAGCAGGGAGCCTGACTTGGAACTCCGTCCCAGGACCCCGGGATCATGACCTGAGCCAAAGGCAGACGCTCAACCAACCGGGCCACTCAGGCGCCGCTATTTTAGTGACTTTTAAATGTTTTTTAATATCTTTATCTCAAAGAGACCAATGAAGTATTTGTCTTAATGATACTTGGCATAGGTTAAAGGGCTGAGAAGACATTATTTTGTGATTTTTCAGAAACTTAGATTGGTGCTGTGTTGAATATATTAAATTTGTAAACAGCATACAAAGTGAGAGCAAAATTTTGTATCCTTTACTCTTCTCCTCTTTGAATTTTTGGTTTGTACTTCTCTGCAGTCACCCCAAACCGGAAGGCCTGGCTGCTGCCAAGAAGCTCTGTGAGAATCTCTTGCAAACAGTGAGTTCTGTTTGTGGCTCTTATTCAGCAGGGCTGTGTCTTAGCGATTTTCCCACCGGTATTGGTTTCCTGGGGCTGCCATCTCAAGTTCTCACAAACTAGGTGACTTAAAACAACAGAAATTTATTCTCTCACTGTTCTGGAAGCCAGCCAGCCAGTCAGAATCAGAGTGTGGGCAAGGTTGGTTCCTTCTGAACGAATCCTGTGAGGGAGAATGTTCCATGCCTCTCCCAGCTTGCTGGTCTTTGCATTCTTTCCCCATGTCAGCAGAGCTCCATGCTCTGCCCCCATTGTCTCCTGGCCTCCTCCTGTGTTTCCTTGTCTGTCTGTCTCTCGTAAGGGTAGCAGTCCTTGCATTTAGGGCCCACCGTGACCCAGCATGACTTTACGTTAACAACCTGTATCTGTGAAGACGTGGTTTCCAGATAAGGTCATGTTCTGAGGTTCTGGGTGGACTTGAATTTTGGCACTGTTCTGGCAACTCAGATTCTCCATAAGGAAGACAGACTTCCTTCTTCAGGGTCATAGCTGGCGTGCATTTCTTCTTCAGAGACTGTTCCAGTGTGGAATTTGAAATGTGTAGTGCATCAGTGTAAAATCTCAGTGCTGTCAGCTATTTAAATAGTGCTTTCAATCTTGGCCAAGCTGTTTACCGGTGGGCAGTCCAAGTTCTTTTTAGAAGTAAGTGCAGCTAGAGTAAGGGCAGAGCTGTAATAGTTTAAACCAGTTAGCAATGCCTTTGGGCTAATTGCTCGTTTGATTATCTGTTCTTTTTATTCTATAATCTAGTAGCCACAAGTTAATCCAGCAGGGCCAGTTGTAGAGCCCCTGAGGGCAATCAGATTTGGGGGTTGCATTTATTCGGCCTTGTGTTATTTGGTATTGAAGGGTGCCCTTCTGGGAAGCTGCGTTCTTTGCTTTTGTGAAGTAACCTGATTTACCATGCCTTGCGCCAGATAACTTCCCTGACCACCCTCTGTGTGTCTCTGTTGACACTGAAGTTACTGACTCGGTGGGGTGTTCACAGTGAAGAACTGGATGAGGGGACGTACCGGCCCTGTGTTGAGCCCCGAGCTCCTTGAGGACAAGTCCGTCAATAAAAGCATGAATGAATTGACAACCTAGGAATTTCCTAACTTTGTTTCTGGCTCTGAATGATTTTGTACCTCAGAATTGAGTCTCGTTGGGGGATTTAGGAAGTTCCCGATTCCTACATCCTGCTTCATAATTTATATGGTGCACCTTATCAAAATTAATTGATTAATTGATTTTTAAAAAAGATTTTATTTGTCAGAGAGAGAGCGAGCACATGCACAAATGGGGACCAGCAGGCAGAGGGAGAAGCAAACTCCCCGCCGAGCAGGGAGCCCGATGCAGGACTCCATCCCAGGACCCCGGGATCATGACCTGAGCCAAAGGCAGATGCTCAGCCGACTGAGCCACCCAGGCGTCCCTGATTAATCGATTTTTTTTAAATAATTTATTTTTAGAGAGTGGGGGAGGGACAGAGGGAGAGTCTCAAGCAGACTCCGAGCTGAGTGTGAGCCCGACGTGGGGCTCGATCCCATGACCCTGAGACCACAACCCAAGCTGAAACTAAGAGTTGGACACTCAACCAACTATGTCACCCAGGTGCCCCTTGATTGATTGATTGATTGGTGGGGTTTTTTTTAAGACTTAATTTTTAAGGAATCTCTACACCCAGTGTAGGACTCGAACTCAACCCCAAGCTGAAGAGTCGTATGCTCTACTGACTGAGCCAGCCAGGCGCCCCGTGTCTGATTACAATTTAGATGTAAACAAGTCCAAATTTATTTGAAATATCGGTGGGAATTTTTTTTTCTTTTTTACTCAGTGGAAATGTTTTTAATTCCTAGCTGCTTTGGTCCTAGAGTTGTATAATCGGACCCTTGCAAATACCCCGTGAATTGGGACTGTCCCATATGAATTTGTTTTCCCTTCTCTTCCAGGTTCATGCTGAATATTCTAGATTTGTGAATCAGATTAATACTGCTGTACCTTTACCAGGTGTGTATGTCTTAAAGTGTTAAGGAAAAGAAATATTTTGTTAGTGATATTTATGTATAAAATAGGATAGTTAAGGCTAGACGTGCCAGGGCGCTGATAGTGTCCCCTCCAACTTACGGTAATTTGGAAAGCCGTTTGTACCTCAGTATTTTTCTTCCCTAGAGATTAAGTTAATATTCAGCTAAAATGTCTCGTTTTGCTGCAGCTGATTAAACACTTTTTTTCTTCCCCCTCAGGCTATACACAACCCTCTGCTATAAGTAGTGTCCCTCCTCAGCCACCATATTATCCATCCAATGGCTATCAGTCTGGTTACCCTGTTGTTCCCCCTCCTCAGCAGCCAGTTCAGCCTCCCTACGGAGTACCAAGCATGGTGCCACCAGCTGTGTCACTGGCACCGGGAGTCTTGCCAGCATTACCTACTGGAGTCCCACCTGTGCCAACACAATACCCGATAACGCAAGTGCAGCCTCCAGCTGGCACTGCACAGGTAGGACGCGGGGTGTGAACCCGGAGAAGTGGCCGGGGACAGGTGCACAGGTGGTGGTGTCTTTCCGAAAGAAAGAGTGTGTCGTTACTGTGTAACGTGAGGTCCTCTTCTCCTGCGTCGTCATCCCGAGCTGCCCCAGGGCTTCGGAGCGGCGTGTACACGTGTGTATCCGTCCCGAAGGCTCTAGTTCGTGTCACGAGTCTTTCCACCACAGAGTGGTTTAGAAGAGGAGTCAGGAAGCCTGCTCTGGAATGCCAGGTGGCAGATAGCTTAGGCTTCGCGGGCCACGCAGGCTCTGCCACACCCGCTGCCCTCCATTGCTGGGACAGAAGCAGCCGGGGACAATACGAATGACCACGCACGGCTGGTCCCAAAACACTGGATTTCCCGAAGTGGATCACGAGCCACAGTTGTGGTTTGCCGCGCTGTGGGCTGTCACTTGCCTGCACCTCCCTCGAGGAGGAGGGGACCGGCCTACGTGCCTTTCCATGATTAGAACTGAGTTACTAATCTTCAAAAGAAATACACCATATGCAGGGGTTCTGGGCCGAGAGAGACATGAACTTTACAACTTAAGGATTATAAATGTTCTCAAACTACATAAGAAGCTAGAGTTTTAGGACAGGGCAGGTAGCCAGCCCATCCACGTGGATGATGTACTCCCTTCTCTGAGGCAGGGCAGAAGTGAGTGAGCGCACGGAGATGGATTGATGGTAGGCCCTTCTCTGTGGGCCTCTCAGAGTGCACCCGGGCCACCTGCTGACCGGTGGGCTGTGAGCACTGAAGGGGGCTTGCAGTGTGAGACAGCAGAAGACTTCCCTAACTTCTGGTTGTGACCCCTGGTCCCCTTGCGTTCTGTGTTTGGCAGGGCCATAGGTCTCCAGCTTTGAGCCACATTGCCTTGTGACCAGAAAGCAGTAGGACAGGCTAGCCCTTTAGGGTTGGGCTTTAGACATAGGCTGCCAGGGTTCCTCATGCTTTCCTGTGATTGAGATGTGCAATCCTGGGATGTGACTTAGCCTATCCAGGCTTTGGTTTCCTTCTAGAAAATGGGCATGATGATACTGTCTCAGAGGTTGCAAGGATTAAGGGAGATGACCCAAGCATTCAACAGGTATTAGCCGTTTTGTTTTTTGAGAAGTGCTTGTTTTCTCTGAGACATCCTGGATCAGTCCTCATTCCTTTTTGGAACAATCTCTTACAATATTTGGACAGATTCCCTCTTTCTGTAACAACTTATCCCTAGAAGTGGCAGATGAACTTGCCTTTGCCACAAGCATTAGCAGCCTTTATAGTCAGAAAGAGCTAATCACATATATTAGAGGGGTCTAAATGGAGAATGTTCTTGCTGGATAACTTCTGAACTAAGTAAGTGGCTGGAATTTTTCTTTGTTGGTCCTAACAGCTCCAGTGCAAAAGCACATTTTTCCTGAGAGTTCAAAGCACTGGAGAGATTGTCAGTTTTGCATTTCCCTACCACAAAGGTGGGAAGGCTAGGCTTTCCTGTCCCCAAATGATCCAGGAGGGAAGCTAAGGACCAGAGATACACGATTTCTAGGACACACATGGATTTATTAAAGTCTGTTGTGATACTGTTTTCTTTATTAAGTGGCTGGACATTCTCACACCTTTTCCCCCCCGGTTTGTTTTGGTCCCAGAGTCCGATGAGTGGGCCTTTTATTCCTGCTGCTCCTGTCAAAACTGCCTTGCCTGCCGGCCCCCAACCCCAGCCCCCACCCCCGCCCCAGCCCCCACTCCCAACTCAACCCCAGGCACAGAAGAGGCGATTCACAGAGGAGCTGCCTGATGAACGAGAATCCGGACTCCTTGGATACCAGGTTAAATAAAATACCCTACTTTCCTCACCTTACCTCACTGTATTCGCCCTAAAGAAAGATCAGTTCACGTCTGTATTAACCGTCCTCCCAATACTAGATTTCTGTTTTCTGGAACCCATTTAGATTAGGTTTTTTCCCTTGGGGGGTTAGTTTAAAGCAAGAGTGACTCCCTTTGGGTGGGTTGGTCTTTGGGATCAGTATAAGAAAATACAAAGCTCCACGTGGAGAGAGGTCGGGAGGTCTATGACTGTCACCTAGAAGGAGTTCTGTAGAATTCCGCACCTCCTCTTATCCATACGGCACTCCCGAGAGCCTCAGATAATTCTCATTTCTGCTCTACCTACCAACATATGGTTTGTACTTAAACCTTGGCTCTCAATTTACTGTTCTTTCCGTGCATAAAAGAGAGCAGGTACTTTCTCCAGTCCCCACCACCTGCAACAAAAAGTGGGCAGAAATGTAGTGATTCTGTGCACACATGTTACATAAGTATTCGTTCAAGAAGAGAGTTTTTAAAAATATTACTTAAATGTGAAGTTTTAAATAAATGGGTAGTTTTGGTGCCATTTTGTTTTATCAGGAGAAGCACCTTCACTTTTTGCCAGAGCCCTTGACCTGTTCTTTGAAACAAACTAAAGTTTATAAAAGGGTAGTTGAAAGCAGATACACGTAGCATGACCCAGTCCTGCAGAGAAAGATCCCGTCTCCTTCAGCTGTGGTTATGCTCCAGATCCCAGAGGGCTGTGGAGGGAGCTTACGGCAGCTGACCAGAAAGACGAGGCACTTGACAGTTACGTTAAGGAGCGAAGTCAATGCAGCAGTTGTAGATTTGCTAATGCCGCTGTATTTTTCTGCTCATAGCATGGACCCATTCATATGACTAATTTAGGTACAGGCTTCTCCAGTCAGAATGAGATTGAAGGTGCAGGATCGAAGCCGGCAAGTTCCTCAGGCAAAGAGCGAGAGAGGGACAGGTGAGTTCGTTGGAGCGTCATCACGCGAATGACTCCCATGTCAGTGCTTTGCACCGTTAGTGTGGGTAACGGTCGTTGCCGTGAGCTTCCATGTTCTCACGCTGTCATGAAGGGGCGTCTGGGGGGCTCAGTCAGTTGAGCGTCGGACTCTTGTTCTCAGCCCAGGTCTTGATCTCGGGGTCGTGAGTTCACTCCCTGAGTTGGGCTGCATGCTGGGTGTGGAGCCTACTTAAAAAATAATAATAATGGATCAGTCAAAGTGTAATGAAATCCTTTGGCTTATATAAACTCCTTTTTTTTTTTTCTTTTTTAATAACTGCTGCACTGCTGGAGTACGCTGCCCCTCTCCCAGTGTCGCGGCCGTCACCCCAGGCTTTGGGTCATTCCGTTCTTGCTTCACTGTCCCGGTCTTGGGCATTTTCCTAACTGTAGGCAGTGACCGAAGTCTTACACAAGCCGTGTTTGCTACTAAGAATCCTAGAATACTGGGGCTCCTGGGGGGCTCAGTTGGCTGAGCGTCTGCCTTCGGCTCAGGTCATGATCCTGGGGTCCTGGGATCGAGCCCCGCATCGGGCTCCCTGCTCAGTGGGAGTCTGCTTCTCCCTCCTCCTCTCCCTCTGTCCCTCTCCCCCTGCTGGTGCTCTCTCTCTCTGTCTCAAATAAGTAAAATGTTAAAAAAAAAAAAAAAAAAAGAGTCCTAGAATATTATGGACTGAGGTACTTGAATGGGGGTCCAGCTGCCATCCAGTGCTTGAGAACCCCCCCTGTCCTGTGTGGTTTGTTGAGCCTTCCTGGGGCGGGCCTGGCTTCCCACAGCAGTGCCGCTGCTTTTGTTCGGGCTAGCAACTTGTTATCTTACAACTGGCTTATTAGCTCACAGGGTGAGGTCAGGTGGAAAGGGTGGAGGTGAACGGTTCGACTACCCAGGGAGAAGGTGCGATTGATCGAATCTGTCTGAAAGGCTGTCATGGTTTTTCTTCTAACAGGCAGTTGATGCCTCCACCAGCCTTCCCAGTGACTGGAATGAAAGCAGAGTCTGATGAAAGGAATGGGTCTGGGGCCGGAGCAGGGGGCCACGGTGAGTGAGGTGTAGCTGGGGACACGAGGGCAGCTAAGACTGGTCCTAAGTTACTAGTTTTCTGACCTGATGTTCATTCAGGTGGCACTTGTTCAGGTGTTTAATCCAACTTAAAATCCACAGGCTAAGGAGGATACTTTTTTTTTTTTTAAATAAGACCAGTATATAGTTACATAAGCTTTTCTTTTCAATCAAAGTTTGTCTAGAAAAGTTAGTCAACTTACATTTTATACATAGCATCATTAAAACCCTAGGAAATACTAATGATTGGTAGGTCATTTCAAAATTTTGTTGCCTTTGTTGTCAATACCTGGAGGTAATCTGATAGAGACTTAAGGGTTGATATTTCGGGGCGCCCAGCTGGCTCAGTTGGTGGAACATGCGACTCTTGGTCTCGGGGTTGTGAGTTCAAGCCCCATGTTGGGTGTAGAGCCCACTTTTAAAAAAGATTGATTTTTCTTTGTATTGGGAGGTGAGCTACATCTCTCCTCATAGGTCTTTTGGTTGTGAATGGTCAGCCTGTGGCTGTTAAAAAAATGTTGCCTCCTAGTATTCCAGAATTTAGAGGAATATGGGATCACTTGTGTTCTTTGTCTGTAGTCCTAATAAAAATGAGCAGAAGAAAATACATTTTTTTCTTTTCTTAACTTCTTTTCTTTTAACTCTTTAAAAGGTGAAATATCAGCATCCAGAGACTTATTTGCTAACTTTCCTTTTTTTTCTTTTTTTTTTTTTTTTTTTTTTTTTTTTTTTTTTTTTTTTTTTTTTTTTTTTTTTTTTTTTGTGTTTCTTTTTTCTTTCTCTGTTTTCTTACATGGTTCTGGTGGATTCACATTTGCTGATGCTGGTGCTGTTTTTCGTGTGATCTTCAACGTTTTTGGGTGACCATTGACCCTGTGACCTCAAAATGGTGTCCAACTAACCACTTACAATTAACATCTTTTTTTTATTAACGAATTTATGGTATTTTTTTTTTTTTTTGTCTTGGTGGGGGATGGGGTTGGGTTGTTTTTCTCTATTCTAGAGTATCCAGTCAAGAAGATGAAAACTGCAGAGAAGGGATTCGGGTTGGTGGCTTATGCTGCAGATTCATCTGATGAAGAGGAGGAGCATGGGGGTCATAAAAATGCAAGTAGTTTTCCACAGGGCTGGAGTTTGGGGTATCAGTACCCTTCGTCCCAACCACGAGCTAAACAACAGATGCCGTTCTGGATGGCCCCATAGGAAACAGTGGAACAGAGCTTTGACCCTCGGTGACTCTCTTTAGCAATAATGCATGCATTTGATTTCGTAAGACTCTGGGGCCTGTACTGGGAACCACCATGGACCTTTGCAGAAGTTAGAGATGCAGTGTCCCCTTTCTTAAAGGGGTTTCATTCTTTTTTAAACATCCTTGTTTCTGCAGTGACATAGTATCTGTTAAAATTAGAATCACAGATGTGTCTCAGCAGCTTTTTAACAGTTGGTGAAATGTGCTTGTTACGCAGAGCGTCCCAGCAGGGTCATTCCAGCACGCATTTAACCTGTCCAGCCTTTCCACGTGAACGGCCCCTATTCTGACAAAAAGAAAGTTATTTGTATTTTACTACTGTTTGGTCAGTTTTGCTGACAACTGGTTACAAACAAAGCCTTACTATTTATTAGTGGGGAGATGATTTTAAGACCATCCTTCCCTTTCAGCACCATTTAATCTAAGAACAGTTCATCCCTATTTCATTTTTGCATTCTTTTGTTTTGGAAAATGCAGTTTTACTCATTTAAAGCTGTTGGAAGTAGCTGGATCCTGAGTAGGAAAATGAAGGGTTTCTTTTTGTTCCCCTTCGTTATGTCTTTTTATTGGGATGATCCAAAGCTGGCACCTGCAGGCACTCTTGTCCCAGAAAAAGCCATTGCAGTTTTATTGCCCTTCTAATAAGCTCCATGTCTTCAGCTGGGTCCGAGAAAACTGCTTGATCAAAAGCTGGTCAGAACTCGTCACAGAAATGAAACACAGTGGTCTGTCTCTCTCAGAACTGGTTGCAGCTAAGAGAGATTTGACTGCTCACAATAGGATGGATGGTGGACTTAGTGACTGAAATTGCAACTTGTCCTTTTTCTTGGCATTACAGGTTTTGCCAAAAGAACTTTTTTGTATCAAATATTGATGTGTGAAAGAAGGAGCTAGTCTGCTGAACCAGGAGTAGTTTGAGATACTGAACTGTCATTTTTGCACATTTGAATACTTTGCAGGCTGGCTTTGTATAAACATATTCTCTGGTTTCCTATATGTTGTAAATATTTAGACCATAATTTCATTATAAATAAATGTATGAATATTCTGTTTGTGGTTTCTCTTCTCTCTCTTCCACAACCCATCCATACGCTAAAATTTACAAACTTCTGCTGATAAGCATCAGGATATTATAACCCACCAGAAAAATAAATACGTGGGTCCAGAAGTTTGCATATAGTCCCAAGAGTGTATGACGTTCCAGAGTAAACCCTTCACAAAGTCCAGATGAAAACCTGGAGGATAATTCTGGTGGACTCCCTCCATTCTCGCATATTAGCCCTCCACTGAACTCGGTTAGTGAGGGAGTAAAATACATTTTTAAAGGAAATACACATAATTCACAAATTAGTCTTGGGAAAGCATTCCTACGAAGGCTGGGTAGAAACAGCCATTTCCCGGAGCCAAGTTCCCCCTGGAGCCTGCGTGCAGCCCCCGAAGAGCGGTGACGGGGCCCTGGTTACGCAGTGTTGAGTTAAAGCCCGTGTGGAAGCGCCTGAGCTCCGGCCGCGGTCGCGCGTTCATTTCACGACAAAGCAAGAAGCCTGCTCCTGGAAGCGCATTGAAGCGCATTGCCTGCGTGGGGTCCGCGCACCTCGGCCCCTCAGAGCCCCGGCACTGCAGCTGCGTCTGCGCTGTTTCGGGGAGGATTTGGTGGGTTCCCATTCGGCCCCAATTCGGCTTTTGTCACGAACGGCCCCCACCAAGGTCGCCCCGCTTCCCCTCGCGCGTGCGCACACCGGCGACCCCGGCTCTCCGGTGGGGGCGGGGCTCCCGGGGCGGGGCCATGCACGTCACGCGGCCCCGCCCCCCCGCGGTGGCGCCATCTTCCCCGGCCACGGGAGGGGTCACAGGTCAGCGCCGGGACCTTGCGTGGGTCGGGCGGGTGGGCGAGCGGGGGTCGGCGCGGCGCGCGGGCGGGGGCGGGAACGCGCGGAGGGCCTGGGGGCCTGAGCGGCCGCCTCCTGGCCTCTGTGCCGGCGCGCTGGTCTGAGGAGGAAGCCTAAGTTGTTCGGCCGCTTTTGTTTTTCTTCTGGAAACTGCAGTACTTGGGAACGCTGTGTGGTGTCACCCGCCGGACCGCCCGGGGGGGTGAGGAGGCGCCGGGCCGGTGGGGGGGGCGGGGGGCAGCGCGGGGGGCGCCGGTTGCGGCCAGGGCGCAGCGCGTACTCCTTGCTTTCCAGGTGCGCGTCCCGAGGGACCATGGAGCCGGGGCCGCGCCCCGCGGGCAGCGGCTGCGGCAGCCCCGCCGGCCTCTCCCGGGAGTACAAGCTGGTGATGCTGGGCGCCGGCGGCGTGGGGAAGAGCGGTAGGTGCCCGTGCTCCCACTTCCCGCACCGAGCCAGATGGGAGGCTGACAGTTGTTCTTTTGCGGATTTTAACTTTCGTTTCTTGTTTCGAAGCCATGACCATGCAGTTCATCAGCCACCGATTTCCAGAAGATCACGACCCCACCATCGGTAAGTCACGTTACCACTTCAGTCTCCAAATAAACTGTGTAGACCTGTCGTGGTGTCAGTTGTTGAAACCGTGTTCAGCTACTCCGGAGCGTTTCTTGGTGTCCTTACAAGATTTTTTACAGGAATTTTACAGCACTTGGTGAACAGATATTTCTTTTTTCCTCGCTTAACTCGGTAGGGCGGTAAGCTGTCTTCGGCGTCTTTGTCAACGTTCACGGAACACTTTGTCCGTTAGGTTTTCGTGGTTCCCAGGCTGTGTCGCCAGGTGAAAGGAAAAGTGTCCCGGCCTCGAAGCCGTTCGCTGTCACTTCTCTAAGGGTCTCTGGCTCTGTAACTATGAGTCAGCTGGTTTGAACTTCCACAAAAGGAAGCAGAGAAACGAGTCCAGCCGGCCTGCTGCGCCCTGACCACTCAGACCTGCAGCCCGCGCTCTTCCCCTGGAAGCTCTTCCTACACTTCCTTGTTCCTCGAGCTTATCACGTAGTGAGGTCTTCTCTCACGTCTTCTCCAACAGTCAGCGCTCTGTGGCCGGCAAAACGCTGGGGGAGTAAAAACATTTTGTTTTGCCTTTTGAAAAAATTGCTATTCCCTGCTGAGACAATTAAGAACATTACCGTCGGGTGGGGGAATGGGATAGGCCGGTGATGGGTAGTAAGGAGGGCACGTATTGCATGGTGCACTGGGTGTTATACACAACTAATGAATCATCGAGCCTTACATCGAAAACCGGGGATGTACTGTATGGTGACTAACATAATATAATAAAAAATCATTATAAAAAATATATATATATATATTAAAAAAAAAAAAAAAGAACATTACCGTCATTCCTGAACTATAAGGTAGCAGATTTGATTCCAGGGGGTTATGTCCCAGGATGAAAAAAAATGGAGGGGAGTGGGGGTGCCATACTACTAGTATTTTCAGAGTGGGACATTGTGTCAGGATCCTGGGTCTCTAGGAGGGATTTCCGTTGGGTCAGGCCTCTGCTGCTCCGTTTTCCACAAAGCCAGCGAGCTGTGTCAAGCCAGGTTTGGATGTAGTCATTTTACACAGCACATGCTTCTGTGGCTTGAGGAAAATAGAAACCCTGTTTGTTTTTTTAAACATACAGCATTGCTCTGGGATTCCAACTATGTTGGGAATTTTAGAAATAAACTCAGTTTAGGACTTAATTTACTTAGAGCTCCACAAATATTTTTCCCTTTCTTTAAAGTAAAAGTCATACGTGTTCTCTGAAAGAGCTAATTTCTTTAATCAGTTGATTTCCCCCCCCCCCAGTCAGCTGCTCTCCTGAAAGTATCACCTGATTCAACAGTAAATACCTAGTTATCTTGAGTTCCCATTATGTGCCAAGCACTGTAGTAGGCCCTGGAAGTTCAGTGGTGAACAAAAAGATGCAGCAGTTGCTCTCATGGAGTTTATAATTTAGGGCCTTTTCTTTAGGGGGCTTTGTTGCAGACTTTGGCTGCTAAGTCTAAGAAGAAAAACTCTGTAGCCAGTACACGTGCAAGTGTGTGTATATGGTACATACATACGCATAACTAAAGCACCAGGAAATTGTGTTTATGTCAGTACAGGTGGTATGCGCTTGTATTTTTTTTTTTTTTTGGTAGATTTTTGCTTATTTATGTCAATATTGGTCCCAACGCATTAAATTCATTTACAACTCACTAATCCTAATGGATCATGACCTGTAGTTTGAGAAACATTGGTTTAGTGAGCTCTTTATCTTTAAGGAAGAGTCATGAGCAGGGGTTCAAGAAAAAATATTGAGGGACGCCTGAGTGGCTCAGTTGGTTGAGCATCTGCCTTTGGCTCAGTCATGATCCCAGGGTCCTGGGATTGAGCCCCGAGTCAGGCTCTCTGTTTAGCCGGGAGCTTGCTTCTCCCTCTCCTGCTGCTGCTCCCCTTACTTGTACTCTCTCTCTCTGTCAAATAAATGAATAGAATCTTAAAAAAAAAAAAAAAAGAAAAAGAAAAGAAAAAATATTGAAATACACTGGGGTATAAGCAGCAGTTGTTTAAATGATGGAAATATCGAGTGGTTTTTTTTCTTTTTTAAAATTTCCTTGTATTTTCCAAGTTTACTATAATAATACACATAAATTTGTTTTCATAAAGAAGAAATTATGACAATCTGGGTTATTTAGAAAAAGTGAACGATGGTTTTTCTTTTTTGTATAGTATTAAAATGAGGAGGGACCATAGTATTTGGTTAAGTATGTAAGGTTGTTTGGGTTTTTTTAAGATTTTTACTTATTTATTTGACAGAGAGAGAAAGAGTGCACAAGCAGGAGGAGCAGCAAAGGGAGAGGGAGAAGCAGGCTTCCCGCCAAGCAGGGAGCCCAATGCAGGACTTAATCACTGGGGTCCTGGGATCATGACCTGAGCTGAAGGCAGATGCTTAACCGACTGAGCCAGCCAGGTGCCCCTATATAAGGCTTTGGAGTCAAAGAGCCCTTGGTTTTAATTCTGCTGTATAATGAACTTTGTAATATGGGAAAAACATTTTATGTTTCAGAATTGAATTTTCTTTTATCTGTAGAATGGAGATAATACTACTATGGATTATGGATTAGGATATTTGTCGCTATTGGAATATTGCCACTGTTGAATGAATTAAGGTATACAGATTACTTAGTATAATGCCTGGCATCTAATAACTGTTTAACAAATGGTAAAGTTACTTTTCGAGCCTAATTTTTGAAGGAGAGAGAGAATCTTAAGCAGGTTCCACGCCCAGCTCGGAGCCCACTGTGGGGCTCAGTTTCACAATCCTGAGCTCGTGACCTGAGCCGAAAACGAGAGTCGGACACTTAACTGACTGAGCCACCCAGGCGCCCCAGAGCCTGATATTTCTTAAAAAGACAATCAGAATCCTTTTTTAGCTTAGAATTGTAGATGAAGTATTATAAATTTAAACAACAAATAAATTTATGTCATCACTTAGGTGAAAAACACACAACACCTCAGTAGAAGACCCAAATTATGTATCTAAATGGATTGAGCATACTTCCTGAGAAAATCTGGGTGTTTAAAGAACTGTGTGTAATCTACTTTAAGATGAATTTTAAAATAAGGTTGCAGGATGCCCAGCTCTCCCAGTTGGTAGAGCATTCGACTCTTGATCTCAGGGTCCTGAGCTGGAGCCCCCTTTGGGCATAGAGATTACTCAAGAAAAAAATTGAGGTTGCATATTCGTGTGTTTATGGGTTTATAGTACACATTTCTTCCTTCCTGTAGAAGACGCTTATAAAATCCGGATCCGTATTGATGATGAGCCTGCCAACCTGGACATTTTGGATACGGCTGGACAGGTATTAAGTCTCAGAACGCCATGTGTAAAGGTGTTTTCACTCTAGTAGAGGGGAGGGGGAAGGCTTACGCAGAGAAGATCACCAGTTCATCTCTCTTAATTTTTCATGCCCTCTGACTCAGGATAGCAGGTAATTGATATATGTCTCTTCTTCGATCTGAAATCGTAGGTAACGTGTGTGCAGCTCTAGGTGTCATCAGTCCGTTAATGATCCTGTTTCCCTGCAGGCAGAGTTTACAGCCATGCGGGATCAGTATATGAGGGCAGGAGAAGGGTTTATCATCTGTTACTCCATCACTGATCGTCGAAGTTTCCATGAAGTTCGGGAATTTAAGCAGCTTATTTACAGAGTTCGACGCACTGATGATACACCTGTGGTTCTGGTGGGAAACAAATCTGACCTAAAGCAGCTAAGACAGGTGAGGAGGGAGCAGAAATGCAGTCTGTAGTCTCAGATTGGTCCTTGTTGTTTCGCTGTATATAGGTTCCTTTGCTTTAAAATAAAAATTTTAAATTGACTTCTCTCTAACCTTAGAAATTTCTCTAAATCTATTGGTTTGCAATTAACTTGGATAAAATCTGGATTTTAGAAATCAGTTGACAGGATAAAATCCACAGGATGGTAATCAGATGACAGAATACATATTATGTGAAGGATCATGGAATGTTCAGTTCCTAAAACCTTAGAAAATAATCAGTCGATCTGTTTATGTTGCAGCAGTACAAATGTAGCTTAGACTTCAAGATGTACTTCCTGATGGTGAGGATCATGAAGGGGACCTGGAAGGGGAGAGTAAGAGAAATTGTAGAGGATTGTAGAGTAAGCCAGACTCTTAATACTGGCAACAATGTTTAGAATCTGGCTGTTTGGTATAGAGTTGGAGGAATAGAGAACAGGCACGTCGGGACCGCTGGTGGAAGCAGCGAAGTAGGGACAGACTTTTCGGAAGTAGTTTGGCAGTAGATAGATTCACAGTGCTTCTCACTTAATGCCTGATTGAAAAACCCATCCAGAATTTATATATAAAACGTTCATTGCCAGACTGCTTATGGTAGCAAAAAGCTAGAAAAAGTCAAAATGTTCAGACCTAGGAGAAATTATGGTCTACCCCTAATTGGACATACCGATTTTTGATTTCTTTTAGATTTTAAGAAAATTAAAATTACATGTTTGGTGTCTGTAACTATTTCCTGTTCCAAAAAGTTATCTTTAAAATGGATTAGAAATAGAATCACTTCATTGGCATCTGGGTGGCTCAGTCGTTAAGCATCTGCCTTCAGCTCAGGTCATGATCTCAGGGTCCTGGGATCGAGCCCCATATCGGGCTCTCTGCTCTGCGGGCAGCCTGCTTCTCCCTCTCCCACTCCTCCTGTTTGTGCGCTCTCTCTCTTTCTGTCAAATAAACAAATAAAATCTTTAAAAAAAAAAGAAAGAAAGGAAAGGAAGAAAAAAGAAAAATAGAATTACTTCATAGGCAGGGAAGAAGGAATCAGGGTTGAGCCTCCCAACTGAACTCCACTTGGATGCCTCCAGAGTAGAGCTGTCTTTCTGTTCAGATAGCCCCTTCACTTTTCACTTTTTGGGGCAGTTGTGATTGTTTTCTGTGGTTACCACTATACATCTTCTCATGTTTACGTTTCTAAAGGTCACCAAGGAAGAAGGATTGGCTTTGTCACGAGAATTCAGCTGTCCCTTTTTTGAGACGTCCGCTGCATACCGCTACTACATT
The DNA here is from genome assembly GCF_017311325.1 of Ursus maritimus. Lineage (NCBI taxonomy): Eukaryota > Metazoa > Chordata > Mammalia > Carnivora > Ursidae > Ursus > Ursus maritimus. The sequence continues at coordinate 40,927,580 of NW_024424452.1, read as the reverse complement.
GATGATGTGTTCCATGCCCTTGTACGGGAGATACGTAGGAAAGAAAAGGAGGCAGTGCTGGCAATGGAGAAAAAATCTAAACCCAAATCCAGTGTATGGAAGCGACTGAAATCACCATTCCGGAAGAAGAAGGACTCTGTAACTTGAAGGGAAGATGTTCAGTGTTCGCCTGTGAACCCCAGGGTTTACTCAGAGCAACCCAGTGGCCTGCACGAGTGAGCATGGTGCTTGCTCTTTCTCCTGTCATGACCGTTCTTCTAAATGTAACTGATGAAGGGGGTATGCCTAGTGGGAGTTTTCAGTGACGTGGTGTTTAGAATACTGTCTTTTAGCTAATTCTGATTTATTAACCCAGTGGAGCACTGTCTACTTGTAAATTATCACATTAGAATTTGATCTACCAATGTTTTGGGTTCTGTTCCTGATATTAGTTAATTAGTGTCGATTTTTTCTACCCTGGGGGAGTCTTTATACCATGTGCGTTTGACAAAGCCCACATGAGGAGTTTTCTGCTGTTCACTACTTCGTGTCCTTTTCAGCTTGGGTTCCCTGAGACCTTCCCAGGGAAGGGCCTCACTTTCTTCTGTTCACAGGTGCTTCCTGGACACACAGTGAAAACCACAGAAAACCAGGTTCAGGGCGTCGCTGTGGAACTGCCTCCTGTTGCAGATCAGGGACTGATGAGGTCAGGGAAGCCAGGCCATGGAGGGGGCGGGTGGGACTCCGCTAGGGAGAGGTAGCGTCAGGACCGTGTTCCCAGTGCAAGCCTGGCTTTCCTAAGAAGTGCACATTTGACTCAAATGCACTGAGCTAGGTGAGGACAAGCAGAAGCGAGTAAAATGTATGAGGGTTTTTACTATGAGGTTATTTTGTTCTTCCTTTCAGGATTTAGCCTTTTGTTAGCTTCCAAGGCATATGCTTTGGGAGCCATTACTGGATTACTGAGCTCTTGTTCTGACCCTTGGTTGGGACAGCCATGGCCTTGTGCAGGTTTATTTTTTTTCCCCAGAGATGCGCACACCAGTACGTTTACACTAAGTGCTTCCCAGTGCTTCCCTGTGCTCTCTAGCAGAGCTAGGCCTGGCAGAACGTTTTCTAGGTCCTTCATCGGACTGACTGCATTGTCTGTGTGCAAGAGACCTCGAGAGTTAGAGTCAATGCTGTATGTGCCTCGTCAACACAGACAGTCACTAGGTTCCATGCTCAGAGAAGCCCAGGGCGTCTCCGTGCTAACGAGCCCGGCATGAAGCTTTTTAGAATTCCTGTGTGTTGAGTTTCTCATCGAAGATTTCGTTACAGGGACCCTGATGGGCTGACTGCACAGGGCTGTCTGAGCCTTGACAAAACTTAGTCTAAGAAAATACCACCTTGATATTTGTGCATAGCTGAGAAACTAGTGTCCTGGGAAGGAACAGCTTTAAGTATGGGTGGGGAGTTCTCTTTCAGAATCAGGATTATTTTGCTATCTGGACTTTGTATGGAGATGAGGTGCAGAAGTGCTAAGAATAATGTGGCACAGATTGAACACTAAATGTCACGGACAGAGTTTGTGACCATCTTAACCCTGAAGAACATGACTACAGCACCTCCTAAAAAGCGCACACCTCGGCTTAACTGCTTTCCCTCTTACTGACAGGCGGAAGGACAGGTGGTTGTGTTTTTTCCTCATACTCAATGTGATGTCCTAGGTTTAAAGAAAGGTGGTGGTTGCAACTTTTTTAGCTAGGTCGTGGTCCCTTTTGAAACCAAATCATGTTTTATGGTACTCAAGCCATCCAGTAGTGAAAGACCCAGAATTCGAATCTATGCAGGACAGAAATCTGATAGGAACCATAGCACTTTAGAGAAGCATGAAGGTAGAGAAGAAATGCAGTGCAATTCTATTTTAACAGTATTTCACCACATTTAAATTCGCTTCGAGCCTTTTACATTTAATGCCTTAGCTTCTCATTACTAATGACCTAGGGAATTGTAATTAGCGTCAAGCAAGGACTTGACAGCTGTCTAATCATTCAGGACATTCAAGGCAGCAGAGAACATTGCCAGAAAGAAAGATCTATAAGACAGGAGGGAATTTATATTGTATACAAGAAAAATCACAAATTTGTGTTTTTAAGACTGTCACTGTTCTATATGTGGTCATGGATTAATTAGCCCATTAGTATTGAGAATTCCATTCATGGTGCTAAATATCTCATTGAGGGGGTATAATGTGTATGGGTAGCAGCTCTCTTCCTAGTGATCATAAGTGTATGTAATTCATAAGCTCTGAAGAGTTTATCCAATTTGAGGGCACTAAAATCAATTACTGCCTGGAACTTTGAAGAGAGAAACATTCAGGGACACGTTTGAAAGCACTGAGACTGTTGATGCCTGTGCCCGATTAAGTCAAAAAATGTAGAAGCTCGTGTCTAGAATGAGCTGTTAGAATTCAGGAGGGGTATGTTTAACTTTACCCTTTTTTAGCAAGAATTGGTCTACTGTGATGTTTGGGGGGGGAGAAGGAAGAGCAGTCGTTCACTTATGCGTGTGTATTGAAGACAGTTTATATGACACAATACAGACTTTTACACAACTTGTTGGGCTTCTCCTTTACTTACCTGTGTGTGGGTGGAAATGCTTGGAATCATTGCCAAGGTCATTTTAAGAAAATTTAATACCATGAGATTTTATGTTCTGGAAAATACTGATTGAAAAATGTGAGTGCCCACCCTGTGCAGAACACCTGTGTCGAGTGCAAGGGAGCGTGCCGTGGAACACCCCTTCATTCAGAGAGAGGACCTCGCTCTGGGGCAGGTGGACAGGCTGCAGGGAGGGGAGGCACTGCGGTCCAGCTGCTGAAGAGTCTCCTTGTGACAGTGAGTGGGGTCCCACCGCTAAGTGACTCTGGACTCTGGTTCCCCGCTGCGGGCACTGTCCCCTGTCCTGGCTCCGGCAGCCGGGACGCTTGGGAATGCTTGGTGTTTGGCCATGCCAGGGAGGACTTGGGGGTGGTGCAAAGTGAACTGCCACCCCTGGGGGGGGCAGGTGCCTGAGCATCCCTACCGAGACCCTAACGTATGTAGAGGCGGAGTGCTGGGGAGACAGGAAAAACGCATTGAGAGGAGAGCATATTTGCCACCCGATCAAGGGTTCAAGCTGTTTCAAGTGTAGAAACTAAATGTGAGACCGTGAGGAGTCATGGCTTTTGTCTCTACTGCTCGGAATGGGCACCGGCGCTTGTGGGGAGGCCTTCGTTTGGACATTGAAGGAATGTGTGTGTGAGTCGTCGTTACTAGTGTTGAGCAGGTCAGTGACGGTCAGCGGGGTCCACTGTTGAAACGGGTGGTGGAGGAGCGTCTAACCGTCTAACCTAACCGAGCGTCTGGGAGGCGAGGCGCCGGGATTCCATCGGAGTGTTCATGGGCCTCTGTGCACTAAGCACCGTGGGAGACTGGGATTCGAAGGCACAGGAGTGTCCCTGCTTTGAACTTTGACAGAATTGGCACGTAGAGCTGGAGACGGATCGTGCAGTCGGAGGTGACCCGCTTCCTACTGGGGATGTTACAGGAATTCAGAGGAGGAAGGGCCCTCTCAGGCTGGGTCCAGCGGGGGACTGAGAGCTAACAGGAGAGCAGGCGAGTTGAGGAGAGGCCGAACGTGACCCACATGCAGTGAGCAAGAAGATCAAAGCAGGTGATTTCTGAGGTTTCTCCTCACTCGTACTGTTTATTGCTTATTTTCTTAAAAAGTCTATATAAATTGAGGAAGCTCCTGACAAGTAGTTGGTAGTGTTGCTCCTTTTCCGAACTGACTGAGAAGGATGACACATTCCGTCTTACTTTTTAGGAGTCTGTGTAACTTGGACAAGCACTTGGCTTTAAGAGATGGTTCAGTACTGAAAACGCATTTGCAGTCATCCTGGATTTGCTCAGCTTGAAATTAAAGATTGTGATCGGGCTGACGGGGGGCGGGGGGGCAGTCCGATGAGCGTCCAGCTCTTGATTTCGGCTCAGGTCATGATGTCAGGGTCATGAGATCGAGCCTCCTGTTGCTCAGTGGCTCCACGCTCAGTGGGGAGTGTCCTTGGGGTTCTCCCTCTCCTCTGCCCCTCCCCCTGCTGCTCAAGCACACGGGTGTGCACTCCCTCCAGCGCAGGCCTGGAGAGAGAGAGTCAAGGCTATCCTGGGGTAGGTGGGATGCTTCGGGGCTGAGGGCGTGGGAAGCGCGAGGGCCGGTCTGAAGTGTGTGTGCCTCCCAAGTACCTGTCAGCCAAGAGCTGCTCTGTTCTGTTCTCTCATTTTCTCAGCCTAACCCCTGGAGATTCTGATTTGATGGATTCTGATAGGCTCCAGGAATCTGTATGGAATCCCGGAGGACCGTGATGGCAGCCATGCCACCTTTCCTAGATGGGGAGTCACTGAGCCCGATGATGTCGAGTGCCCTGGGCGGGCATCGGAAGACGGTGTGGAGCGGTGACAGGTGGCTGTCCCCAGGTGCGGAAAACGTTAGCAGCTCTGTTGGAGCGGTGTGGGGTGGGGAGCGCCGGGAGTAAGCAGTGAGAAGATGCAGGACGAAACAAGGGCCGTGGCTGGGGGACAAGCAAGAAAAATAAACTTCTACCTTGTTAGGAAGGAAACCCCTGGATAGAAGAACAAAGGACGGTTAAGTCTTAATGTTTGCGGTATGCTGAAATTTCCAATCAACTTTTAAACTTGAGTTGGCCTTGAGACAAAATTACTGAAATGTTTTAGCTTTGTCTAATAGTCCTTGCTTAAAAAAACTCAGCACACACGATCGTATCGTTAAGTCACCCAGTTTTTTGAACAAAAGCTGCTGGGGTGGGGACGTGTCATTTCCTGCCCTTCCCAGAGCTGGTTATTGCTAGTTTTATTGCAGTTTGCTCTGAGCCAGGAGAAAATCTCCAGCTTCAGAATTCCCCTCCCGCCCCCCCATCAGACGCTTTCCCTAATTTCCTTGCACACCAGCACTTGATACGAAGGCGAGTTCCGGTCTGTGCTCACGTGCAGTGTAACCCAGTGTAGACTCTCTGCTGGCGGGGGGGGGGGGGGGGGGCTCCC
>NW_024424452.1:40915826-40922510 GCF_017311325.1 Ursus maritimus | reverse complement strand
GGGGGGGGGGGGCGGCTGCACCCCCAGGTTAGTCCCACCCAAAACACCGTGGCCACTCTGCTGTCGGAGTGGCAGACAGCCTCGAGAGCACATGGGGGTCTGGCTGCAGCCGAGACACACCCACTACTGGCACCACCCAAAACACTAACGAACACAAGACTCTGCTCCAGACCACACGTCTTTGGAAACCAACTCAGTAACAAGTAAGAAGAGGCACAGATGTTTTGTGCTTGTTTTAGGTCTGCTTCCTAGACAATATTTTGTCCCCCCTTCATGCCACAAACCTTTATTGAGCGCCTGCTGGATGCCAGGCGTTGGGTTGGATGTTGGGGATTCAGCTGTGTGAATAACAACAAGAGTACAGGTCTTGGCGGCTCGGTTCTGTTCTTCAGGAACCTCTGAATTTTTTTAAGTAGGCTCCACACCCAACATGGGGACTTGAACTCACCACCCTGAGATCAAGAGTCACGTGCCTCCCGAGCCAGCCAGGTGCCCCAGGCACCTCTGTTGTGATGTGCACAATCCCAGGTCAGAGGTGCGGATTGAGTGGTGGAGAATGGGGGAGGGGGAGGTAAAGGGATGTGTAGGGGTTCCAGCTCCTTGGTGAACAATTCAGTGTCAACTTGGGAAAATGCCAGATAGAAGACTGATTTGGTGTGAGTGAATGTCAATCCTGAAAACGTCCAGTTTCAGGAGCCTGTGACTCTTGATCTCGGGGTTGTGAGTTCCAGTCCCACGTTGGGTGGAGAGAGGACTTAACTAAACTTAAAAAAAAGAACAGAGATGTTCTCAGCTTTCTGAAAAATTATGCTCTGTGGCTAAACTGATTTGCTCTTGAATTATTTGGGTTTTTAAAATTTTTTAAAGATTTTATTTGGCAGAGAGAAAGAGCGAGCACGAGTTGTGGGGGAGTGCCAGAGGGAGAGGGAGAAGCAGACTCCCTGCTGAGCAGGGAGCCCGATGCGGGACTTGATCCCAGGACCCTGGGATCATGACCTGAGCTAAAGGCAGACGCTTCACCAACTGAGCCCCCCAGGCGCCCTGCTCTTGAATCATTTAAAGAGGACCCCAAGCGCTAGGCTGTTTGTCTTGTCAAACCACAAGGTACAGGGGTGGATGAGGTCGGCGGCTGTTGTCTGAGAGTTTGTTATAACATCACTGGAGAAAATGCTGTGGGCGACAGGTGCTGAAGAGGGAAAACAACGTGGTCCCCATTCGCTGCCCGCCCAGCCCCCATTTCTCCTTCCAAAGGAAATGACATTTTATTCAAGAAGCCACCCGTTTCCCACATTCAGTTCCAGGGCAGTCCGAAAGACACCCCCATCCTCCTTGCCTGATGGGCTCAGCAATGACCACATGGCCCATTTTAGATCAGCGAGATTAGAAGAGAGAAAAGCTAGAGGTTTCTGGGGGATGCTTTACCTTATTTTTCTGGGAGTGGTCCTGAAGCAATCTTCTCTTTTCCCCTGGAAGTGGTCCTATAAACATCGTACAACCGTTAGGGTTGAGTGGACATTGCGTGTCAGTGTGGGTCCCCAGGAAGCACCCGGGACCCTCATGGTACTAGTGACCTTTCGCCAGGGTCCTCCCGAAGCCGGCCCCACCGGTGGACTTGCAGTTGGGTGAACCGGTATATGTTCTTGGTGTTTAAGCCAATTTGAACTGGGTTTCCTGTTAACCGTAGACAGAAGTGCCAAGATACTCGTACCATCGTTGTCATGTTATATTATTTCTTCAGACTTAACCCTAGAGAACAAGCGATATGCGAAACTACCTGTGCGCCGTGACCGCGGCACCAGCTGGTTCGCGGGCGGGAAGATGTGCTGAAACTAGCGACGTCCACCTGTAGACGGACGCTTTCCGGTTTCTATGAACTTGTACTTTATTTTCCGTGTTCTCTACAGTGACCCTGTGTGACGCATCAGGGAAAAAATGCACAGAAGACTAGAAGACAGAGGTTGGGAAGGTTCTGGAATCCTGACTAATTTTGCTTCCTTTTCTCTATTTTCCAATTTTTGTATAATATGCTTATTACTTTGTCGTTTAAAAAAGTTTTTTAGTTCCTTCACTGAAACCTTTAAAGAGTAGGGGCTTCCTTCTTGCTTCCAGAAAGGAAGCACGTACACGCAGGGAGGGCAATCTCTACAGGACAGAAGTAGGAAAAGTGCATCGTTCCAGACTTCAGGGCATGCAGGGGGTCCTTAGAACACCCCGGGACTTGACCCCTGCGGGGTGCATTAGCCTGCATTCCTTCTGTTTCGAGCATTTCTGTCTGTGATGGCATATTTACTAGTGGGATTATCTGATTGTAGCAGGTCCTCTGCTGTGCACCTCGGGGGTCAATGTTGTGCCCCCAGCACCCGGCATACGGTACGCAAATCTTTGTTAGGAATAAATGAATGAGAGAAGAGAATCAGCCCTCTTGGCATTGCTTTGGGGTATAAGTATTTCCAATTACATGGACAGGCTAACGAGCACTGAAGCCATCATCTCTCTTGCTGGTTATTGTCTTAGGAAAACAGAAGGACTAGAGAAAGGACTCTAAGTCTGAAGCCTGGAATCTGCATTTTTCCCTCCAGTAATCTCTGCGCCCAACATAGGGCTTGAACTCATGACCCTGAGACCGAGAGTCGCAGGCTCCCCAACCGAGCAGGCCAGGCGCCCCTGGGATCTGAATTTTCAGGGGGTGTGGGGATCACACTGGGAAACGTGCCCGGGATCATCCTGTTGGAGTCTGAGTGCTGACTTGCTCACGGCCACCCAGCTCCCAAGAAAGCCATGCTGGTGCGCCTGTGTGTTGAATGTGAGTCAGTCTTTATTCTGCACTTGGGTGCTGCGTTAGCGAACTCCACATACAAGATAGCATGACATAGTGTAGGCTAGCATTACAGCGTTACAAAGCTTCACACAACTCATGTTGGCTTTTCTGGTTTTTTCTTTTTTTTTTTTCTTTTTTAAATTTGACACATTTGAGTTTCATTTTGTACAAGAGAAGACACAAGGTAAAGAAAGACGACCACATCGGAGAAGGGTCCTGGTGAGGGCAACGTCACTATCGCGGCCACAAGAAAAGCCTTCCAAGAAAAGACCTGCCTCATTCCCTCTCCTGAGCCCGCCGCCGCTCCTGTCCCACAAACCAGTTCTATCTGCTTCCGTAGCTGGAGCGCGTTCCTGGACACGTACGTCTTGGCTGTGCTCCACTGAGAAGAACTGAAAGGAGGAATAACTCATAAGGGGACTTTTGTTACTAAGAAAAACTCTTGTCTTCCCAGAGGAATCAAGATATCAACAGAGAAGGCCTGACTCTTGGAAATCCGAAGTGACCGTTCCTAACCCGTTCCTGACCATGCGTGCCTTGTGCAAAAGCTCGGGGGCGACTCTCTTGTCTTTCAACTGACTCTTCGGAGGGAGGAGGTGCCGGCTGCTCCGGGAGGGGCTCGGGTGCAAGCCAAAGGCAGCCGGGAGACTTTGGGACAGCGAGGCCAAGCGCGGGATGGATCCGGGGTGAGGTAGGAGGGAGCAGCCCCGTGCGGCCTGCCGGTTCCCAGCCTGTCACCTCACCACCCACCGCTCCACAGACCCAAAGACTGGGAGGAAGAAAGCTGCGGGGGATGGGGAAGAGGGGAGTGGGGTGAGGTGGCCTTCCCAGGCGGCTGGCGGGAGGGGCTGAGCAGCCTGCTCAGCGGGGCAAAGACCAGACTATCTCCACCTGTTGCTTTGCGTTGTTTCTGGGAAGGAAACAGAAGCGGGTTGCTCAGCGATTTCTGATCTTCAGACATTAAGGCGATGAAGAGGAAGCATTTAAGATTTGTTCCTAATGGGGCTTCAGAATGCTCCTGTCAGATTAACATTAAACTATCTCAAAATGCATTTTTAGAAAACAAAATGCATTTTTAGAAAACAAAAATTTTCTTCTACGTATGATACAGTATTTACATTCCATGGAGTATAGGATCGAGACTGGTGGCGTGGACACCAGTGAGTCAGATGAAGGGGGCAGGGCGGGGGGGCAGGGACAAGAACAGAGTGGGCTTTGTGCCTGCTCAGAGCTGCTCAGCACTGTCAAGAATCCAGGTTTTATAAAGAACAACAAAAGGATTCTGGGAGCAGACTGGTCTTAAATCCACGGGAGCTAAGAGAATGTCACAGGCACCACCGCCACTCTGTCCGCGGACAGCCAGCCCCCTCGGAAGCAGTCGGAAGGGATGCTCTCGTGCGGGTGTGGACCTGCTCTTTCCGGCCGCGGCTCCCGCGGCTGCCGATCTGAGCTCCTCTGCAGGCCGGCGGCAAGGTCTGCTGCGCGGACAAGCTCCCGGCCTGCCGACCAGGCTCTGCCCTGACAGGTCTCAACATTAGAGCCGTGGCCGACCAGGAGTCCGGAGAGCGAAGTTCTAATCCCGGCGAGACGCCGGCTCCCTCGCCACGGCGGCTGCCCAGCGGCAGGAGGGGGACGGAGCCGCGTGCTTCCCCCGGCCCTGCACCTAGTCTCAGCGCTCAGTAAAAGCCAAGAACTAAGCACTCTGTTCTGAGGGACAGGGCGGTAGAAAAGAATCCAGGTTACCTTGACTACGCAGTAACTCACATTTACTCATTTCACTCCCTTCCTTAGTTTTAAGAGCCATAATTGAAAAATTTAAGGATAAAGAATAATTTCTGAAGGCCCTTTCCTTATGAAGCAAAACCAATCTCATCTAAGCTACCTGAGAAAACTCGAAAGCTTCTCATGGGTCAGCATTTCTGGAAAAATAAAGGCCGGTTGCATCCTTCACACCAAGTGGCGGTCACTTGGCGGGGGTGCCGCACGCGACGGGGTGCCCACACCCACACACAGTGCCTGGGGCCGGCCGCCCCAGCCCCTGGGAGCCAACCCAGCCGGACTGGAAGGCTCCAAAGTGCTCTCCCGAGAACACATCGGGTTCCGTAAGCCCGAATTCTACCTCGAAGTCTGCTGTGTTCACGTGCTTCATCGCGAGTTAACCCTGAGCCGCCCCGGGCCCTCCCCGCAGGAGCGTGGCAGCAAAAACGCCACGTCCCAAATCCTCTTTCCCCTGCAAACCCTGCCTCACGCACCCCACCTTCGCTTCCTGGCTCACGACAAACCTCTGGACCCTGAGCTCCCAGAGCAGAGCCGTCCGAGGTGGGAGGGAGACACGACGGGGTGACGACACTATGAGGTTTCACATGAGCAAAACAACATCCGTTTGCAGAGGTGGGGGGGCAGGAGTCACTCTCCAGAGAAGCCCAGTAAAAAGAGGCCAATTTCAGGTAATCAGCAAATACAAGTCGGCACAAAACACAATTTTCATGGATCAAAATCTGTAACTCGATATTGGCAGTTAGGCTAATTTCTTCAGTTTGTATTAGACATGCAAGTATAAGGTTACATTGTTATATATAGACTTGTGAGGCCTTTCCCTCTCTTTTTCCCCATTAAAAAAAAAGGATTTCTAGTGCCTTGCAAAGGAGAACAATCGTCATCGCTAAGAACTGATCTGCAGCTGTGGTCATGTGGGGTGTTCTCTGTGGGTGTGTTTGGTAAGAAATCTTCTACAACTAATCTGAGGTTCTGAGTCTGCTGCTGTCTAGAATCTCTGTCCCCGCCGGCCCGCCTGGCCCCGGCTCGGGCGAGGACGACACGACTAGTACTCGCTCAGACCGTGCCACTTGGCCACGGGCTTGCGGGGGCTCTCGCAGACCTCCCTCCAGTGCTCGGCGCCGCTGCTGGTGACGCTGTGTGCCCCCAGGATCAGCCTCCCCACCGCCTCGTTCTTGGTGGTGCGGTCGAAGTCGATGACCAGGAACTCGATGCTCACGTCGGGCAGGAGGTCAGGGGGGATGTCGTAGACGAAAGACTCGTTGAAGACCGGGTTCAAAGTGCACTTCTTCACGTGGGTTTTCTTCTTGGCGATGCGCTTCCTGCCGTAGTAGACGTTCACCTTGACGTAAGGATCTGGGGCCACCAGAGAGACAAGAGAAAAGGGAGACAGGCCCATGACACGGTCCTCCTCTCAAATGGTGGCTTCATGGGGGTGGGGGGCTCTGGTGCTCATCTCTGTGGTGGCCACTCACACGTGGTCTGCGGGGACTGCACCCCAAACGCACTCTGACTTCAGGTGGGTCTGCTGCCCGGGCGAGGGTCCCAGGGAGCCAAGCAGGAACATGCCAGAACAACTTCCCCAAGTCAGGACTGAAGAAAGCCCACGAGACCGGGAAGCGTGTTCCAGGGCACAGGGACTCACGAACGCCTGCAGTCTTTTGGAGAGGTCTGCCCTGGAACGGGCTCAGTGCCTGGCGTGCACCCCACTCGGGACACCTCAGCAATGACTGACCCTATCCGCTCAGCCGGGGCACCTCCTGCACTCGGGACATCTAGAGCCCAGGTAGTCACAGGGAAGGGAACGCGCGCAGAGGAGCAGGGGAGAACCGAAGGGCGTCGGGCATGTCGGGGCGCGGGCGGGGCGGCGTGGGGCCAGGGGGCCCGAGGCAGGTCGAGGTAAATAGCTGCTACCTGAGAGACCGGTGATGTCCATTTTCGGCAGGTGTCGGGCTTTGAGGACCACCACGGTCAGTCTCTGTGCCACGGGCTGGTAGGACAGAGACACCTGGAGCTCCCCTCTGCTAATGCACTTCTGCGAAGAGGAAACAGCAGGTGAGAGTCCTGGACGGGGGCGCGGGGGGGGGGGG
>NW_024424452.1:40774207-40915816 GCF_017311325.1 Ursus maritimus | reverse complement strand
GGGGGGGGCAGGGACAGCAGGTGTGCGGGGGGGCCACGGAAAATGTGCGTCCCGCCAGCGTTTCACTACCGCATCTCACAGGGAGGGAAACGGACAGTCTCATCACAGTCCTGATACGAAACGGAACCACCTGCACGGAGAGGCCGCCTCGCCGGGTGTTCCCGCGCGCGACTCTGAGGCCAGACTGATCTGGCTGCGCCCCGCCTGTGTGACCTGGACGAGAACTGGACGGCTCTGTGCTCCAATTTCCTCGTCTGAAGGTGCAGATAAAAACAGCACCGACCTCAGAGCTTCATCAGGATTAATTAAACGGGTAACATTTTACCTGTGCCAGCGCCTAGAAAAGCGCATTCTCTCCTGTCGCCTCGTCTGGTTCTCGGCTAAGTTTTAGCAACTGGATGGTGGAACGTGGGAAACCTGGGGCTGTAATTCACTAGCCCCCTGGCTTTGGGCAGGTTCCTGAACTTCCTGGCGACTGTTCCTTCGTTCCACACGGTAAGCGTGCACCCCTGCTCTGTCCGCCTCTGAGTGTCTTCTCCAGCCAAGCTGGCTTCCTCCCCTGTACCCACAGTTTGGGTTCCCCTCTTTGAATTTTATTCTAGGCTCTGCTTAGAAATTGAAAAACCCTCCAGGCCTCCAAGGACATTTCATTTTATTTTTTATTTTTATTTTTTTAAAAGATTTTATTTATTTGACAGAAAGCACAAGCAGGGGGAGTGGGAGAGGGAGAAGCAGGCTCCCCGCGAAGCAGGGAGCCCGATGCGGGGCTCGATCCCAGGACCCTGGGGTCATGACCTGAGCCGAAGGCAGACACTTCACTGACTGAGCCACCAGGCTCCCCTCCAAGGACCTGTTAAACAATACTTGGATACATGCTAGGCACTGGGGGTCCAGAGCTGATAAGACCTGGTTCTTCTTTCTCTTTCTTTTTCTCCCCCCCCCCATTTTCTCTCTTTTTTTAAATTGTGAGTGATCTCTACGCCCAGCGTAGAGCTTTGAACTCACAGCCCTGAGATCAAGAGATGCGTGTTCCACTGACTGAGCCAGCCGGGTGCCCAGGATCCGGTTCTTGCTCCCAAGGAGCTCACCATGTCCAGAAGAGACAGACAGAAACACCCATGCCCGCATCAGAGCAGGAAGGAGCCCGTCTGAGCGCTGCTGGGGGACCCAGGGGAGGGTTTGGCAGCTGACCTCTGGGCTGACTTTATGAAGGTGAGCAGGAGTCCGTGCGGCAATGTACCGGTCAGGATGGGCAGCAGGGATGGCCACTACAAGGGCATTGGGTCCACTGCGTTCCGAGAATGGTGGGAGGGGAGGTGCTGCCCTTGGGATACTGGTGCGAGGTGGGACGTGCAGGGGGGATGGGGGCTTCTAACCAAACAGCAGACCCGCCGCAGCACACAGGCCAGGGGACGGCTGCCAGCGCGGGACAGCTTCCGCCATGGGACGGTCTCACGGAGACTAGTACTGTTCTAGTGAGAGCTGGAGAATGAACTGGACGGGAGGTGGGCCCAGAGGCTGCCTCATCAGGCTGCGGAGCAGACACCAGGGTTGGGACCCGGGGCACCCATAGCAGAGGGGGCGTGGGGCACGACACGTCTCAGGAAGAGCTCACCAAAGTGGAGGGCAAGTTCGTGCGTTTCTAGCTTATTTTTTTTGTTTTATTTATTTATTGTGTTTCTTTTGTTTTCTCGTTTTTAAATTTTTTTAAAAAAGTTGCGTATTTCAGGGCGCCTGGGCGGCTCAGGTGGTTAAGTGTCTGCTTTGGCTGAGGTCATGATCCCAGGGTCCTGGGATCGAGCCCCATGTTTAGGGCTCCCTGCTCAGCGGGGAGCCTGCTTTTCCCTCTGCCCCTCCCTCTGCTTGTGCGCGCTCTCTCTCTGTATCTGTCTCAAATGAATAAATAAAATCTTTAAAAAATTTTTTGTGTATATTTCTGGTTTATAAAGTAGGGATGACGCTGGGAGAAGGAAAACAAAAGGAGGTGGGGTTCCAGGAATATTGGACAAAATAAGGAAATTTGGGACAAACCCCCCCCCCACTACCAACTCTTATTCCTTGTATTCTTCAAAGCCTCAAAGAAATGTCACCTACTCCGGGAAGTGTTCTCGGATTGAGCCAGAGCAGACTGTACCCACCACCAGCCTATGAATGTATGCCACATTCATACTCACAAAATGACTTACTGTGTGACACGTCTACTCAGGGTCGGCTGAAATGGGGACGAGGGGGGAGCCTACTGTCAGCAAGCCCTCCCTTCTTGGGGGGCCTGTGCTCGAACAACAAGACATCAGCGAATGAGCTCATCAATGAAAAACGAGGAAGAAACCTCAACGTCTGTGCTTTGATCAGAAGCCCAACCCATCTCAAGGAATGAAACTGTACTAATATTTCACATGGTTCAGAAACTTTCCTGAGGCTCTATTTCATACCAGGAACATATGGAAATGTCTCTCGTAGGGCATAAAATGACGAAAATCTAAACTTAGCCTTTAGCTTTTGAAATTGAAGTCCCAAAGACAACAGACTTGAGAAAAGATTTTCACGGCTTTTCTCTGCTAGACTGAAGCCCCACGTTTTTTCCTTCCCTGTAGCATAGATGTTGTCAGCTCTTGATGACATCCACGGGAAGTACCCTCGGCCACTTTAAAATCCCAGGCTCGTTGCCCCTGCCAACCGGTGTTGCTCTGCTTGCTTCCTTTCCCCATGAGTCAGAACCCAGGCAGAGAACGTGAACTCATTTTCACTATTAGCTACAGCCAAATGACATCAGGAGAGGAATCCCACGTGAACAAGAGAGTTAAATGCCATCCACGAGAACATTCGGAACTGAGCTAACCAGCACAGGCGCAAATAGCTCCACGTGTCCGCTAAAATTTAAATTTTAACTCATTACCATTCAATAAAATTTCAGTTCCTCAGACCCATGAACAGTATTTCAAGTGTCCCACTTCCGCCATCACGGAGAGCTCCGGGGCACAGCACCGATCTGAAGGTAGTTCTGGACGGTCTGGGCCGCCACTCCCCTCCGAGGCCACGAATAAGAAAATGTGAACTCGGTTTGAGGTCTATGCCTGGACCACTCTTGAATATGCACATGCAAGCTTTCAATACAACTTGAACTTAAGATACAGAAGAAGGGTAAAGAGGAAATTGATGTGAAAAGCAAAGAGTTGGGGCGCCTGGGTAGCACAGTGGTTAAGCGCCTGCCTTCGGCTCAGGGCGTGATCCTGGCGTTATGGGATCGAGCCCCACATCAGGCTCCTCCGCTGGGAGCCTGCTTCTTCCTCTCCCACTCCCCCTGCTTGTGTTCCCTCTCTCGCTGGCTGTCTCTATCTCTGTCGAATAAATAAATAAAATCTTTAAAAAAAAAAAAAAAAGAAAAGAAAAGAGTTTTCGAGGTGTACCGGGCTGAGCAACCGGTAGGGCATGCCAGGCTTGACCGTGGGCTGTGAGTTCAAGCCCCACGCTGGGTATGGAGCCTACTTAAAAGTAAATACCTAAAAAAATAAACCTGATCATTAAAACAAAAAACAAACGAACAAAAAAACCAAAGAGTTTTATTTGTAAAAAAAAAAAAAAGCCTTGACTATAAAATTATAGCTTGGATTTCCTAATTATTTGGTTAAACTGTGTTTTGTAAATCACCCATTAGAGCGAAATCTTTGCAAAATCGAAATCCCCAAGCCCCTCCCCTAGCTTTGGGAAAGTGGATAACTTCTGGTTGCCCTTCTCATAATTTTCTCCCCCCAAATCACCCCTTGGGCAGTTGTTCTCCATCTGAGAACACCTTTCACCTTTGGCATTTTGCTCGGGCAGAATGCCCGTCCCACCACCCGAATACTGCTCTGGTCCAGCACTGAAGGCCAGATTTCACGTCCCCTCCCCCCTTCCCTTTCTAGCCAATTCCCACCGCAAGTAGCACCCTCAATGGCTCTTTCTGAAGGGCTCTTTGTCAAGGGCTGGGAGCGAGCTCCGTTTCCCAGCCCCCGGGCCTCGTGAGGCAGGCAGAAGCACGGGGGTCTTATCCACGCCTGAAAGAGCTGGGAGCTTTGCTCTCCGACAGCAGGCTCCTGCCTCCCACGGTGGAGAAGAGGAGCCGGCCCAGCGGTCTTGAAGAAGACAGGCAGATGAAAGACATGCTCAGGTGAGGCTCTGTTCCCCGAACGAGCAGAGCCCCTTCCAGAGTGAACGTCCAGCCACGAGGCCTTTGCACTAGGCGGACCCACACATCCTCAGCTCACCTTCGCTGGGGCCAGACGTCCCAAGGGCCCCTCCACACAAATCACAGTCTTGGGAAAACGAGAGAGACAAAAACCGTACTGTTCAAACATGTCCCTCTTTTTCTCCCCGACACATAAGCACAGCTATACCCTCTCCCTGGCTCGTTTCTTTCTTTTCAGTCCCTTTTGGCTCCAATGCAGGGCTTCTCAGGGTCCTTACAAATCTGAGATCTTAAGAATCCTGTCATTCCCATGACCACTGTCGCAGGCCATCAACACCAGATGCGGCCCAGGAAAGACAGGAAGTGATTGGGAAAACAATGACCTGAAGAAATTCGGGGGAAGTTGCATGACCCACTTGCCAATTACTTCTGTTCTTGATCCCCCAGCCCTCTCTGGCCTCCCTTCTCCTTGTGGGGGATTTATTACGGGAATGTAAATTCAGGTTAATTTTTATCCTGAGGCACCTGGCTCACTCAGTTGCAAGAGAGGCGACTCATGATCTCAGGGTTGTCAGTTCAAGCTCCACCTTGGGTATAAAGCCTACTTTTTAAAAAATGTCTATCTGAATAAAATATTAGAAAAAAAAAGCTGCCACTCAAAAAAAAAAAAAGCTAGTTCTTGGGTCTAACTCAGAGATCAGAGATTTTGGGCATTATAGAATTTATACTGTGACCTTTCACTAATAATCAAGGGTTAAT
The DNA here is from genome assembly GCF_017311325.1 of Ursus maritimus. NCBI lineage: Eukaryota > Metazoa > Chordata > Mammalia > Carnivora > Ursidae > Ursus > Ursus maritimus. The sequence goes on along the minus strand of NW_024424452.1, from coordinate 40,910,892 downwards.
TTTTAATGCTTCTTACGTCTTATATATTCATAAGAGCCAAGAGTGCTCTCGGTGGTCCCATTAGCCTTCACGGTCCAGCCTAGATGAGACCTAGAGAGACAGCGATCACGGGCCCAGAGAAATGAGCCAGATGGAAGGGGCCAGAGAGGATGACCAGCCCTGGGCTTCTTCAGCTGGGCCGCAGTGGAAAGGACAAGAGGTGATTTTTCTGCTACGGGGGGATATGCAGTTGGGGAGGGGTGTTATCTGGAGAAGTGCAATTCTCACCAGTCCCCACCCAGGCCTCTGGGTGGGAGAAGATAATTTGGCCCCGTATTATAAGTGGATGCCTTCCACAAATCAGAAAAAGCTCTTTACACAGAGTGGAATGGCTCTAACCGATGAGCCAAGGGGAGATCCAGAAAGGGCAGACTCTTGGCCATGGCAGGGAGGCTGCGCTGCAGGGAGGCTTGGGGACTAGCGGCCAGACCAGCACGGTGATGGCCATGGCTCAGGATGGCTCAGGATGGAACACAGCCCTGCCCACCGGCGCTGGCTTGGGAAACACGCTTAGGACGTTCAGGAGGCTGGAAAGCTCTGGTGCAGGTCTGCACAGCCTCTGCGTGTACTGTCTGGGCCTCTCCCAGGGGATGTGTTGCTCAGGATCCTAGCCCTGGCTTGTCCCTCCTGAAGGGAGTTAATAAAGTGGAAAGAAACTTGGCTCTTGCCAAGAGCCCTTGGTAGTTTAGCAAATGCCATTGTCTGTGCTCCCTGGCCAGTGTCCTGGATTTGAGGCTGTTTTGTTCCCAGCCCAAATCAGTCCCTTTCCTGGCCAGTCTCTTCCCAGCTGCAGCTTGGCACAGAGCCATCGCCTGCTTTTGGCCCTGGGCTATGAGAGCAGGAGCTGTCTAGGGGAGTCCAGCCAGTTGATGGCTCTACCGAGGCTGGGGCTGCAGGCAGGGACAGCGTGGGCAGTGGGAGGAAGGCAGGCAGTGGAGAACTGGAGCTGCTGGAAAGGGATGTCAGGCAGCCGGGAGGGCTTGGCAGAACCCTGAGGAAAAGAGATGGCGGGCAAGGGGAAGGGGATGGAGTGGGATGAAAACAGGTCATTCCATAGTGTCTATCCGTGCTTTTGACTCCAACCTCAGAAGATACAAGAGCTGTGTTGGACTCTAGGACGTCTCCTTGTGTCCTGGCCTGGGACCCGTGTTTATGCCCGGACCAAACCCCTCTGATACTCTGAAAATGCTTGGGTTTCCCTGGCTGCTGCAAGGCAGAGTGGTTCAGGGGGTAGAAGCACGGCTGGGCCGGTGGCAGGGGGACAGGTGCCTGGGACATGCTCCAAGGGCAGGGCTCCCTGGCTCCCCCGCAGCCTGGGGCATTGTCCCCTGGTAGAGGGTAAACCTTGTGCCTGGAGCTCACTGCACATGCAGCCCCTACTGGCCCAGAAGCCTCTCTTGTCCAATCCTGAGGCCCCCGCCTCCCCAGTTGAGTCCAGTGTGGGCTTGTAGGTGGGCATCAGGAGATAAGCACGGCCTCAAGCCACGGCTCTTTGTGCGCGATGTGCGGCTGTTTTCAGTGGTTCTGACATCCTCTCTGAGCCTCCCACCTCCTACTGTACCGACTCAGGCTCCCTTGACTTCCTTTACTTCATCATACAGAACATAACCGTCTTGAACCACGTGCAGCTCCCGGGGACCAAGCCTTACTAACAGCAGAAACAGTGGCAACAATAATGATAGTGGGTCCAATTTGTTGGAGGGTCGCTGCATGCGAGGGGCTGTGCACACGCACCCTCCTGCTTCACTCCTGTGGGACCCTGAGATCAGAGTTGCAAAGCCGAGCCCCGTGAGCGGGCGAAATTTGGATTCAAACTCAGCTTCAACTTCAAAGCCCTTGTTACTAACTACTTACGTTGCACCTTGAAACAGGAATGAAAGGCTAAATTTAAAACGCCAACAACCTCTTTCAAGACCCCTGCCGCACTATGTGGCAGTTGCCAGGATGGTCTCTCCCCCAGGGAAGCAGAGCTCCTCAAGGGCAGCAACGTGCCAGACCTGTTACCGCCTCCCACCCTCACGCCCTCTGAGGAGCACACTGTTATCAGCTCCATCCTACAGATGGGGAAACAGAAGCTTAGCAGCGTTCAGTGACTCACCTGTGCCCCTCGGCTGGGAAGCAGGGAGTGGGGGCGTGATGGCAGCCAGTGCGGCCAGAGCGCTCGCGGACAACCTCACTGCCCCCCGCCCCCATTGTGTAAGAAAGCCATGAACTAAGGAGTGTAGGGGCAGGTCTCTTGCACCCCTGAAAATACAACTCAAGAGCCAATGCCGGCCTAGCGGGGAGCAGGTAGGAGGGTGGCCCTCATTCCCCTTCCACCGTGTGTGCCCCGGGGTACAGGGGAGGAGCGTCTGCAGCAGGGGCTCGGCCTGGGTCAGGGGCTCGGAGGGGAAGCGGCTCACTAACCCGCACGGGTGGAAAGGCTATGAGAAGACCCACGCGTGACCTGGTCGGCGCTGGACAGGGAAGCCCCATCATGGTTCACTGGAGGAAGATCACACATGACTTTGGAGAAGAAATTGGCCCCCACGTCCTTGATAGGATGAGGGTCTAGGGCTGGTGGGGGCGAGCCTGCTGGATTTAGCGTCAGGATGCCAACCTCGGAGTGAAATTTCAGAAGCGACCTACCTGTCCCTCTCTCCTCGTGAAGTTGGAGGACACCCACCCGGACAGGTCCTCCGTCTTACTTTGGCCCCTGCTGATTCTTGATAGCCACAGGCTTCCTACCTACAGCCCCTCCCTGCCGTCCACACCCCCCCCTTCCATTTGCTCCCTGAGAGCCCATCTCCCCCGAACCACTGGCCCCCCGACACACTCTTCCTCCTCACCTGGATGTTCCTTTTGGTGATGTCCCTGGTCAGCTGCGCCTTGCCCGTGCTGGGATCCACGCCAGCCAGCGGCACCATGACCTCCCCGATGACGTCGTCCCGGGAGAAGCGGTCGAAGCTGAGGACGAGGAAGTGCAGCACCAGGTCCTGCAGCTGGCTGTACGGGATGCCGTAGAAGGTGAAGGTCTCGTCAAACACGGGGTCCAGCGTCTTCCGCAGCACCCTGGTCTTCACCCGATGCCGCTTGTCGGGAAGGATGGTCATTTTGATGTAGGGGTCAGAGCCCTGGGTCTGCTCGTCCATCACCGGCAGCCCGTGTGCCTCCTGGATCGTCACCACCAGGGCTTTTTTCGGGAAGTTATAGTCCACAGAGAAGGTGAGGGTCCCTAGCATGACGTCCTCCTCTGGAGAAGACGGAGACGTGGCTTTGCTCTCCCCAGGGGTCAGGCTCGCCATGGGGCTCCTCAGTTCTTCCCCATAGTCCACCTTGATGGGTAACTGGTCTATGCAAGAGCTGGAGCTGGGACCTTTGTCGGGGCCCAGCAGGCCGGCCTCTGCTGCATCCACCAGCACGTTCCCGCGCCCACCTTCCCTCCCAGGGCCATCTTTGTCTCTCCGCACTTTGATGATTTTCTTCTTGTTGCTGAGGGTCTCTGGGTATATGCTGATGCCTTTGAGCATATGGATAAACTTATATGGTGGGGTCTTGTGCTTCTTCTCTGCCCGCTGGTGGCAGCATGTCCACACAAAGACGGTCACTGAGACGCACACCACCAGCACAGACGCCCCAACGAGGCCAGCCACCACTGGGGACACATCTGAAGGTGGAGACCAGAGATGTGTCAAGGCAGGTGGACCTCAACCCCCTGTCCAGACCAACCCCTCTGCAGAGCCAAGGTAACCTGCAACCGAGCTTGCATAGCAACATGTGCTCGTCTAGGCTGAGAAAGCTCCCCTCCCTGGGAGAGGCCCTGAGCCATCCTCTCCAACCAATCCATGGCTGCTCCTTTCCACCAAACCTGGATGAAATCCTTCTCTTCTCCAGGAAGCCTTCCCTGAAGAGCCCCACCTGACTCCCTGTTCTTTTCTCGGCCTTCTCTCAGCACTCAAGGACTTTGTTCATTCTTACTGATTTGTGTTTCACGTTAAGTTGCCCTGTGTTACAAAGTCACCTCTTACCTCAACTGTTACACAACACACAAGGGCACGGGTGTGTCTGGTTTCAGGAGAATATTCCACGGCATCTGGTACAGGGTTTGCAGTGGGCTCATGTTGACGGAATGGCTGTTAGGTGGAAGGATGTAGGGCTGACTCTGGGTGGTCTGGGTAGGGCGTTCAAGGGTGGCAAAAGTGGGTGGGAGGTAAAAAGAAATCTGGATCTGAGTTCTTTAAAACTATGTGCGAAATTCCAGCTCCCAGTTCCAAATACTCATATTTTATTTTATTTTACTTTTTATTTTTTCCCAAATACTGGTATTTTAGATAGGAAGAAATAGGGACTGTGGAAAATGTCAGCTCTTTGTGCAAATATCACCTTCCTAGGAAGGCCTTCCCTGACCGCCCTACGTAAAAGTTCAGCCTTCTTCCCACTGAGACCCACGAGTCCTAGCCCTGTGTCACTTTCTCCTTATGTCTTTCTTATCTTTCTTATACACAGTGACACACACACTCGTGTGCACACACATAATATATATAGGCACACACACGTGTATAAATTTACTGCAAGAAATGTATCTTCACTAGAGAATAGGTTTCATGAGGACAGGGATTTTTTTTCTGTTTTGTTCATTTCTGTCTCACCAGCACTAAAAACGCAGAGCTGGTACTTGGTACTATTTGCTGAATGAACAAATAACTACAGAGAAACATTGTTTCCTTCCCTTCCTTTACTCTTCTCTTTTCCATACAAGAAACCCTCAACAAGTTTGGGCTTTCTTTTCTTCCTTAAATTCACTGAAGCCAAACTGGGTTTAGGCTTTAAAAGGCTCCATAAGGCCTCTATTTTTCCACATTATTTCTTTAGGGGAAGAATTGGGTAGAGCAGGGAGAACTAAGGAATGAACACGACTTCAATGCATTCCAGAACCTTCCTGAAACATCCTTCCAGCAGGTACCCACCCGGCTCACTGCCTCACTCACTGCAGGCCTCTGTACCAGAAGAGCATCTCCTGGCTGCCCCACGTCGATATTATCCCCATCACTCTGCTTTATTTTTCTTCATAGCACTTACTACTCCTGACATAATTTTTTCTGTCCTCCCTTACTAGAGAAGATTAATAAGAATAGCGATTGTCTGCTTTATTCACTGTTATATCCCCATGTCCTAGAACCATGTGGCACATAGTAAGTATTCAGTGAACAAATGAATCAGTGAATTCAAAACAGCCTCCACACATTGGAAAAAGAGCATGAGTCAACATGATTACATGCATCAAAGATAAATGTAAAATTCTATATCAGCCTTCGAAATCTATCAATATACAACGGGAAACCTTACTTACAAGTCTGAGCAAATATAATGTAGTTGTGGGCACCTGGGTGGCTCAGCTGGTTGAGCGTCAGACTCTTTATTTTGGCTCAGGTCATGATGTCAGGGTTGTGAGACTGAGCCCCAAGTCACGCTCTGCGCTGGGTGTGGAGCCTGTCTAAGATTCTCTCTCCCTCTGCCTCTGCCCCTCCCCACCACGTGCAGGTACACACATGCGTGCGCTCTCTCTCTCTGTCAAAAAAAAATGTAGTTGTTTACGTGACCACAAGTCTAAAGGATAATTAGTCTAATGCCAACCATACTGTGAATACGAGGCCCAGATGATGGGGGTAGGGGTAGCGTGATTTAATCTGCGCTGGTCATAACATATATGGGCTGTTCTGTCTAGCACTGAGAAGACTAAACACTGCTATTTTCTCATGGACGTTTACTGTGTCCCTGCCAGGCATTGCGCCGGACCTCTCTTTGAATCAAAGAACTCACTGAATAGGTACCACTAATATTTCCACTTTATAACTGAGGAACCTGGGGACTCAAATCTGCCTTAGGCCATGTAGTTGCAAACAGCAGTGACGGGATCCAAACCCTGGTCTGCCTGACACCAGACCGTCTCTACATTATGGATAATCAGGATCATAAAAGACTTGGAGACCATATCAAATAAGGAAACGAAGGAATTGGAGCTGAGGGGTCTGCTCCAGTAACTTTCTTCAATTACTGAAGGCGTTGGGATGGAAGAGGTCTGGTTGGATTTTACGTTGGAGGGAGCCTGCATACAGGCTACAGGAAGAGACTCTGACTCGGTGAAAGGGGTCAAATTATTATTAGAGCTGCCTCACAATGGCTCAGGTTGCTTCATGAGGCAATGAATCTCTAACGGAAAACTTTCAGAGGTTGGATCACCCTTGGTCAGGCATATTCTAAAAGAGATTTCTTTGGTAGGGATTGGACTAAATGTCTCTGAAGTTCCTTCTCCAACACTCCATGATTCTGTGAAAGTTAGGATCAGGCAAGAAAAGAAGGGGTTACATTCTTTAATAATACGGTACAGAGAAGGAATAAAGCCATTAACAAAAGAAATGAAGGCGACCACATTCAAGACCATGCTAAATACCAATAGTGTTTCACAGATAGTAAGTGAAATAAGAGCTATTACGGATAGGCTTCACAAAATGGGAGCCATCTTGGTAGGAAGATCCTTGGAAGCTGGCAGAAATAACATCCCGTCCATCTCCAAGTCCTTGAGTCTTTGCACCTAACGGGAGCTCAGTAAATAGTTGAGCAACTGATTGGATTCCATGGTCAATGAAAATGGGCACAATCTGAAAAAATGGCTCTCAGTTCACCAGTTAGGGACTTTCCTGAAAACTGCTTGCTACTGATAAATGACAATGAAGAGCTTGCTTCCATGAGCCGCGGAAAGTAAGAAACCAAGACAGGTACATTTTCGAGAATGATTTAAAAGAGACATAAAGGGCCAAGCTGGGGGAAATCTGAGTCAGTCTCTTGGCTCCAACATAGGTTCACTCTGTGGTCTTGAGAGAGCCCACTGACGCCTCCACATTTGCTGTTAGAAAATGGAGGTGGGATGGGGAGAGAAGAGGAGGGATTCCCATGTTTCAGGACAGGGAAGGGAAAGAAGACAAACCTGTGAAGCCATCTGTGGACAATTCCCAGGCGCTCTCCTCCACCTGGTTTCCCACTTCTGCCCCTCTTTCTTCTTCTTTTTAGTATCTGTTAACCCCTGTCTCTCTCCCCCACAACCAAGGCAGGGAACAGAAAAAAAAATCAGAGATGCTGAAACTCGGAACCCTCTGTCTTGCTTTTATCAAAACCTTGGTGGGAAAAGAAGGTTGGAACTAATGGCTGCAGGGAGTGTTTTAAAGTAGTCATAAACTGCAGTGACTGTGCTGCTTGCTCCTTCTGTCCTCCAAGGTCACAGATAATTGAGTGTTGGCTCCATGTACCTCCCAAGGGCTAAGGCATTTCAAATGAAGTGCTCTATGAGATGTGAGAAAGTCAGAAGTGGCAGCTCTCTCAGCCTTGGGCCAGACCTGCTGTTGACAGTCTCTTCACTAAAACAGCTTTTTCCCGTCAAGTGGGCCAGTGTGATATATTGAAATGGCAGTGGACTTTGGCGTCATCTGGACATTGGTTTAAGTCCCAGCACCGCCCTTGCTATTTGTTTGACTGGACCCAAGTTATTTTGTCTCACTGAACCCCAGTTTCCTCATCTGGCAAATAAATATAATGATGTCTACACCGCAGGATGTTGTAAGGGTTAAATAAAATGGAGTATGTAAAAGGCTGAAGTAATTTCTTTTCTCTTTTCCACTAATATTCTGTCTAAAGGAAACCACTATATTAAGCTCCACACCCTCCAACTTTCCAAGGAATCTGGAACTGCAATTAGAGAAAAGAATATGTTGGAAAGAAGGCATAAGACAAAAGAGAAAGAGCAGGAAGAAAATCATGGAGTGCTCTCGTGACTACAAAAGGGACACCTGTTTTGGAAATTTAGGACTCAAAGATAGAGATGCAGAAGGTGAAGTGGAAAAAAGAAATACAGCTAAGATTTAGCCTTGGGGAATCAGTGGGAACCAGTAACTACTGGGTGTGATCGGCTTTCCGGATACTTGCCCTGATTTGATGTCTTCTTCCTGATATTGAAGTGGGAGAGCTCATTTCCATGAACCTCTTACTGGGGAATGAGAAAAGCCATTTCCTAGATGGATTGTGGCCCCACCCTAAAAATTGTTGTCTGGACGCTCAGACCTTCTGGATTGTCTGAAGGATAGACTCTCTTAGGGGATATGAAGGAAACCTCGGCTGACAGCAACTCTCATCCAAGCTGGGGTAGAAGTGAGGGAGAAGCAGGGCAACTCCTTTATTTTTGAACAGGAAAACATAGCCCAGGAAGTTTGCAACCCTAGCACATTTTGGGGGAAGACCCAAAGAGGAAAAACTTGCTTATCCAGCTTTTCTTTCCCGTCTTCCTCCCTATCTTCCACTCCACTCTCTGCCCCTGGGAGGGCAGCCGAGCTTGGAGCCCGGAGGCCCGGGTCGGGGACCAGCCGCTCCGCGATGACGTAATGCCTTGCCGGGTACACAAAGCGGCCTCCCCCGGGCCCGGCCTCTCCGCCCCTCCCCCCCGGCCGGGCCCGCGCCCCCGCCAGCACCAGCGCGGTGAGTCCCCCTTTCGGAAAGGCCAGCCGGGGAAACAGGGAACAAAGGCCCGGGAAGAGGGGCCTGGGCGCTGCCAGGAGGCCCAGAATAGACATCACGTCATCCCCGGCTCGGCAGCGCCAAGCGCCATTTGGTAGCATCGGACGGACCCACCATTACGGTGCAGAACCGCACTTGGGGCCCCTCGTAGGCCGGACCAGCAGCGGCTCCCTGCGCCAGCGCCCCTGCAGCCCCGGCTCCCCTGCGGCCGTCCCCCAGCCCCCGGACCCCCAGCCCCCCCAGCCCCCCCAGCCCCCGGACCCCCAGCCCCCCCAGCCCCCCCAACCCCCCCAGCCCCCCCAACCCCCCAGCTGCCATCTTGGCGCCCATCCCCCACCGCCGCCCTCCCCCGCAGCCCGAGGAGTGGGAGGGGGAGCAGGGGGCACCGCCCTGCGCGCCCCGAGGGGGAGGGGTCCGCGTTCTGCCCCCTCACCCCCACCCCGCAGCGCGCCGACGCGGCCCACACAGGTTTGGGCGTCCGCCGGGACCCGCGACCCCCGGCGAGCCCCCGGCCTGGCCGACCCCTGCAGCCCGCAGCTCAAGTTCAGGCGCTGTCGGCCGCCGCCGCAGGCCCCATCCTAGCGGGGCAGGCGCTGGAAGGCCCTGATGGGGGCTTTGCTCCCTCCCAGCACTGGGCCCGTCTGGCTTAGCGGCGGTGCCCACTGCCCCAGGCTTAGTTTTCTCGACTCTACTTACCAAAGCTGGGTCGGATATTGGTGATCTCAGCCATGTCGTAACCAGAGGCTATTGCTATAAATGGTTTTTCAAGGGTCGGACGAGTCTGGGGGCGCCCTGTCAGCACCGAGGCCGCCGCTGTAGAGCGCTAGCTCAGGGGAGGGGGAAGGTGTCTGGCGGACGCCTCCTGCGACGGTCAGGCCCCTGGTTGCCAGCTGCGGCCGCCTCCTAAGATGCTCCAGGGATGCTCTGAGCGAAGGATGCAGGTGCAGCCAGACTGGTCCTGATGCGAGGTAGGCTCCGCCTTCTCCCGAACGGCCCTCGGCAGGAGACTCCGCCTCCGTCCGAAAAGTGCCGGAAGCCAGGCCCCGCCCCCCTCCGGAAGCGCTCCGCGAGAGGACCCCTGCGGTCGCCGAGTTTTCTTGAGCATGAGACCCCGCCCACTGGCGGGCTGTGGGTGCGTAGGGCGAACCCCGCGGCCCAAGAGGTGTAGGTACTTTCTCAAAAGAGGTCCCATAGATCCTGTGATTCCGGTTCCCCGGGCTAAATACAGCCGCAGAATGTTCTGGGTGACAGGGAGCCCAGGATTTTGGAAAAGGAAAATTTTATACTGCCTGCATTTCAGTATCATTTGTCATTATTGTTACGCGTTATGGAAACTAATTAAACTTCAGAAGCTCTGATTAAAGACTAAACCAGGTGATGGTCGCAAACTCTGAAAATTTACCAGGAATTATTATAATAAGTAAAATGCTACAATCCGTCTACGGATGGATTTTGTGGTGTGTAAATTAAAGCTGTTTTTTAAAAAAGTGTGTCAAAGTTAACCTGTGTTGGATATTTCTCTTCCAAAATTTTCAATACACACACAAACACAATGGGAGAGAAGGGCAGAGCGAGGGAGCAAACCAACAGATCTGTGTATTCTGCAGGGTGAAGAACAAGATGCAGATGAAACTCCAAGCTTCTAGAGATTTCCTTGGCATTTGGGAGAGGCAGGGTGATTCAGGTTGTAGAATCCTGGCAGTAATCTCCATGATTACCGCAATTTCATTCTTCTTTTTTGACTGTGGATGCTTTCATCCTGTTTACAGACAGGATCAGGTCAAATTATTTAAATGCATAAATATTTGTTGGTGGTTCACCTGTAAACTGAGACAGCTGAATGTATGTTTTCAGCTTCGACATTCTGTCCTTCTAGAAAAGTGCAAAGAACATGGTTCTAGAAAACCCATGTATTGAATGAACATCTACTCTGCCCCAGGCACCCTCCCGAGAGCACTGGATCTGCGTGCATTAGAAGCCAGAGTTAGGATACCTGATTTCCCTTGATAGCCGTGTATGTTTGTGAAATCATCTTCCCAGCTGAGCCCAAATTCGTTCTGTGTAAATTGGAAGGTACAATATCCATTGTCTCACAGGGTTTATTGTGAAGAGCAGCTCACTTATGATAACGTAAATGAAAGCATTTGGTGGAATGAAGAGTGTTATACACATAGGAATAATCACTATGGGTTGAGTCCAAGACTGCCTTCGTTTTATTCGGGAAACCGCACTATTTGTACAAGTCAGGGAGTCCTCTTTCTGCAATTTTATGAATTCGCCATTTCCTCGGTCCCGTATACCAAGTATCTCGCGGCGGGAAGGAACAGTTGTCAAACTACACCTCTGAATCGCAGCCCCCAGCTTTGTTTTGAGTAGGACAGCTCCACGGACAGAGAAAGCCAGGGATCCCCTTTCAATTCCCGGGCGAACCGCGAGCGCACCAGCTTCAGTCCGCCCCAACCTAGCATGGCGCCTGGAGGCCGGCGCATGCTCCTTGGCGGCCTGGCGCCGCGCTCCGCGGCTCGGGGACGCGCACGTCCATCGCTGCCGTTGGTCGACTTCCGGCGGTAGCGGAGCTAGGTTTCCGCGGGATCCGGCCGGCTGGTGAGGGCGGCGGGGCGCGTGCGGTGGGGAGGGAAGAGGGGTCGGGTCAGCGCGGGGTGCGTGACGGTGCCGGGCTGGGCGTGGGGACCTGGGCCGCCACTCGGCGCCGAGGTGGGGAGCGCAGCGAGGACCCCCTTTTGGAATCTGTGCCCGGGAGGGGCCCGCGCTGGCGCTGCCCGGGGTCGCATTCATTCCCGCCCCCCCCCCTCACCCCCGCCTGTGACTCCAGTTCCTGGAGCCGGGGCCGTATGAGAGCTGCTGCGTTTGAAGTGCCTGGAGCCCATCTCTGCACCCTGCTGCCTTTGAATAGTAGCTGGCTGCCTCCCGTCCTTCTTTTTCTTTTCTCAACCTGTCTTTCATCTCTGAAATGCAGGACCCGTGCAAGCTGCTCCCACCCCACCTCTAACCTACTCCCCACCCTCCCTCACCGGGATCAGCAGAACCTTCACTTGTTTATTGAGCCCTAGTAAGCAAGATTAGGACATGGGCTGAATTGGGGCCAGGGGTGGGATTCTCTCCTGCTGCCTGGAGAAACTGAATTAGGGACGTTTATTTTATTTTTAAAAATTATCCGTCTGTCTATTTATTTAAGTAACTTCAATCCCCAACGTGGGGCTGGAACTCACGGCCCTGAGAGCAAGAGTCCTACCTGCGCTCTTCTGACCGAGTTGGCCAGGCGCCCCTGAATTGGAGAGTTTTAAAATAACCTCATAGTTCAGACTCTGAGAGAGAACTTTCTTAGTCCTCTAGTCCAAGCTTTCGTGTAGTGCCCTGATAGATGGGCATTGTCCCGTTGTCAGTGAGGAAGAACTCAGTGTTGTACAAGGCAACTTATTTTATTCCCGAGGCTATTATATTGAGAGTAAAGTTTTTCTGGGTAGAAAGATGCAATCAGTTTCCATACAAATGCTTAACTCATGGTCTAAATGCTGCATCGAATAAGCACCAAATGGGAAGTTCATGCCCTCTTTCGTTTGTTTCTTCAGGGAACGTTCATGAGTACACCATAGGCAGACCCTGCCAAGTACTAGGAGTGCTAGTTGGAAGAGTCCTTTTCCTCAGAAAGCACAGAGTTTTGGGGGAAGGAGATGGGAAGGAGACAGACAAGAGAATGACAGAAGTGATAAATACTGTAAAAGAGGTTTGCAAACAGGTACTATAAGAACATAAAAGATACCCTCCAGCTTAAGTTAGTGTTGCCCTTAAAATTGTGAATAACTGGAATTGAAGCCAAGAGTCAAGAAGTGACATAGCATAGAGAATGGAACTCTCTTGTTTTCAACACAAAATTTCTGTTAATATAGCTTAACCTTTTTAAACAACCACACTTTGCTTTTGGATTGTTTCTGTTAATGGAACTACCTGTTTATGAAAACAGCAATAGCAAACATATTTGATGTAATAAATTGCTGTCTGATGACATAGATGCTATTTTTATTTTATTTTTAAAAACTTTTTAAAAGATTTTATTTATTTGAGAGAAGGAGCAAGTGCAAGAGAACACAAGGAGGGGGGAAGGGCAGAGGGAGAAGCAGGCTGTCCCCTGAGCAGGGAGCCCGACGTGGGGCTCGATCCCAACCCTGGGATCATGACCTGAGCCAAAGGCAGATGCTTAACCGACTGAGCCACCCAGGCTCCCCTATTTTGTTTTATAGCTGAAGAAACTGAGGTTCAGTTTAAGTAACTTATGCAGGGTCACGGAGCTGGAGAGAAGCTGATTGGGAAACAAATGGAGTTTGACTGCACAGTTTGCTCTCGGCATCATGCTTTTCTACCTTCCTGATGGTAATGATAACTAACATTTACTAATCACTTACTGTTTAACACAACTCTGTGGGGTAAGCACAGTCACTATCCTTTACAGTGGAGGAAACTCAAGATCAGAGAGGTTAAATCAGCCAAGATAGCATGCTGAGCAGTAGTGGGATTAGGGTTTGAGCACCACGCTCTAACCACAGTCTCTCACCTCCCACCTGCTGGGACGTTGTGTATGTGGTATAAAGTACTGTGTCCATGACTGAACATGAATGAGTGGAAAGATACTTGAAGAAATGCTATTATCACTAATTAACATGAGGGTGATGAGAACTTGCTTTTCTCCTTTCAGGATGGAACAGGAGTGGGACTTGTACAATGTTGCCCTGTAAGAAGAGAAGGACTACGGTGGCAGAGTCCCCCCAGCACCAAGGCAACCAGGAGGAAGAGGACCTAGACCTGGAGTCAGCTGTTAAGTCGTCGTCTGGCCAGGTGAAAGACTTGGGGTCAGTGTCACTCTCTGGGGGTCCGAGTCATGGCAGAGCAGCTGGCCTCCAAGTAGAGTCTGTGCAGGATGCCGGAAATCAGCTTGGTGTGGAGGATCCATCTTTGAGCTCTAGAGTGCTCACCCAGGACACAAACACACCAGTTCTAGAAGCTGTTGATGCGGCCATCTCTCAGGGAATCACCCTACCTTCCTTGGAGTCTTCCCAGCCCCTTAATGTACACATTGGTAAAGGAAAAGCCCAGGCCACTGGCTCAAGGAGAGGGAAGAAGATTACACTGAGGCCTGGGCTTGTTCCCCAAGAAGACAGAGGTGACCATCCTATTACAAAGGAGCCTTTTTCAGGAGAGCCTAGTGAAGAAGTCAAGGAAGAAGGAGGTAAGATGTGAATGGTCGTTCGGTCACGTTTGCCATGACGCACCTGTTTGCCACTGTGCTCTCTGCAGTTCCTTTACGAAGCGGTGTTTCTGACGGGGGATACTGATTCACTATGGATTCGGAACTGCACTGCTTGTAAGGGTCGACAATCAGCTTTGTGAATGGGCCGAGACTTCCTTTTTTCTCCCATTCCCAAGATCCTCTTCTGTATCCTTCTCTTTCTCTTACCCGCTCATGTCTGGAGGGGTGAACTGTGTATGGCCTTTTGTGATTTGGTGGGTATCCACGAAGTGGGGCTTGTGGAGGAGGGGCAGCAGTGTAAGGGGACAGACTACTGCCTGGGACGTTGGGTGGGCCTTGACAGAGATGACATAAGGATGGTTGTAGGACTTGAAGGATGAGTTGTAGTTTGACAGTTGGTGGCATGGGGTATCGTAGGCCAAGAACAGTAGGCACCAAGGCAGAGGCCGAAGGTGATGGTGACGTGGTTGATTGGAAGAAGTGAGAGATGACTTCAGAGCGGTTGATTATGTTTAGATTGTGAGGGCTTTGTTTTTCATGCTCAAGTGTTTGAACTTTTCCTGTAGGTGATAGTCAGTTAATAAATAAAAGAAGCAGAAGGCACAGTTCTCACCTCGGGAAGCTTGTGGTCTAGTTGGGAAGATGAGACATAAACACGTAATCCATTTGGAGCAGCTGGAGGTGGTGTGTAAGTGCTAGCATGTGTGGTACAGGGAATTAGGATTTTTGTAATTGGGACTTGAGGGACTGGTAGGGTTCCGTAGACTGGGGAAGAGTGGATGTGGAGCACACATTGGGCAAGCCTGCAGAGGTGCTGCTGGTGTGGGCGTGCAGTAGGGCCTCCCGTGGAGAGTGCTGGTGCAGAGCACACAGAGCCTTGCCCCTCTCCCCCTGAGCCCTTACAAAGGCGTGCCCTGGGATGTTGGCAGTGAGGAGGGAAGAAATGGTGCGTCTTAGAGACATTACGAAGGGAGAGTTAGTCTTGCTTGGAGATTGATACCATTGAAGATATCTGTCCTGGGGATGGTGGTGCAGGCGTTGGACGGGTTGGAAGGGAGTTGGGCTTTAGGCATGCAGAGTGTGAGGTGTGCTGTGGGGGCCATCAAGATAAACTAGAACTCTGAGATTGAAGCTGGGTAATAGGTAGGAGTAGAAATGGTCAAAACTGTTCGTTGTGCTGCTTCTTCATGGAAAGGAGTGTGGAGGAAGTGGACCACCTCAGGCTGAGGAAGATGACAGAGAAGGGAAAACTGGAGAGGTGATCGGAGAAGTCAGGAGGAGGAGAGCTCTCAGAACTGTGCACATCATTTACAAGTGACAAAGGAGAGCGAAGGATGACGGGGCCTGACAGAGGCTGCGCTTGCAGGCTGGGGGTGGTTGAGAAGGGGCGTCGGAGAGTTGCTGGGACGAGGAGATCAGCTGATGGAAATCAGGAGGGAGGATGATAGCAGCACTGGCTGTTTTGCAGCAGGAGAATGGAGACGGCCAGGGAGGCAGCAGGGTCCCCGAGATGTCTTCTTCAAGCTCGGCTGTGTCTGTGACATGAGGGTGGGGGATGTGGAGAGGATACAGAATTCCAGTGCTAGTAGGGAAGGAATGGGCATTCACTAGGGGTTCAAAGTCATGCAGCTGTGGAGGAGTGGAATCTAGAGATATTTCAGTGGTTAGTTTACAGATGTCCAAGTGTAGATGAATAAAATAAACATTTGTTTAGGATTATCTGTAATTCCACTCCCCTTTTTAAAGCTGGATAATTGAAAGTGGATTCTACCACCTTGCACTTTAATGAGCTGTAATACCAAGAAAGGAAGGACCTCTTGAGTGTCTATCCAGAACCCTTTGCCCCCCCAGTCACTTTTTTTTTTTTTTTTTTGTGGAATAGAAGTGTAACATGCAAAACAGAAAGGAAGAAAGAAGATTGAAAATTCATATATATGTATTTTGAATAATGAAAAGTTTAACGAAGAAAATAATCACCCACAATCTTACTACGCATAGTAATTACCATTAAAATTTAGTGTAGGGGCGCCTGGCTGGCTAAGTCATTGGAGCACGTGACTCTTGATCTCCAGGTTGTAAGTTTTGAGTCCCTTGTTGGGTGTAGAGATTACTTAAAAGGAAAATCTTTAAAAAAAAAAAAAAAGATTATATATTTGTTTTGTTGTTTTGCTTTCTTTTAAGTAACATGTGTATTACAATTATGTAGAAAAAAACAAAACCAAAAAAATCTGGGTTATTTTGAAGTGTAGTAGTTCCCCCTTATCCGTGGTTTCAGTTATCTGCAGTCAACCATGGTCTGGAAGCAGATGATCCTCCTGACTTCACCTCGTCATAAGGTCAGTAGTAGCCTAATGCTGTGTCACCACGCCTACAGCACTCCCCTCGCTTCATCTCCTCACGTAGGCATCACATCATCTCACATCATGACAAGAAGAAGGGTGAGTGCAGGATAGTAAGATATTTTGAGAGAGAGAGATCACAGTTGTATAACTTTTATTACAGTACATTGTTATAATTGTTCTATTATTAGTTATTGTTAATCTCACTGCAGAATTTATAAATTAAACTGTCAGGTATGTACAGGAAAAAACACTATGGGAAGTTTCAGGCATCACTGGGGCTTTTGGAACCTGTGTCCCAGGAGATAAGCAGGGGGCTACTGTATCGGCATTTTGTTACAATGGGTACACTGTGAAATCATGTTTCTAGGCTGCAGGTGCTAGTGATTAAACCTTCCTTGTGTTGGTGTATATTCTAACAGAATTTTTTTTTTTTTTAAAGATTTTATTTATTTATTCGACAGAGATAGAGATAGCCAGCAAGAGAGGGAACACAAGCAGGGGGAGTGGGAGAGGAAGAAGCAGGCTCATAGCGGAGGAGCCTGATGTGGGGCTCGATCCCATAACGCCGGGATCACGCCCTGAGCCGAAGGCAGGCGCTTAACCGCTGTGCCACCCAGACGCCCCTCTAACAGAATTTTAACCCCCTACTGCTCCCTCTATTTCCCCCCAGAATTTTCATTGTTCTTTTAAAATCGATTTACATACCCTAATTTCTACTTACACTTTTTTTTTTGCCTTCTTAAATGATTAATTTAGGCAGATTTCAGCTTATAATTAGTTGACTTGCACAGTTCAGCTAATTATTTTCATGTTACCAATTCACAGTTCTAGGCCGGCAGTAAATAAGTTACAGCCGTGTTCCGTGTAAGGCTTCCCCTGCTCTGTCTTACCCTCAGCTTCCCTTTCTAGGGCGCTCTGATCATCTGGCACACAGAGAGAAGAAAGGAAGAGTGGGGTTCCTGTGGGGTCTCTGAGACAGGAGTTAAATTGAGAAGCAATGTGATGTGGTCATAGAAAAAACATTTTTGGGGCACCTGGCTGGCTCAGTTGGAAGAGCGTGTGACTCTTGATTTCAGGGTCATGAGTTTGAGCCCCGTGTTGGATGTAGAGATTACTTAAATCAATAAAACTTAGAAAAGAAAAGGAATCTGTGGCTGGTAAACTGTAGGAACAGTGTTAGAGTTCCAGACATGTTTTAGGTCGTAGAAGTATCAATGGAAACTACATACCAAAGTGAACTTCTGGCATGTTTGTTTAAAAAGTCTTTTATGTTCAGTTTTGAAAATGTCGACATCATTAATTGTACAACTTGTTCATGATTGTTGATGAAAGGAGATCACTGTGCTGTTTATTGAAGTTCTCTGTTCTAAGAAATTTGGCTGAGAACAACTTTGGATTTGTTGGATTTGGGATCTGACTCCTTGTCCAATCCCTGTGAAAGGCAAAGCCGTGGGACGTTTTGACGTGGTGGAGTAGCCATGGGCTCCGGAAGTGAAGCACTGAAGATTGAGAGTACATGCAAGTCAGGATTGATTCATGGCTTCTTTAAGAGGAAAGCTTTTTTCTTTGTTGGGGGAGAAGATGGTCCAATTTAAAACCATGTTTACGCCGGCTGAAAGTCCCCGTGTCGATGAGACAGCAGGTCACAGCATGAGGGCTGCTCTGCGTAGAGCTCAGTGATAAGTAACTTGATCTGTTAATGTGTCATGTGTCTGTAATACACAGACGTGAAGACAATTCATAGATGCCCACAGTGCACCGTGAAAAGTTGGGCACCCTTTTCTTCCCTCCGCTCTTTCCCCTGTGTTCTTGTCTCAGGAGCAAGCGGTCACTGTCGAGCATGCCTGTGTGTGTCTCCTGTAGCTGTTCTGCCTGTGTTCTCCTCCCCATGACAGCTTGTTCTCACGCTGACTTTCGCTACAGCACGAATGTTTCCTTGCTTTTTAAATGCCCCATCTTCCCCAGAAGAAAGGTAGCACTCATTAAGAGTTGAGGTGAAGACGGGAAAGTTGTCTAATGAACTGTAGAACCATATATTGGTAATTTTATGGTGATGTTTACTCTAATGCTCTGTATAATTTACAGAGTCCGAAAGTTTAGGACATTTATAATGGATATTACTTAGTGGGATTAAATGTGGTATTAATGGTTGGCCATGGAAAATGTCCCTTTGTCATCAGGAGTATAACAGCCCCCCACCCCACAATTATCGTTCTGATTCCTCCATAGGAAAAAAATGCACATCTCAAAGCATATTAGAAGTAGAAGGACCTTGGGGCGCCTGGCTGGCTCGATCAGTGGAGTGCGTGACTCCTAATCTCAGGGTCGTGAGTTCAAACCCCATACTGGGCGTGGAGCCTACTTAAAATTAAAAGGGAAAAAAAGTAGTAGATCGTAGGCATTATGTGGTTCAACACCCTGACATTATAGATGAGTACATTGGATCCGAGCTTTGATGTCTTCGGACCCTGTAAGAGAGGAGAATGCCTATATGGTGTATGCATCATTAATGAAGCTACCCAGCTACAAAGGACTTTATAACAAAATGCTGATTTCTGCAACCTAGTATGATTGATAATGGGCAGAGTGTGGAGCAATACTTGTGATTCTTCCAGGAAAACCTCAGTTGCATCCTGGAGGGGCGATGCCTTCGCTGCCATTAGGCAGCCACTCTGCAAAACCAGGAGCCCAGCCTGGGAAGTCCCCTCAGCCAGATGTCTGTGCCTGTCCTCAGGAAAAGCCACTCGGGACTCTGGCTCCGCAAGCTGAGGATGAGACAGAGGACGGTGGACTCTTCATTCCGATGGGTAGGCTTTCTCCTTCTTTTCTACTTTTGTAATTTAAAAAAATCCTCTTTATTGAAGCATGATATGAAGTATAATATGCAGAAAACTGCATGTATTCTAATATATTCTAGTTCTCTGAATTTTTGGAGACTGAATACACCCATGCAGCCAGCAACCAGATCAAGAAACAGTATTACCTGTCAGTTATTACTGGCACCTCACCGGTGGGGGACTGTTACTCTGACTTCTGGCAGCCCAGTTGGGTTCACCTGTTTTGTACTTCATATGAGTGGAACTCCAATGTTTCATGACTGCGTTTTTCCACTCATCTTGTTATGTTTATGCAATTGGCCCACACTGTTGGCATGTACTTGTAGATTGTTCGTTTTCTTTGCTGTCTAGTATTCTGTTGAGTTTTCTACATTTTCTGTATCCATTCAACCCTTTGTTTTAAATAAAGATTTTATTTATTAGAGAGCTTGAAAGAGAGAGAGAGAGAGAGAGAGATCAGAAGCGGGGGAGGGGGTAGAGGGAGAAGCAGACTCCCTGCTGAGCAGGGAGCCCGACGTGGGACTCGATCCTGGGACCCTGCGATCATGACCTGAGCCAAAGGCAGATGCTTCACTGACTGAGCCACCCAGGTGCCCCTGTGATTTCCTTTTTCTTATTGCAAATACTAGTGGTGATCATACACATTTCATCTGAACTTGGGGGAAGGCACTCCGTATTCCTCTTGTTTTTGGGGGGTTTTGTTTTGTTTTTAGAAGTGGGGAGGGAGAGGGGTGGTGGGGAGAGAGAGAGACTCTCAAGCTGACTCCCTGTTGAGTGTGGAGCCCGACATGGGCCTCAATCTCATGACCCTGAGATCACAACCTGAGCTGAAATCAAGTGTCAGATGCTTAACTGAGCCAGCCAGGTACCCCCATATTCCTCGTTTATGCATGAGAGAGTTGTAGGCTTTTTGTAGATACTTTTTTTTTTTTTAAAGACTTTTGATTATTTATTTGACAGAGAGCACGAGCAGGGAGGAGAGGGAGGAGCAGACTCTGTGCTGAGCAAGGAGTCCGACGCGGGTTCTGTCCCAGGACTCTGGGATCATGACCTGAGCCGAAGGCAGTGCTTAACTTACTGAGCCGCCCAGGAGCCCTATATTTTTATAGATATGTTGTGTCAGATTAAGGAAGTTCTTCCTCTAATTTTTGGAGAGTTTTATCATGTATTAAATTGTGCCAGTGCTTTTCTATCTCTATTTAGATGATCATACGGTTTTTCTTCTTTATTCTGTTAGTAATGTGGAAATTTATGTTGGTTTGTACTGTCAGATTTATTGGGATATAATTTGCCTTCAATAAAAACTATCCAGTGAGTTTCGAAACACATATTTAGTTCTCTAACTGCCACCACCATCAGCATATGGGACATTTCTCTCACCCTAAAAGCTCATTCCCTGTTGCAGGCCTTCATTCTCAGCCCAGTCTCATCCGCCCCCTCACTCTGTCCTTGCAGTCTGTGTGTGTTTTCTACAGTGTCCTGCTCATGTTTGCATACAGTTAGGAGCCTGTTGCATCTGCTGTCCTCTCCTGGTGCAATGCTTTGGAGACTTATTCGTGTTTGTTCTTTTCATTGCTGAGTAGTATTCCATCCCATAGATGTACAGGTCACTTGCTCACCAGTTGATGGACATTCGGGTTGTTTCCAGCTTTGGCCTGAAGCTGCTGTAAGCATTCACATATAGGTCTTTGACAGACGTAAGATCTCATTCTTGGGTAAATCGCCAGGAGGGGCATTTCCAGGGCTTATGGTATATGTATGTTTAACTTTATGAGAAACAGCTTACCCGTTTTCCCCGAGTGGCTTTCCCATCTTACACTCCCACCATGGTGTGTGAGATTCGCAACTGGTCCATGTCCTCGCCAGCCGCTGTTAGATGCCTACATTTTATCCATTTTAGTAAGTGAATTTCCTTGTGATTTTAACTTGCATTTCCCTAAGGAAAATAATGTTGAGCATATTTTCATGTGTTTATTGGCCAATTGTAGATCATTTTTGGTCAAATGTTTGATCATTATTCTGTTATAAGCCCTTACTCCTTTTGTAATTAGTACATGTCTTGCAAGAGATACTTTATATTTTTAAAAATATTTTACTTATTTATTTTAGAGAGGGGGTGGAGGGGCAGAGGGAGAGAGAATCCCAAGCAGACTCTCCACTGAGAACGGAGCCAGACTCGGAGCTCGATCCCATGATGCTGAGATCGTGACCCGAGCCGAAATCAAGAGTCAGATAGATGCTTAACTGACTCGGCCACCCAGGCACTGCTTGCAGAAGATCCTTTAAAACTGTGCATGTGTCCTGTTTCTCTTCAAACGTTTGCCCACTATTTTAGCATCCATTGGTGGGTTGCCTGCAAGAATTATTGGTGTTGTTCTAATAGCATTTTTTATTTCTCTCATTCCTTCTATATCTATTAATTGGGATTTTCTATAAAGAAGAGCTGTCCCTTCTTCCTCATGTATTTATTTGGTTTTTATGTGAGTATGGACTCGTGGATATTTATTTTATTACTTGAGTGACAGTGCGACGCTGTCATTATTCTGAGATTGTTTAGTGTTAGCTGTGGGGAGATGCTTCAGGTTTTACTTTCATGGAATATGGTTTTGGAATCATATCAAGGAGCGCGGCCTAATCCTGGGGTGCCCGGCTGGCTCAGCTGGAGGAGCGTGTGACTCTTGATCTTGGGGTTGGGAGTTCAAGCCCTATGTTGGGTGTAGAGCTTACATTAAAACAAAAAAAAAAGATTAAAAAAAAGAACTCTGCCCAATCCAAGTTCACAGAGTTTCTTTTGTGGAAGTTGTATGGTTTCACATATTCCATTTAGTATATGATCCAATTTGAGTTAACTTCTGTATCATGTGTAAGGCATATTTGAGGTTCTTTTTTGCATGTGGATGTTTGTTTATTTCGGCACTATTTTTGGAAACGATTCCTTTCTCCATTACATTACCTTTGCACCTGTGAACAGCTCCTTGGCCATATTAGTGCGGGTCTTTTCTAGACTCCGTTCTGTCCATTGATCTGTGTGTCTGACTTTTCACCAACACTACGTGGGCTTGATCCATGTAACTTCACAGCAAGTGTCAAGATCAGGCAGTCTGAGTCTTTACCTTTGTCCTTTTTAAAATTGTATATATAAATATGTATAGATATATATGTTTAAAGATTTTATTCATTGATTTGAGAGGGAGAGTGAGAGAGAGTGAGCACAAGGTGGGGGAGGAGCAGAGGGAGAGGGAGAAGCAGACTCTCCACTGAGCAGGGAGCCCGATGTGGGGCTCGATTCCAGGACCCTGGGACCATGACCTGAGCTGAATGCAGATGCCCAAGTGACTGAGCCCCCCAGGTGCCCCAATATATGTATTTTTAAGATTTTGTTTATTAGAGAGAGAGAGAGAGAGCGCAGGCACACCGGTGGGGAGGAGGGGCAGAGGGAGAGGCGGACTCCCTGCTGAGTAGAGAGCCTGACATGGTGCCTCAGGTCCCCCCCACCCTTTTTTTTAAGCAAGGTTATTGGGTTATTTATAGTTCCTTTTCATTTCCGTGTACATTTGAGAATTTGTTATTTTCTTCAAAAAAATACCTGCTGAGGAACACATGGGTGGCTCAGTCAGTTAAATGTCTGCCTTGGGCTCAGGTCATGATCCCAGGATCTGGGATCAGCAGAGAGCCTGCTTCTCACTCTTCGTCTGCCTGTTAACTCCCCCTGCTTGTGGGCGCGCTCTCTCTCTCTGTGTCAAATAAATAAATAAAATCTTAAAAAAAAAAAAACACCTGCTGAAATACTGATTGGTAGTGAATCTGTGGATCAGTTTGGGAAAGTTGCCGTCTTAACAATACTGAGTCTCCTAATTGACGAGCAAGATCTATTTAGATCTGTTAAAATTCTCTCAGCAACATTTTGTAGTTCTTTACGTATACATTTTTCACCTATTTGTTTAGATTTGTGAAACACCTAAATATTTCTTCTTTTATGCTAATGAGAGTTTTTCTTTTCAACGTCCAGTTGTTCATTGCCAGTCTATACACTGGGGTGTATCGGTCTATCTTGTGGCCTTGCTGTAAGTCCATTATTAGTTGTATATACTTGGTAGATCTTTAGCGATTCCTTACAGAGATAATTATGTGATCTGCAAACAAGTCTTTTTGCCTTCCTTTCCAGTTTGTACGTCTTTCCTTTCTTCCTCTTCCCTCTATGTCTCCCTCTCTCTTCCTCTTCCTCTCCATTTGTCCATCCGGCTTTGTGTGTGCTGGAGAGGACCTGCAGTACAGCCTTGAGAGGTGATGGGGGCAGGCCTCTTTCCTCTGCTCTTGACCTCGGGGGAGCGTGCTCAGTCTTCCACCATGGAGCTGGAGGTTGTTCATCGGATTGAGAGAGTTCTCGACTATTCCTGGTTGCTGAGAGTTTTTGTGGTGAATTGATGTTAGGTTTGGTGAAAAGCTTTTCCTGCATCTATTGAGATTATCTTTTGTTTCTGCTTTTGGTCTGTTGATGTGAATTATATTGATTGGTTTTAAAATTTCAAAGCAGTTTTGCATTTCTGGGGTAAACCACACCTTTTGATCATGATATATTACCCTTATATATTGCTGGATTTGATTTGCTAATATTTTAAGGATTCTTGTACCTGTGGCCGATAGTGTTCTTATACTGTCTTTGCATGGTTTGGTATTAGGGTCATGCTGACCTCATAAAGTGAGTTGGGAAGTGTTCCCTCTTCTTTTTGTTTTTGTGCTTTTCATGGTTTTGTTTTTGAAGAGTGTGTGTGAATTGGTGGTATTTCTTCCTTAAATGTGTTGTTGAATGAACCGGTGAAGCCATCTGGGCCTGGAGTTTTCTTTGTAGATGTTTTTAATTATGAATTCAGTTTCTTCCGTCTTCTTTCTTTTTCTTTCTCTTCTCTTCTCCTGTCTTCTTTCTTTTCTCAACTTTTCTTTTTCCTTTCCTTTCCCTGCCCTTCCCCCTTTCCTTTCCTTTCCTTTCCTTTCCTTTCCTTTCCTTCAGATTTTACTTATTTGAAAGAGTGAGAGACAGGAAGAGAGAGAAGGAGCAGGGGGAGGGGCAGAAGCAGACTCCCCGCTGAGCAGGGAGCCTGAGGTGGGGCCTTACCCCAGGACTCCAGGATCGTGGCTTCACCCCCTGAGCCACCAGGCGCCCCTGAGCTGTTTCTTACAGGCTGCTCCATTATCTTCCTGGTCTTGAGTGACTTTGACAGCTGGTGTCTTGCAAGGTATTTGCTTCATCCAACTTGTGGAAACCTTGGCATAAAGGTTTTCATGATATTCCTTTGATATCTTTTTTTTTCCCCTAAGATTTTATTTATTTATTTTAGAGAGCGAGCGTGCGGGCACACGTGAGTTAGGGGAGGGTCAGAGGGAGAGAGAGAATCTTAAGTGGGCTCCATGCTCAGTGACTCGGGGCTCGATCCCAGGACCCTGAGATCATGAGCCGAAGTCTGACGCTTTACTGACAGAGCCATCCAGGCGCCCCAGACTTATTAAACCATTTAATGATAGTATTTAGTGTATCAGTTTCCCTTTAAGTGCGTACGTTAGCCATGCCCCACAAATTTGGATGTGTTCATTGACGTCAGTTGACAATATTTTCTAATCCCTTTGGGGTATCTTCTTTGGCACACAGATCATCTACAAGTGTGTAGTTTGGAGAATCCCAGCTATCTTTCTGTTACTGACTTCTGATTTAATTTCCTTGTCTTCAGATTGTACTTTGTATAATTTCATTCATTTTCTATTTACTGAGGTATTTTATTTTATGGCCCAGAATATAATCTTTTTTTTTTCCTTTAGGTCTTTATTCATATGTTGAATATAATCTTTATGGTAGTTCTTCCAGTAGTATTTGAAAAGAACATGTATTCGGTTGTTTTGAGGTGCACTGTTCTATAAATGTCAGGTCAAGTTGGTTGATATCTTTGTTCAGTTCTTCCCTTTTTACGGCTTTTGTGTGTGTGGGGGGGTCTACTTGTCATTTACTGTGAAAGAAAGTCTCCAGCTTTAACTGCGGATCTGTCTATATTTCATTTGAGTTCGGTCAGTTTTAGCTCTGCATATTTTATTTTTTAAAGTCTTATTTATTTAAAGAGAATTTTATTTATTTCTTTATTTGAGAGAGAGAACATGCGTGCATGTGGCAGGGGAGGGGCAGAGGGAGAGAGAATCTTAAGCAGACCCACACCCAGCACAGCCTGACGTGGGACCCAATCTCATGACCCCAAGTTCATGACCTGAGCCAGTAGATATCAAGAGTTCACTGCTTAAGCAGCTGAGCCATCCAGTTTTATTTATTTAGGTAATCTCTACACCCAACGTGAGGATCAAATTCACAACCCCAAGATCAAGAGTCGAATGCTCTTCTCACTGGGCCCAAGAGGTGCCCCTTTAAAGACTTTTATTTTTGGTATTCTCTATACCCAATGTGGGGCTTGAACTCACAACCCTGACATCAAGAATTACATTTTCTACCAATTAAGCCTGTCAGCTCCACTGACTCAGCCAGCCAGGCACCCCAATAATATGCATCTTTAAAAATTACTACAATCTGTGGGGCGTGTCTGACTCTTGGTTTTGACTCAGGTCATGATCGCAGGGTTGGGGATGGAGCCCTGCTTTAGGCTCCCCACTCAGTCCTGAGTCTGCTTGGGATTCTCTCTCTTCCTCTGCCCCCCCCCCCGCTCATGCACACACACGTGTGCTCTTTCTCCCTAAAATAAATAACAATCTTAAAAAAATAAAATTATTGAATTTGTACTTTTACCGCTTCCAGAACAATACAAGAACTCTATAGCAGTTTCACTCCATATATCTACTCCTGCCTTTTGTGCTATTGATGTTATATTTTACCTCTTTGTAAGTTTTAAATCCCTAAGACGTTATTGTTACTATTTTAGCCAGTCAGTATTCATTTGTATTTATCACATAGTTAACCTTTCTGGTGCTCTTTGATTCATCCTGAAGTTCTTTGCTTTGCCTTTATCTGGGATCAATTTTTTTTTTTTTTCATTTTGAAGATTTTCCTTTAATACTTCTTATGAAATACTGGTCTTATGTCTTATGTTAGTGAATTATCTCAGATTTTGCTTGTCTGGAAACAATATATTTAGTTTTGCTTTTATTTATTATTAATTGTATCTGTCTTTGTATCTCTCTATGTATCTATATATCTATTTATTGTAAGTAAGCTCTACTCCAGCGTGCTGCTTGCACTTGGACCCCAAGATCAAGAGTCACATGCTCTACCAGCTGAACCAGCCAGGTGCCCGTTAATTTTTTTTTTCCCCATGTTAAATTTTTTTTTTTTTTAAAGATTTTATTTATTTATACGACAGAGATAGAGACAGCCAGCAAGAGAGGGAACACAAGCAGGGGGAGTGGGAGAGGAAGAAGCAGGCTCACAGCAGAGGAGCCTGATGTGGGGCTCGATCCCATAACGCTGGGATCACGCCCTGAGCCGAAGGCAGACGCCCAACCGCTGTGCCACCCAGGCGCCCCTCCCCATGTTAAATTTTTAATGCCTGTTTAGCACCAGGGATTCCATGTCTCTGATGAAATTCTGTATCTTTTCCTTTATTTTTTTGAATATATTGATGATAATTATTTTTTTTTAAGTTTTTAAAAAGATTTTATTTATTTGAGAGAGAGGGAGAGAGCTGATGATAATTATTTTAAAACCGTTTCTCAAGTATCTGATTTACCTGTAGGTCTCTTTTTATTGTCTTCTACCACCTCCCTTGAGGCATTTTGGTTCTGTTTTAGGGTTTTATAATTTTTTTAAAAAAGATTTTATTTATTTACTTGACAGAGAGCACAAGCAGGGGGGAGAGGTACAGGGAGAAGCAGACTCCCCACTGAGCAGGGATCCTGACGCAGGACTCGATCCCAGGACCCTGAGAATCATGACCTGAGCTGAAGGCAGATGCTTAACTGACTGAGCCAGCCAGGTGCCCCGTGTTTTGTAATTTTTGGTTGTATGTTGGACAATATGGATGGAAAATTCTGGAGGCTTTAGTAATGTTACCTTCCTCCAAAGAGGGTTATTTTATCTTCTGGCAGGCAGATAATTTGGGGGGATCACCTGAATCTGCCAGGGGTTAGTTTTATGCTGTGTTAAGTCTAGTTTGTTTCCACTTTCTACTTACTCCTAGATTGTGGCCTGTATCCCTAGTGGGTGGCTCTTCTGAGGTTCAACACTGCTTAGAAAGCTGTAATGTTTTTGAAGACCTTACCTCCTTTTCACAACCTGAACTATGACGTCTTTGTCCCCAGAGCCGCGAGTGAGAACCCTCTGCCTGGTGGCCACTGTCCTGCTGTGGTCCATCCTGTGCGTGCACAGCTGAGGGGTCTGCTGGGGCCTTTAGAGGAGCTTGAACAGAAACTCTTTGGGCTCATTTTTCCTTGGTTTTCTCCTCTGCAGAGTTTTGCTTTGTTTTGTTTTCATATTTATTTATTTGAGAGAGTGTATGCATATGCATGTGAGTGGGGGCGGGGGGGGCAGAGGGAGAGAATCTCAAGCAGACTCCCCCCCCAAGCTTGGAGCTAGCTGGCGGGCTTGATCCCACCTCTGGGAGATCATGACCTGAGCTGAATCAAAAGTCAGAGGCGTCCCTCCTCTGCGGAGCTTTATCCTTCAATCGCAGCTGCTTTGGCAGCTCCAAACTCTGGCTTCTTATCCTCGAAAGACCACTGTCTTCAGCTCGGGTCCTCCTTAATGTGCTTCCCTTCTCCAAAAGATTACAACTCCTTAAATCCTTTCCGTGAAGGTTCTTCAGTGCCTTCAGGCTGCTACATATATATTTTTTCCACCTTTGTGTACAGTTGACCCTTGAACAGTGTGGGGGTGGGGCGCTGTGCCCGTCTGCAGTTGAAGAGCCACATAGAACTTCTCACTCCCCTAATAGTCTACTGTTGACCAGAAGCCTTACCAATAATATAAATAATTGATTAACACATAGTTTCTATGTTGTATGTAATAGATATTCTATCCTTACAGTAAAGTAAGCTGGAAAAAAGAAAATGTTACGAAAATCATAAGGAAGAGAAAATACGTTCACAGTACTGTACCGTATTTATTGAAAAAAATCCACATATAAGTGAACTTGCACAGTTCACACCCGTGTTGCCCAAGGGTCAGTCGTAGTTTTGTATAGTTTTACAATTGTTTTTGTGGGAGGGTTTCATCTGTTAAGAAATCGATTGTTGTGTCCAGAACCCGAGATCCTGGGTGTGTGTCGGACAGGGCTGTTGAGCAACTTTGGTGGTTTAGATAGCACAGAACCCACGTTTTTACTCACTTCACTCACTTGATGGTATATCCACAGTGCATCTTCCTTTCAGTTATTGGTTACATCATTAGATCTGCTCTTCAGGGAATCTCTTGTTTTTAGCCACCTTCCATCTTTCTCATGGAAGAAGAATTAGATTTTCTTCTGTATCTTTTCCAGCCTGATCTTTATAGAGTGGCTTCCTTTTTTTAATGTTTAAATTTCAACTCTTTAGAATTCACAGAGTCAGTGGTATCCCAGTATTTTAGAAGATAAAGGATTAGTTCTAAAACAGTATAACAAATAGTTGAATTATTTGTTCTTTTTTGGATTGTTTGTGTAGTGTGTTGGAAATTTGAATGTGTTAGATTTTCCTTCAGCCATATATTCCCTAATAAAAGCCCAGCAATTAAAATCGGAAATCAGAGGAGAAATAGGTGTGATGTAATTTAGACACTGGGATGTTTAACCCCAATTTGATTGCATATTTATAAGATAGTTGTCCTAAATGGAGTTATGCTAACTCTTATGATTTTTCCATGAAAAATATTTGCATGGAAATTTTATGATAAGCTTTGTTCATGATTCATTTAAATAATTTTTATGTTTCATTTTTTTATAGTATTTATAGTGGGGCTAAGTGTTTTTCAGTGTATATCTTAAAGCATTGCTACTCGAAGTGTGGTCTGAGAACCGGTGCCAGTTTGAGAACTGGTTTGAAACAAAATTATTTATGGAAACTGAGAGTAAAAATTTAAAAATTTTTAACATTTGACATGATGGCTACATTCTTTATTGCATTTTATAAAAATATAAGTCTAGGGCGTCTGGGTGGCTCGGTTATTAAGCATCTGCCTTCGGCTGAGGTCATGATCTCAGGGTCCTGGGATTGAGCCCCATGTCGGACTCCTGCTCAGTGGGGAGCCTGCTTCTCCCTCTCCCACTCCGCCTGCCTGTGTTCCCTCTCTCACTGTCTCTCTGTCAAATAAATAAATAAAATCTTAAAAAAAAAATCATTATCAGAAAAATTTCCATTTCATCAAATGCTCTTTGTAGACATTTTTACTTGTTTCCCCCCATTGCTTAAAAAAACCATTAAAAAAAAGTTGTTTTATTTATTTAAGTAATTTCTACACCTACCGTGGGGCTCGAACCCACAACCTCGAGATCAAGAGTCGTACGCTCTACTGACTGAGCCAGCCAAGCACCCCTAAAAAGACAAGTTTTAATGGCTCTATTAACAGTCCAGTGTATGGATGCACTGGTGTTCACTTTACCATTCCTGTAATATTGGACAGTTAGGAGTTTTCCATCTTTTTGCTAAAATAATTAACGTTGCAACAAGTAATGTGATTATTAGTCTCTGCACATCTAATTATTTCCTTAAGAACAAGAATTACTCGATTGAGAGTTGTACACATTTATCAAATTCTTGGTGTATGTTCACAAGTGTAGAAGTAATTGTTTGAAGTCACTGATAACTTTTCACTGTGTAGATACTGCCAGGGTATGGCTTGAAGGTCACAAAATCTTTTTAAACAGAGAAGGTCGTCTTCATGTTAACCCTTTCTAACCCTTATCTTCAGAGGGTGGCAGGCCCGAAAGCATTGGAAGGATGAGAATCTCATTTTGGTATTACATGATAATCTATGTCAAGACTTAACAGATTCTAATAATCGAGAAGTTTTTTCTTTTGTCTGGTTATATATATGCTATCTTCTTGTAGAAGAGAGAAAACTTTGTCCCTCCCTCCCCTTTTTTGCTACAGTTCAGAGTGAATTTTTTATCCTTTCCTCCTGTTTTTCTCTTTTTTTTTTTTAAGATTTTATTTATTTGACAGAGAGAGAGACAGCCAGCGAGAGAGGGAACACAAGCAGGGGGAGTGAGAGAGGAAGAAGCAGGCTCCCAGTGGAGGAGCCCGATGTGGGGCTCGATCCCAGGACCCTGGGATCATGCCCTGAGCCGAAGGCAGACGCTTAACGACAGAGCCACCCAAGCGCCCCTGTTTTTCTCTTTTCTAGATTGAATAGAATGATAACAAATTACACTATATAATGTTTCACTGGTATAAAGCACTTTGGGATCCATTATTTCACTTAATCTGCATGGCATCCGTGATAGGCAGATATCTGTATTTGCAAAAGAAGGAAATGAGACTCTTGCCGAGGTTGCCCAGAACTGAGACACAAAGCCGGGGTTTCTGGTGTAGCACCTGGGCAGAACGAGGTAGAAATTAGGACTGTGGATGCCAGGGCTAGAGAATGAGGCTTCAGAGCATGGCTCGTCATTACTAGCTCTTGGGAGAGTTTCTTAATCTCTCTGCCTCAGTTTCTTCATCTGTACAAGGGGAAAAGTAATAGTCCCTGCCTCCTAGGGTTGTTCGGAGGAGGAAATCAGGACGCGTCATTGTGTAGAGGACGGGCTGCCGTGAAGTGAGTGCGCACCGGACACGGGATCCCACGGCGCTGCCCACCGCACCCCCATTGCTGCCACCACGCACCCTGCTTTCCTGTCCACGGCCGGCCGGCAGCCTGTTTTTCTCTTACTGTTGGCTTGTTGGGGTAAGTTCTGGGAGCAGTGGTTTGGAGATTCCCATGATGTGCCTGGTTTATTTGCAGAAGAACAAGGTGGTGAAGAAAGTGAGAAAAGGCGAAGAAAGAGAAAGGGCACCAAGAGGAAGCGGGACGGCCGGGGTCCGGAGGGAGGGGCGTGGGCTTGCGGCCTGAAACTGGACGATGCGCTGGACCGCACGCTGGAGGACGGCGCCAAGCAGCACAACCTGACCGCCGTCAACGTGCGCAACATCCTGCACGTGAGTACGACGGCGGCTGCGGACGTGGGGCCGGAGCGCTTCCTGGAAAGCAAGTGAAAGTACTCAGGAAACTCTTGATTCTTAGTGTGGGAATTACTCCCTTTGGGAGTCGCACGTGCTACAGCATTTGGCATTTCAGGACGGCTTTCCTGCTGCGCTCAGCACGTTTGAAATCCCAACACATGTTCCAAGAGAGCTGGGCGGGTACACTGTTCCTGTCTTCCTCCACTGCCTTGCCGGTTTATCGTCTTGTTTAGCGCGTTTGAAGATGATGATGTTCGCAGTGGACTTACTCTTCTGGGGGTCGATGGGTCTACAGAGGTGCCAGGGAGCAGTTCATGCTGCACACGTGCTGGTCCTGTTCTTCCCGATGCTCAGCACAGCTGTCCACAGAACCCTCCTTGCTGGTCACTGTTTCTCAGAAGTGTGGAGTCCGTTACCCCCACTCTCATTCCTGCGCCTGGTAGCTGTGGCATCGGAGCAGTCCTGCTCTGTTAGAGTTGGAACGTGGGTGCTTCTGTCCAGAGCTGGCTTTACCCCAATCGGAAGCCATTTCAGTGTCTAGCAGGGTTACAGAGAAGCGGCTGTTACCTAGGTAACACGGCTTTGTTGCATAAAGTGAAATTTCGTCTTTCTCCAGGAAGTAATCACAAATGAGCATGTGGTCGCTATGATGAAAGCAGCCATCAGTGAGACGGAAGATATGCCGATGTTTGTGAGTAGTTGCTTGTTACTCCTTAATGCTGCGGAACAGAGCTGCTGTAAATGGGCAAGTGCAGGAGGTCGCTCGGGAGTTTGTACATAGCTTGATGTTGGGGACAGAGTTAGCATCTCAAAACCCAAGAGTCACATGATGATTTTTATTGACTGTTTTCTTCTCATTTTCCTTGCCTCAGGAGCCCAAAATGACACGCTCTAAACTGAAGGAAGTGGTGGAAAAAGGAGTGGTGGGTGTTCTGTTTTGTTTTGTTTTGTTTTCCTTTAGTTTGGTAAATAAGGTCTAATTCCAGGTTATTTGCAGGGAAAAAAAATATAGGAAAGATTTATCATGGTCTGCGTTTGTCTCCTTCAAAGAAATATCTGTAAAAGGTAAGTGGAGACAACATAGTCATTATCACCATTATTTCAGTTGACGGGAGGTACTGCTGTTTCGGAAGGACTTGGTAGACAGCCGTTTAGAATGGTTGGAAGCACCGAGCAAGGGCAGCCTTTCTGTTCGTGTGCTGTGTGGCAAAGGGTTTAGAGAAGTACGCTTCCAGGTGTATCCCAGGGAGCACTGCATCAGCTCACCCTGGTGTGGGCTAACCTCGTGAGTGCTTACTGAAAATGCATGTTCCGCGGCTCCCCTCAGACCCAGAGCAGGGACCCAGGGGTGGGGCCCGGGAATATGCATTACTGGAAACAGTGCTTGGTTGTCTTGCACACACTGAGGGATGAGAGCCACTTGAAGGCTTCTGGAGTATTCTGGCAGAGACGCTGGGACCCGTTGATACCCTGCTCGACAAGCGCTTGTCCGGTTTGTTCTCTGCACCTGTGGTAGGCCGGCGGTGGTCCTGAGGTGGTCTGGTTTATCTCTGATAGGGAGGGAGATTCGCCTGACGGACCCAAAATGTGTGTTGCTTTTGTCCTTTTGTCTGGGTCTGTTCTTTGCAGCCCCATAGAAGAAACAAGTCTGTTCCTCTTCCACATGACCTTTCCTCTAGTACAAGGAAACTAGTATGTCTTTTCTGTAATATTCTTTTGTTGCTGAGCGTCCCCCAGCTTTTTCTCGGTCTTCACATGACAAGACTCTGAGTACATCCACCAATCTGATCCTTTTCTTCCGAATGTGCCTAGTTTGTCCATATCTTTTGAAAAGCCTGCCTGACGTGGAATTCCTGCTCCAGATGTGGTTGGACTGTATGGACCGAAGCTAGGGACCCCTTCAGTGTCCAGACGCCGTATTGCTCAGTGAGCCCAGGACCGCACTGGCTGTTTTTGACAGCCACATTGTATTCTTTTATCCAATCGGCCAAGTCTGGCCGTAGAAAGTGAAATTTCATCTTTCTCCGGAAATTACGTAATCTTCACAAATGAGCATATATGGTAGCTTTGATGGAAGCAGCCATCAGTGAGACGAAGTTGTATGAAGTCTCCTGACACACAGAGTATAAGTAATAGTAATTCCTTATTTGATCTGGAAATAAACAAAGAGATCCAGATCAGGCTCTGGATTGTACTTACTGACCATGAGTAAATGCACAGAAGCTGGACAAGCCGACTACAGTTTACGTGGGAGAGCGGGGTTGAAGTTCCAGACTCTTGCTTTCTGATGCTCAGTAGGCTGACTGGAGCACACTCCCAGCCACCGCTCGCTTTCCCGGTGGGTTGGCAGTAGGGAACCTGACTGATTCAGACACAAACGTGGGAAGGGGTGTGGACCTGTATCCCATCGTTCCCTTCACCCTGTATTGGACATGACTCAACAGAATGAGACAAGTGGCTGGAATGTGGCAGGGCGAAGGACATGTGGAGAGCCTAAGGCTCCTTGTGGAGACAGAACCCAGTGGCCTGTTGGATTTTATTCATAACATAACTCATTGGGTCACCTTAAATGATCAAGAAATTATACATTCCAGGGGCATTTTTTTTGTCAGCAGCATGTAAGATCCTTAAAAAATTTTTTAAAAACATCTCGCCCCAACTCTGTTATTTTATTATTTATTTACTAATTTTTTAAAAAAATATCTTATTTACTTATTTGACAGAGAGAGAGCACATGCAGGTAGAGGGAGAGGGGAGAGTGGCAGGCCGAGGCAGAGAGAAGCAGGCTCCCTGAACAGGGAGCCTGATGTGGGGCTCGATCCTAGAACCCTGGGATCATGGCCTGAGCCGAAGGCAGACGCTTAACCAACTGAGCCACCCAGGTGCCCCTATTTACTTACTTTTTAAAGATTTTATTTTATTTGTTTCAGAGAGAGAGAGAGAGAGAGAGAGCGCACGAGTTGGGTAGAGAGGCAGAGGGAGAGGGAGACTCAGATTCCCCATTGAGTAGAGAGCCCAACATGGGCTGGATCCCAGGACCCTGAGATCATGACCTGAACTGAAGTCAGATACTTAACTGACTGAGCCAGCCAGGTGCCCCCCAACTCTGTTATTTTAAAACATATAAGAAGTTGACATAATTCTACAGTGAATCTGTATTCCATTTAGATTTAACAGTTGTAAAATTTTGCCATATTTGCTTTGTATCTCTGTATCTATCCCTTGTTTTTTTTTCCTGTACTATTTGAATATAAGTTGAGGACAACTTGATACTTCACCCCTAAATCCTTCCGTAAGAACTGGTCATGGCTGGCTGTCAGGATGCATAACTTACGGTGGATTTATGTAATTGATTAAAAAAATACTAACGTCCAAAGGTTAGTATTACCTACAATATCTTAGGTGTATGCTATTATAGTTTACAAATAGTTTTCAAATTCATTGTTCCATGTGAACACAAGTTGTGATATAAA
Organism: Ursus maritimus; assembly: GCF_017311325.1. NCBI lineage: Eukaryota > Metazoa > Chordata > Mammalia > Carnivora > Ursidae > Ursus > Ursus maritimus. The sequence goes on along the minus strand of NW_024424452.1, from coordinate 40,876,280 downwards.
GTAGACGAGACATGGGCACCTGGCTGGCTCAGTGGGTAGAGTGTGTGACTCTTGATCTTGGGGTTGTGAGTTCGAGCCCCATGGTGGGGGTAGAGTTTACTTAAAAAGTAGTAATAAAGTAGGTAAGACAGGTGCTTTCTCTATTTTATGGATAACACAGGGTTTTAACCAGCTTTACAGCAGAAATGCTAATGATGGAAATAGATTCTTCTCTCCTTTTCTTCTGGCAAATTCTGACAGATATTGGAGAGTGTCCCTCGGGTAATTAACACCCCCTCCATCACTGCAGCCGCACGTTAGGTCCATGGCTTTCTGTGATGGTGAAGAGGAGGTAGAAATGAAAACCCATCCACGTCAGGTAAGAGAACATAATTATTTATCTTTGTTGGTAGGTAATTCCAACATGGAATATTTCACCAATTAAGAAGGCCAATGAAATTAAGGTAAACTTGGAAGAGGTAATTCTTACTTTTTTCCAGAAAGACTTCATCAGTTTTGAAACCTATACCTCCTTTCTATTTGTTAATTTTGGGGGGATCTGTCTTCTTGTTTTAATTCGATCCTTGTTTTTTCCTCTCCATTCCTGTCAGGTCTGACCCTCATGCTAGAGATCTCTTTAACCCCTGCCTCTCACCACTTGCTTTACCTGATCATTGTGCTCTTAGAGTTTGTTTTTCCTTGCTCTGCTTTCTTCCTCTTATTCTCCGAATACGTGTGGTCTGTGTTTCCTGTTACTTCATTTCTTTCTGTAATTGTACTTACGTAGCCTCCTCAGTTTGTGGATATCCAGCTGGAAGACGACGATTCCTCGGATGAGGAGTACCAGCCAGACGACGAAGAGGAAGACGAGACGGCTGAGGAGGTCAGTGGCTCCCTTGTGAGTGTTAGTTGCGAATCTGGAAGAATTGGGCTCTGTGAGGCTTCCTTAGTGTCTTCACCTGTTCCGTAGATAATGGACACAGTTCTTCTCCCTGCTCATTTCTTTGCATGAGACCAGGACTGAGAGCTGTTTTCTCCTCTTCATACTCCCTTTGTGTTTTCGTTTTATATTGTGAAATAGCACACACGTGTAACACGCAGAACTGTGCCCAGAATAAATACTCAACAATACAGCTTCTGTCATTATAAGGCGATGGTCTGAAGCTCCCTCCAAAGTCCTTAAACGTAGTGCGGCCAGTGCACCCCTTGGGCTCTTCTCTTTGTAGCTCTGTTGCCGGCGTGTGCGGCACCACACACCCCAGTCCTGTTCTGTACTGTCTCTGAGCCTGGACAGTTGTGTCTGGCTTTTTTATTTTCTTTGTTTCATTGTTAATCCTTCGTGGTTTGTCGACACTGTTGCTAATGGCTGCACTTTACTCATTTTCATTGCTGGGCGATACTTTGTTTCTTAGTGTATTTGACTTGTTTTCAAAAGGATTTTAAACCATTGTCTTGCCCTTCCGATGAGGAGGGCAATCTGATCTCTGTGGTCACTGCAGAATATTAAACTTCTATTTAAGTTTTATTTTCTCCTCTTTGACTAAATTGGTTCATTTTCTTGAGATATTTCAGACTCAGTGGGGATGAGGCAAGGGCAGAAATTTGGAAACTGAACCGGATTTGTTTCTTAGAGTTTGTTGGAAAGTGACGTTGAGAGCACCGCTTCGTCTCCACGGGGGGCGAAGAAGTCCAGGTTGAGGCAATCTTCCGAGATGACCGAGACCGATGAGGAGGGGGGCATGCTGTCAGAGGTAAGTCTGCGTCGTACAGAGGAGATGAGGGAGAGGGGACTGAAGTAGGCTGGCTGGCTGTCTCCTTTACCGCCACTGCCTTCCTGGTCCTTGTGGCTGCTTACAACTGTTCGGGTTTCAAAGTCCTTTAAGTTGGGGCGCCTGGGTGGCGCAGTCGGTGAGCATCTGACTCTTGCTTTCAGCTCGGGTCGTGATCTCAGGGTGAGATTGAGGCTGTGTCAGGCTCTGCGCTCAGCAGCGAGTCTGTCTGCCCCTCCCTCCGCTTGTGTGCATGCTCGCGCTCTCAATAAATAAATAAATAAATAAATAAATAAATAAATAAATAAATAAAATTAAACAAACAGAACAAAGTTCTTTAAGTGAGTGAACAGTTGACAGGAAAAGTGGGGCTCCTCAGGGGGAGAGCGCTTTTCTGAGTTCTCATTAAGGAGCAAATACTAGTGATGAGTGGTTTCTTTTCTACCTTTGTCTTCTTTGTGATATCGTCCTGAAGCCATTTTTATTAGATTTCCCACTCTTGGTAACCTAAGTAGCATCCTGTTGGCTACATTGGAAATAAGCTAGAACCTGATTAGATTAATATATTTGATGATGCTTTTGTTTTTCTGGAGCTCTGGACTGGAAGAGGAAAATCCCTGACGCAGGAAAGATGAGCTCCTCTCCCCTGGCCTTTTTTTTTTTTTCTCCTTTTCCTCCTTCTTTCTTTCTCCTCTCCTCTAATTTTTTAACATAGTTGCCTTTTTAATCAGGCTGAGAAAGTCACCGCACCTGCCGTCAGGCACATCAGTGCTGAGGTGGTGCCCATGGGGCCCCCGCCTCCCCCAAAGCCCAAGCAGACCAGGGACAGTGCTTTCATGGAGAAGTTGCACGCAGTAGATGAGGAGCTGGCTTCCAGTCCCGTCTGCATGGACTCTTTCCAGGTAAACAGTATAACTAAATCACTGCGAAAGTCAGATGGAGGAATGTCATTGTTCAGGTCGGGAAGGGAGACGGGAAGACACTGAGTTCTGGTAAATAAGTAAGAGTCATGGAAATGCAGGTCTTTGATACTCTGGTTCGTGCTGTTTTATTTTGAGAGTTGCAGCTCCTAGGGAAGGAATAAGGTATGTGATGGACAGCATTTTAAAATGTGGAACACGGGGACAGCCTTCCACCGGATCCCCTAGATTGTAACCTTTAGTACAGTTGCTCTGTTGTTCCTGCCGCTTTCTCTGTCTGTACGTGTACTGGTTTACCTTAGTCACTTCACAGTATGTTGCAGTCATGATGCTCTTTCACCCCTAAACACTGTAGCGTTTATTTTCTAAAAATGAGGGCATTCAGTTTTGAAAAGAAGTCATATTATCTAATCTATAAAGTCCTTTTTTAGATTTTACCAGATGTCCCAGTAGCGCCCTTTCTAGAAAAAGAAACATTTTCCCTGATGCAGGATCCAGTCCACATAGGGTCTTGTCTCCTAGCATGTTTTTGTTTTCATTTTTAAAGTAATCTCTGTGCCCAGTGTGGGGCTCGAACTCACGACTCTGAGATCAGGAGTCATGTGCTCTCCTCAGTGAACTGGCCCCGTGCCCCTTGTAGCATCCTTTAACCTGGGACAGTTTCTCAGTATTTGTCTTTCATAACCTTGGCATCTTTGACCTGTATCGTCTATTATTTTACAGAATGTTCCTCAACTTAGATTATTCTGTTTCATCTTAATTAGATTCAGGCTGTGCACTTTTGGCACAAGCACCACGGAATCGACATGTCCTTCCCAGTGCCTCTCATCACCTCTGTTGTGTGAATTGGGATCACGTGGTTATAGTGATGTCTGCTTAACTTCCTCATTACGAAGCTGTTTCTCCTTGTTACACTCACTAATATGTATCTTACAGGGATATCCTTTGAGGCCAGATGTCTTTTCCCACTAACTTTAGCACCCATTGCTTATTCTTGCTTGAAAAGTCATGACTGTGGTCACTGTCAGTTGATGAGTTTCTAAATCCCACCATTTGGCCAGTTCGTTTGAATGTTTCGGATTTTCTCCACCAGTCTTGTAGGTTAGTAAAAGATATGTCTGTCCAAAAATTTTAAAAGAGAATATTGAGTGGAACGCTCCTGAAAGAGTCATTTAATCTAATCACCGTGCTTCGGGGTGAGTAAATAGTGTGAGGGGGTAATAGTGTTTTGTATAAACACTTATTCATACATGTCCCAAATGATGGAAGTCAGGGAATAACTGTACAAGACAGAAGGGTCTTTCCTCTTGGAGAGAGAGATGCTACAAACAAACGATTTCAGGTGGTGGTAAGTGCTATGGCTAAATAAAAGTGGAGAAGTCAGGTAATGCCCACCAGAGTGCTTCCATAGGATCATCAGAAGCGGCCTCCTTGGGCGCCTGGCTGGCTCAGTCAGTGGAGCACCTGACTCTTGGTCTTGGGGTTGTGAGTTCGAGCCCTATGTTGGGTGTAGAGATTATTTAAAAATAAAATCTTTAAAAAAAAAAGACCTTGAGGAGGTGACATTTGAGCTGAGATCTGAATTAGAAGGAGCCGTGCATCGAAACGATTTGGGGAAAAGTGTCCCATACAGAGGAGAGAGTACATTCACAGTCCCCAAGATGAGAACAGCATTGTCATGTGTAAGGGACAGAAACGAGCTGAAGCCTGGGGACCATGGAGAGAGGAGTAGGGGTGAGGACAGAGAGCTGGATAGGAGCTAGGTCATGAGGGTCTTGGAAATGCGATAAGGAGTTTAGATTTTATTTCACAATTGAAAAGCTTTGTGTGATTTTTTTTTTTAAAGATTTTATTTATTTATTTGACAGAGAGAGAGACAGCCAGCGAGAGAGGGAACACAAGCAGGGGGAGTGGGAGAGGAAGAAGCAGGCTCATAGAGGAAGAGCCTGATGTGGGGCTCCATCCCAGAATGCCGGGATCACTCCCTGAGCCGAAGGCAGACGCTTAACCACTGTGCCACCCAGGCGCCCCTTTGTATGATATTTTCTGATTGACGTTAAACACTTCCCTTTGGTTAAGGCGTGGGCAGCACTCTGTAGGAGAGCGAGGGAGGAAACCAAGTAGTCTGTTAGTAGATGGCTGCAGTCGTCCAGGGAGTACTTCCTGAAGTCCCTATCCAAATCCCAGCTGCTTTTTTTTTTTGGCAGAAATTGATAGGCTTATCCTGAAATTCACATGGAAATGCAAGGGACCCAGAATAGCTAAAACAATCTTGAGAAAACAAGTTGGAGGTCTATACTTCCTGATTTCAAAATTTATTACAAAGTTACAGTAATCAATCAACACAGGTTGGTATTGGCATAAGAATAGTCCTATGGATCAATGGAATAGAATCAAGAGTCCAGAAATAAATCCTTAGTTTATGGTCAGCTGGTTTTTGACAAGTATGCCAAGACCAGTAATGGTGCCAGAGTAATCTTTTCAGCAGATGGTGCTGGGACACCTGGAACTCCACATCCAAAAGTATAAAGTACCCTTACCTCACACCAAATAGAAAACTTAATGCAAAATAGATCATTGACCTAAATATGAGAGCTAAAAGTATAAAACTCTTAGAGGAAAACATAGGAGTAGTGGGCCTTGTATCCATAATATATAAAGAACTCTTCAACCCAACAATGCAAAGGCAGCCCAAAAATGGGCAAAGGATATGAATAGATCGTTCTCTGAAGAAGACCTACACATGGCCAGGAAGTGTGTGAAAAGATGCTCAACATCATTAGTCATTAGAAAATTGCAGATGAAAAGCACAAGATACCACTTCCCACCCACTCGGCTGGCTTAATAAAAGGATGGACAGTAAAAGTCTTGGCAGGGTGTGGAGGAAGGTAGAACCCTCACACGCTGCTGGTGGGAACGTGAAATGGTGTGGCCACTTGGGAAGAGGGTTTGGTGGTTCCTCAGAAAGTTAACCGTAGTGACTGTATGGCTCCAGGGGAACTAAAAACATACAGCCAAGTAAAAACGAGTCCACAAATGTTCTTGGTGGCATTACTCAATAAACTTTCCCGAAGTGGAAACAACACAGATTTCCCTCACCTGATAAATGGACACACCGAAGTGTAGATGGGCTGTCGTTATGCAGTGAGAAGGAGTGAGGCACTGACGCATGCCACGCGCGGCTGAACTCTGAAAATGTCACGCTAAGTAAAAAGCCAGGGACAAAAGGCCACATACTGTAGGATTCCATGTGTGTAACATGTCCAGCCTAAGGAAATCTGTGGACACAGAAAGTATATGAGTGGTTGTCAGGGTCAGGGAACAGGCGAGAATGGGGAACGACTCCTAATGGGATCGGGGTTTCTGTTAGGGGTGAGGAAATGTTCTGGAATTAGATACTGGTGATGGCCCCTCAGCTCTGTGAATGCAGTAAAATGCACTCAGTTGTACACTTCAAAAGGATGAATTTTATGGTATGTAAATTGTATCTTAGTAAAGCTGCTATAAATGTTTCTGAAATGTTGGTTTTAAAACTGATGTCATTGTCCTTAAAGTTTCTCAAAGAATAAGAACCCCAAGTTGTTTAGGAAAGAGACGTGATTTAAGCCAGGAAGAGGAGGGTGCCGGTCGAGGAGGCCTGAGGAGGGTTGGAGAGTCGGGAAGCACCAGGCGCTGAGTGACATGTGTTATCCCTTCTTTGTTGGCAAGCCCATGGATGACAGCCTCATTGCGTTCCGGACCCGCTCTAAGATGCCTCTGAAAGACGTTCCCCTGGGGCAGCTAGAGGCAGAGCTCCGGGCTCCAGACATCACCCCAGACATGTATGACCCCAATACAGCAGACGACGAGGACTGGAAGGTGTGGCTGGGGGGGCTCATGAACGATGATGTGGGAAATGAGGGTAAGTGGGGCTCTTGGCATTTTCTACCTCCCTTGTCCGTTTTCTCTGTGGTAAAATTTTCGTTAGAAGCTTAAAGGAAGGGGGTGTTTTTGGTTAACTGAATTTAATTGTATGTCACTTAGAATATTCTTTAAATCAGTAGTTAAGTCCCCTTCTTTTTTGGGTTACGAATCTTTGAGGACAGTTGGCCCACATTACGTTAGTCTCCGGTGTTCAGTGTGTGACGCGACGTGTGCACGCGGTGCCGTGCTCCCAGCACGCAGCTGCCGTCTTGCACACATCGCTGTTACAGTACCACGGACTCTCTGCCTTACGGCGTGCTGGTTACGGATCCTTTGGGGAATCTTCTGAATGCGAAGAATTGTCCGCTGAAACGTAAATGCAGAAATAGTTTTATATATGATTTCATGCGAGTGCGGTGACTCGCTTGAAGACTCGTCTCAGTTAAGGGTCTTCGTAATGCACGTGGAAGAGCGTTAGCCGTCACCGTGCTGAACCAGAGTCGCTAGACTTTGGGGAGGGCAGGGGAATCTGCTGTAACAGGGCTTCCTTCCATCTCTAGAGCTGGCATCTCTGCTCCTTTTTGTCACTCGGTTCCATCCTCAGACCTGTTTTTTCCCTGTGGTCATAAGCACACCATCTATGTTGTGCTTCGTCTCCCCATCAGAAGGACTCTGTGCTGTAGGGTTCACTTCGAAAAATCCAGAGGAACTCCTCAGATTGGCTTGGTGTGGTCACAGGTCCACTGTCTCGGTGCTGTGTGGTATTAGGGGAGACGCTCGCAGCGTGGAGTCCTGTGATTGGCGGCACCCACGGGAACAGCGTGGTTGCAGGAGGCAGTTACCCAGAGGACGAGGTCGTATTTCCACAAGTCGGGGAGGAGCATTGCTCAGACAGAAACAGTGTTGACTGCCGGCTCCAGGGTGGAGAATCCCTGCTACAACCCGTATGCTTTTAGACTGTAACTTACTGCTTCAGTCTGGAGAGAGAAACTTTACGGAAGTTGTCTTTGGGGGATCTTTTGTGTATCATAGTGGAAGTCGGGCATCATTGCTCATTTTGTGCAATAACTGTGGATTTACAGGATGCAAGAGATCACCTTCGTTTATGGTGATTCCTGATGATGTCACATTCTTTTGATGGAATCAGGGAAATTTTGTTCTTGTGGTTTCTTTTTGACCTTTTGGTGGAGAGTGATCAGAATATTCTTTTTAGCTGTGTCATGGAAGACTCACACTTTTTAAAAAAATGTAATTACATACAAGCTGCAGAGCACATCTTTATTCTTTTCCCTGTCTTCTAAGAACAGCTACATGGGATTTGTATGTTGAAAAGAGTAATGCTTTAAGATAAATAGGAGAGGTATGGTTTCAATGGAAATAGACTGGGTAAACATGTAATGCGCAGGTTAGGCTAGCAGTAAGTCAGCACAAGTGAATGAAACAGTAAGTCTTGAATAATATACCTTATGGAGCTATTCATTATATGATCCATGGCTCAGCGAGTGTTTGTCACTCTCCTTTTACGAGACATTGTGCTAAGATCATGAGAGATAAAGCATAATCATTATGTCAGAGATTAAAACGCCCATGAGTGGTGCCTGGTCCATCGTTAGATGCACAATACATTTCAGATGAATGACGTTGAATCAACTTAGATATGCCATAAAAGTGGCATAAATGCCGTTCCAAGGTTTCGTCGGAGGGAGAGAGCATTCCTGTTTAGGGTGTTTCAGAGGCAGCTCTATGAAAGACGTGGTAATTGACCTGGGCCTTTGAAGGGTGTTTGACAGCAGTGCTGGTGAGGAGAGGAGGTGATAGGAGAGCACTGTCCTCCGAGGAGTCTTCCAGTCTCTGCATTGTAACTATAGGAACAGTACAGGGTTGGTGGGAAGAAATCAAATACTGTAGAAAGAAAACTGTGAACACCCCTCCCCACGATGACAGTTTCATGATCCAGAGGGATCACACATTGTTTTCATGGATTTTTTTTGGGGGGGGGATTTATAAATCTCTTGATGTTTGTTTATTGACACTTTGTTTTTCTACCAACCCACCCCAGGTTCCATGACACCAAGGCTCAGAGCCTCTGCAGAAGGGTACAAACAGGGGCACTTGTAGTTCTATCCATTTCGCAAAAATCTCTGAGAATTTTGCGTTGCCCTGTGTTGCAGAATCAGTTTGTTAGGCTGCTAGGATTTGAGGCAAGTTTAATGTTCTAGGAAGGTGTCGCATGGAAGGAAGGCTCAGGGATAGAAAGCATTTGTTAAGTGGATATGACTCTTCATAAGCAAGCTCTGCGTCTTTTTTCCTTAGGCCTAAGCTAAGACACAGTCTTGAACTAAGGCAGTTCCTCGTGGCTTTATCCGCAGTGGCAGCTCATGCCTGATTTTCCCTGATTTCGCTCGGTGTAGCTGAAAGAGCTGAGAGGGTGGCAGTTGAGGAGGAAAGGCCAGGCAGAGCCTTGGGCGTCAGGAGTTTGGGAGCCCGAGGCAGCGCTGCTCCTGGTTTCATCCCTAGAACCTGACTCAGAGTCCAGGAGTGGGATGGTGTGCGTGCTGGCTTGTGTTAGTTAACGATACAGATTCCAGGGCCTCACCTGTCACTGAGTCAGAATCTTCAGTGGCTGTGGTCTAGGGATCTAATTCTTATGCATCCTAAATATTGGAAACTGCTGGTCTGGGAGGCGTGAGCATGTGTGATCAGAGTGGACTGAGAAAGTGGAATGATGGTTAGCAGGGAGGGTGACAGTCCTCTTTTTTTAAAACTGTATTTGTTGGTGGTGGTGGTTACATATTAGGATGGATTTAAAAAAGAGAGCACAAAGCCAGTGAGTAGGGACGGTGTGGGCCCTGTGTACCAGCTGACCTACTGAGTGCTGAGAGACGGGAACGGCGCTAGACACAGATCGCAGAGCCGCACGCCCGCCAGACGCTGGTCTCTTTTGTAGCATCGCGTGGCTGTTCTCCCATGTTCCTACTACCATCTGATGTGCATGGTATTAAAATGAGAATCTCATTTGCCAAAAGTGACTGGAAGGCTTCACTGGAGGTGCACGGCAAGCTGAGGTCAGCTGGGTGGACGCTGGCCTTGTTAATCAGTCAGGAGTGAGAGGGCGTATTCCACCACCAAGGACTTAACAGCTAAGAACTCCGAAGAAGCCTTCCTGAATGACTTTCCAGCGTGTGCGGCAAACGGGTGCTCAGAATAGGGGCCGACCCGTTTGTGTGGCGTGGGCAGAAGCTGCCTGTTGTGGTTCTTGCACGCGAACAGATGGGGCTCCAAACCCGTGCACGCTCCCCACAGGTCGGAGCTCTTCCCGGAGCTTTCATCGTTTGGCGTGTTTGTGCAGAGCCTGCCTTGAAGACGCTGACAGAGGAGGTGCTATAGAGATGGGGAAGACAGGATTCCATTCGGAAGGATTTGAAGAGTTTTTATTGGGAACATAAATGCACAAACGGATGAAAAAGACTGACATTTAAATAGCTATATTATAAATGATGCCAATTAATATATTATAACCTGAGTGTAAATGCGGAGTGAAAGACATCAGGTTAGATTGGGGCTAATCAGTACAGGTTTTCCAGTGATCATGAATCAAAATTGTGTGTATATATTTTTATTTTTAATGAAGGATACTCATTTATTACAAAAAAATGAAAATATGATGGAAGGGTACAGAGAGGAAAATATTCATCTTAATGCTTTGTAGTCATTCTCTGTGTACTCAACCAAGCACCTGTGCACCTCAGTAATTGTTCCCATGAAGGGATCATACTGCGTTTGCAGCTTGCTTCTTTTACTTAACAGAATTTAGACAATTTTCCACTGTCACACTTACAGACTACCTCTCCCATTTAATGGCTACACAGTAGTAAGGAGTTTAGTTATTCCCGTTTGGCAGACTTTCCTTTTTTTTTTTTTTTTTTAAGATTTTTATTAATTTATTAGAGAGAGGGAGGGAGTGGGGGGAGAGGCAGAAGGAGAAGCAGACTCCCCGCCAAGCGAGGTGCCCGATCCCAGGACCTGAGCTGAAGGCAGACCCCTGACCGCTGAGCCGCCCAGGAGCTCCTGTTTTTTTGTTTTAATTCAGCTCCTCGGTTGTACTAGCCCCAGTCCGAGTTCTCAAGTGCCGCCTGTTCCTGGAGCTGCCGTCACCGTGCTAGGCACGTGCAGGACACTTCCATCGGCACCGAGTGGTCCTCCAGACAGCACTTACCTACTAAGGCTGTCTTGGAACTTCATAACATAAACCACCTTATAACGAACAGTTGGGTAATTCAGTGACTCCTTCACAGCTTTTATCTAGGAGTCATAGCATCGATACCAGAGAAACACGCTATTTCTTCTGTGCCCTAACAAAGCAACTGTTTATTCTTTTTGTGTATTCTTAGTGATTTCCGAGTCTTACTGTAGGGATGTAACTTCTCACACAGAGGATTATTGTGTGTTTCTGTTGTGTTATACTTGGTCCTGCACATTCACATTTTGCGTGTATATACTGTTTTATACTAAGGCATCGGAATTAGAGTCATTCCCTAGTCGTTGGGAATTAGAGTCCTCTTTTTTTCACTATCAGTGCCTTTGTATGTGTAGTTTTACAAAAGTATTATTTTCATGAGGTGCACTAGTCAAAGTGGGGTTGCTGAGATAAATTATGTGTTCAGTTTTCTGGCTTTTGCTGCATTTTGGCAGATTCGAGTCTTTTTTGAAGGAAGGAGAGAACTTGGCTGACTGGAGAGACTAGGTGGGATGTGTCAGCTATGGGAAATGAGCTGTGCAAACACACTGGGGAGAAAAATAAGTTATTTAAAAACTTTATTGGAAAATCTTAGAGTGCTGAAAATCTTACATTTTCATCCGTGGGAGGAGTTCGGAGTGGGGACTAAGTGTCTCCGTATTTCCCTAGACGAGGCCGATGACGACGACGATCCGGAATACAACTTCCTGGAAGACCTTGACGAGCCCGACACAGAGGATTTCCGCACCGACCGGGCCGTGAGGATCACCAGTGAGTCTGTTGACGAGCAGTCTTGCTCTTCACTGCCCCACGTCTACCTTTGTTTATTTGTAGAATTTGGAGGGTGAAGTTTGCAGCCCATTCAGGTCGAGACATTTAAGCTTGTTGTACCCATTTATTTCTGTAACTCTTTAAATTTATGTATGTATTGAGGAAGCCTGTCAGTCATTCACTTACACGTCCCACAGTCCTGCCCTGAGTCCGGTATGTGGCGGGGGTTGCACCTGTGATATCAAAATGAATAAGGCATGGCCTGCGCCCTGTAGGACCTCAGCTCAAGTAGGGGACACAGACAAAGTTAAAATACAACGTGATAGGTGCTGTAATGGCTTGTGTATACGGTTCCTAGTGCCTGAAAGAGGGTGTGATCTCCGGTCGGATGGTGTACAGTAGGCTGGGTGGGCTGGCGAAGGACTCACACGGTGAGATGTTTTATCTCAGTTTTGAAGGAGAAATAAGTTTTGGGTGAGGGTCACATGGCTGGCTCAGTCGGTAGACCGTGCAACTCTTGATCTTGGGTCTGTGAGTTCGAGCCCCATGTTGGGTGTGGAGATTATGTTTATTTTAAAAATAAAATCTTTAAAAAAGAAAGAAGAAATTTTGGGTGGATATTGCAAATAGGCAGAAGACTACTTGCCAACCACGGATGCGTGGAAGAACAGTATCATGCTTGGAAAATGTGAGTCTCTTGGTTATGGAACTGTGAGTGTGCGGTGGTAGAAAGGTAAGCAGCGTTCGGGTCCTGGAGAACCTTGAATTTGAAGTTTGCTCTGTCAAAAAGAAGAGCTCAGTTTTTGGTGGGAAATCAATAGGAGTGATCTGGATTTTAGAGATACTACTTTGCTTTAACACCAATTTAATCTGTTAATTTGATGGGTAGAAAGAGCAAGATTGGAGGCATGGAAAAGAGTTGAATGACTTGACGTGGTTTGAGTTATTTGTTTAAAAAATTACTTCATTGGCTATGTTGCCAATGATAGAAAACGTATGTTTCAGAAAGTATTGATTTTTTAGTTTTTATTTTTAATTAATAAATAAATAAATAAATTATGTTTAAAAAGATTTTATTTATTTATTTGACACAGAGAGAGGGAGTGAGCACCAGCAGGGAGTAGTGGCAGAGGGAGAAACAGGCCCCCCGCTGAGCAGGGAGCCCAATGCGGGGCTCGATCCCGGGACCCCGGGATCATGACCTGAGCCCAAGGCAGAGGCTTAACCAACTGAGCCACCCAGGCATCCCAGAAAGTATCGATTTTTACTGAGTGTGTGTGTGACCCTGACCTGGAATAGCATACCCAGCATGGTGAAGGTGGGATGCCGGCTTCATGAGCACGCAGACACACTTCCTGTGATCTGCGTAGACAGCGCCGCTGTCCGTGCGGAGAGAACCACGCAGACACGGTCCTTTAGGACTGTCGTTCTAGTCCGTTGCTTTATTTCCGCTTTCATCTTGTTTTTGGGATTAGAATGCCATTTCCTTTATGAAGATCTTCTCTTGTTTGCTGTGTGAGGACAATTAAGGTTAGAGTAAGTGTTGAAAGGAATCAGTGTAGGACGAAAAGGCTTGAGGATTTAGGCCTTGAGAAAACTGGAGGGTCTGGGAAAGTATGAGAAAAGTCCAGGAAGTCTAGCGTCAGAAACCAAGGGCAGGTTCTGCGAAGGAGCATCTGCTCTGCCGACGCTGGGAACGAAGCGCGTCTGCTGGAAGCCGGGAGCTAGATCTCATTTCGGCTTGGCTCCCGTCCTGGAGTGCGTTTACCTTCCTTATTTGTCTGTCCGTCTCTTTCTTCGCGTTACAGGTCGTTTCTCAGGAAGACCCTCCCCAGTGAGCACGTTTCTTCCCGCTTTGCACCCCACACCCGTCGGTGCTCTCTTTGTAGTGCGCGCCTCTCTCCTGGTTGCTCAGACCCTGTCCGTCGTCTCCCCTGGCCTGCGAGCTTCTCGGCGAGCCCGTGCTGTTGGTGGTCCTAGCGTCAGGTTTTGGCCAAATAGGGACCTTTTCTGGGATGCCTGAACGAAGGGCCATCCTTTCTTGTCGTAGGGTTCTGTGATCATACGTAAAAACTGGGATGGAATTCCAGTTTTGTTCCCACCCCTTGTCCTCTTGTGTCTTATGCTATCATATTATCCCTATGAGCTGACTTATCCTTACGCGGACAAAAATTTAAAAATAAAAAAAAAAGCATAGAATCGTAGAGTTTGGAAAGCTTTCTGTGCTCCTGTGTTTTTAGCTTCTCTGTGTCTGGGTGACCTCCAGTGCCTGGGGCTTGTCAGTCCTGAAGGCAGCATGTCCTCATCTTGAGCACCTCCTTAACTAACATTTTCCTTACTGAACCGACGAGTACTTGTGATGTATTCCTGTTTGTCCTTTGTTCCTACAAAATGTAATTTACTCCCAAGCATGCATAGTAAAAGGTGTTCCTTTCCCTTTGTTTTTTCTTTGCTGTGCCAAACATACTGAGTTTCTTCAGTTCTCCAAACACAGTACTTTCCAGACCTCTCACTACCCCAGCCATCATCCTTTGGATTCTGGCCTTTATTTTTTTACTTAAATTTTTTTAAGCAGGCTCCGTGCCCAGTGTGGAACCTAGTGTGGGGCTTGAACTCACGACCCTGAGATCAAGACCTGAGCTGAGATCAAGAGTTGGTCACCTAACCGACTGAGCCACCTAGGCATCCCTGGCTTTTATTTTTTTATAAGCATTTCTCCCATTATATTTTTTTTTATGGAACTTCTAAAATTCATAGGAGAGTTGAAAGCCTTGTACACTGAACACCCATACACCTGCCACCTAGTTTCTGTAAGTAACTTCTAATATATCTGCTTTATAATGTGGCTCATCACCCGTCTCTCTGTCCGTCTGTGAATCTGTGTGGGCTTTTCTCATGCACTTCGGAGTGGCTTGCAAATAGCAGCATACTTCACTCCTAAACATTTCAGCATATGCCTATCATTCATTCGGGCTCAATATTTATCTACAGTTTCTCTTTTAGGTAAATTTATGCACAGTGTATTACACACGTTTAGTGTACCATTCAGTGAGTCCGGCTGTGCTTCTGCCTGTGTAACCAAACCCCTATGGGAATATGGAACTGTCACCCCAGAAAGCTCCCTCAGGCCCCTTCTGAATCATTCCCCTCACCATCCTCCCTGAGGCAACCGCTGTTCTGGGTTTTTTCTCTAACAGATCGGATTTGCCTGCTTTAGAACTTCATGTAAATGCAGTATGCGCTCTCTCCTCTAGAGCTTTCAGCATAAAGTTTTTGAGATTCATCTGTACTGACACATATCACTACTTTTCCCCCTTTTATTCTGAGTGGGATTCCATTGTATAAACATACCAGTTTATCTTTTCTTAAATCTATTCTCAGGTGTTGATGGACACCTGGGTGTTTCTAATTTTTGCTTATCTTGAATAAAGCTGCTCAGAACTTTCTTGTGCAAACCTTTCCTGGACAGATGTTTCCTTTCTCTTGTGTCAGCTGTCCAGGAGAGGAATCACTGGCCAGAGGGGAGATGTATGTTTAGTTTTATAAGAAATCGCCAGATTTTTTCCGAAGTGGATTTCCATTTTACCTTCTCATCAGAATTTTATTTGCTCTACATCTTCACCAGCATTTCGATTTTAGGTTTTTATTGTTTTTTTAAAGATTTTATTTATTTATTTGACAGAGAGAGCCAGTGAGAGGGGAACACAAGCAGGGGGAGTAGGAGAGGGAGAAGCAAGCTCCAGCGGAGGAGCCCGATGTGGGGCTCGGTCCCAGGATCTTGGGATCACACCCTGAGCCGAAGGCAATCGCTTAACGACTGAGCTATCCAGGAGCCCCTCGATTTTAGCTTTTTAATGCCCTCTTAAGAAGGGCTTTTGCAGGGGCACCTGGGTGGCTCAGTCGTTAAGCGTCTGCCTTCGGCTCAGGGTGTGATCCCAGCGTTCTGGGATCAAGCCCCACATCGGGCTCCTCCGCTGGGAGCCCGCTTCTTCCTCTCCCACTCCCCCTGCTTGTGTTCCCTCTCTCGCTGGCTGTCTCTCTCTCTGTCAAATAAGTAAAATCTTAAAAAAAAAAAAAAGGCTTTTGCAGAAAAGATCACCAATAGGTCTGGGTCCTCTGGACGTGGTCTGAGACTATGCTAGTTCTGTGACAGGCTTGCCTTCATGGATACTTGTGCTGTTTTGAGTAGCTGTGTCATATTGAACTTGAGGTCAGCCAAAACATTCAGATCTTTTTCAGATTTTTTTGAGCAATTTCATGTTTTTGTGCACTTAAGAGACTGATTTTTTAAATCCTAACTGTAAGACTTTAAATTTGTCCCATTAAGTTTCATCCACTTAATTTGAGAAAACATGGAATTTTGAATCTGTCATCAGTTGGTCTAGCAATCCCTGTTGACTTTATATGATTTACAGATGGGTAAGTGTGTTTTTGGGTCTTCTAGGTTATCGATGGAGTTGCTTTGTAGTTCCTGGAGACTTCTCTCGTGACTCCCGTTCAGTAGGCTAGGCCAGCAAGCTATGAATTATCCTTGTTGGGAAATCATCTGGCTCACATGTCCTGCATTCTCCCCATTGGGACTTTAGCTTCTAGAGAGTGAGACTGTTAGTTTTGTTTTTTGTTTTTTCTGTTTTTTTTATAGAAAGGGTGGGGGGTGCTGGTGAAGGGGTGGGGAGGGAGAGAGGGAGAGGAGAGAGAGAATCTTAAACAGGCTCCATGCTCAGCACGATACCCCATGTGGGGCTTGATCTCACGACCCTGAGGTCATGACCCAAGCCGAAATCAAGAGTCAGATACTTAACCGACTGAGCCATCCAGGTGCCCCGTGAGACTGTTAGCTCTGTCCTGTGTCCCCTAGCATCTAGAACAGGGCTTGAGGCATAGTTGGGAGTCAGTAAATGTGTTTGAATGAACAGATGACAGATAGATGTGAAGGTTTTGTCAGATGTCTTGCTGGAAACAAGACGCAGTGTCTCTGTGGAATTCCCGCCTATGGGAACATGAGATGGACCTGGACCAACAACGCCGTTTGGCTTCTTTTCAGAGAAGGAGGTGAATGAACTGATGGAAGAACTGTTCGAAACCGTGAGTAGTGATGCGGACTGGGAGCTCGGGATGGTGGAGTGGCCTCTCCAGCTCGCTCTGTCCTCTGCTTCCAAGCCCCCTCCCTCCACAAGGCTGGTTTGGCCAAGTCAGTTCACCTTTCAGCCCCCTTGGGAGTGGATGTAGTGGGAGGGGAGTTTTGCTCGCTAATACGCTTTGATTGTCCATACGTAGGTGATTCTTAGTAAAATTCTCCTCGCAAACTTTGGATGGCCTCGCCAGCCATATTCAGTGCGTCCTTAAAGATGGCAAATTAGTTTTTGGATTATTCTGGGCACAGATAGTTACCTTTCTTATAAACTTGTCTCTTGAAAGATAGTTCTGATCATTCTTAGTTATCTGTGCTCTGTCTTCACCATTTCAAGTGGCTGATTCAGAGACCGTGTTCCTCATAATAGTCGGCCGTGTGCAGGACTGCGGGTGCCCTGAAGCGGGAAAGGTCTTGAGGCGCTCTTTCTGCGTGCCAGCATTGCTAGCGCCCTGTAGACTATAGTCTTCGCTTTCCCTTCTCACTGCTGGGGGGACTGCCTCACGCCCCTTCCCCAGGGTCACCCTCCTTCCCCTGTGCCCTCAGTTCCAAGACGAGATGGGGCTCTCCAACGTGGAAGATGACGGCCCAGAGGAGGAGGAGCGCGCGGCTGAGCCCCGGCCCAGCTTCAACACCCCTCAAGCCCTGCGGTAGGCTAGCCAGACGTTGCGGTGCGGAATGGGGGAAGAGTGGGTTCAGCCTCCCGTCGCTGCGTGCCCACGGTTGCTGGTGGGGGGACGTGCGGCCCCGTGGGGTGTGCGGTCTCCGGGAGGAAGTCTCCTTGTCATGGGGCGGTGCAGCTGCAGACCAGGCTGCGTCTGTTTGGGAAGGGAGAGAAAGCAGCAGCTGGCTTCCGTAGCAGCTTCTCCAGGTGAGCGGTGCTGGAGAGGTGTGAGGACCCTGTGGCCAGCCACAGAAACCACCACTTTTGCAAGAGCCCGTGGGTCCCTTTGTTCTCCTCGTTGGCCACTGGTGTCGGGTAAATGTTAACGCACGTTCGTCAGGCACCGTGGTGGCATTGAGCCGACCGGAAGCCTCTGCAGTCTGAAGTAGACGTCCCGCCCTCTTCACACAAGGCCGGCACTTCCGTTTCTCCACCCAGGAAGTGGAGGCTTTCATTTTTGCCCTGTTCATGCGACGGGCTTGTGTAATCCACTTGTATCTTCCCGAACTGTTATCCATTCTGAGTAGCGGTCACGTGGGCAGGTGACTGGCTAGCTAGCGGTCTGGGCCCCGCACCGCGGATGGAGCAGAGCAAAGCTGGGAGACCCACGGCCTCCGCTAGTCCTGTGTTTTCACAGCCTGACCTAAATGGAGAGCTTGGGAGCCCCCTGAAAGCCAGGCCTTCAGGGAACGTACAGTTTAGTAGGAAAGCAAGGTATGCCAACCATTGTGTAACAGCCGGGAATAGAGTTCATACTGCAGTAGGATAAACACCGTGATGGAATCACAACAGGATTTCAGGATCCCCCACCCCCCTTTTGTTTTGGCTTTGTTGAGGAATAATTGACAAGTTGTAAGACATCGAAAGAGTGCTCCCTGGTGATTTGATGCAGGGAAACATTGTGAACGGGTCTCCCCATCGAGTTAGTTAACATTGTCGCCTCACATATTTCCTTTCTGGGGGGAAACGTTTTCAAGATTTCTGAGTCTTTATTTGACCCACTTACTGCAAGCCATATTTCATAGTTCACTTGATCTATAAACATACTTCGATTCCACTAATAAACTCTGTGTATGAATTCTTTAGATTTGGGATTTATAGAACCTCTTTAAAACCCTGGTTAAAGACCAGCTGTCTCTGGCGCTCGCTCAGTTCATCTGCACGGGCTGCTGCCCCTTCCCATTCAGCTGAAACTGCAAACCTGGTTTAGTCTTTGACTAAGTGAGAGATCACGGGGAGAGTGAGCCATCTGTGTCCCTCTTATCAGCCAGCTAAGTAATATTTCATAAAACCAGGGGCAGGCTCTTTGTGCTTTGTCTACTTTTTTCATGTTTCTGTTTCTCTGTTGCTCTGCTAGGAGCACAGATAATGGAGAGTTTTCTGTTCTCGGTAAACATTGTACAGAGGACTCTCCTTGTCTTTAGGTTTTTACCCTGTGCATGCCCACACTCACAGTAAATACTGCAAAAGGACACATAATCTTTATCTGCAGAGGCTGTAGAAAAGTTATCATTTAACTGTTGTTACAATATAGAGGATTTCATGAAATAGGATATCCTGCTGGTTGTACCTGCTTGAGCTGGTCTGTCCTGATCACATAGGGTATCAGCTCGCCCATAGTCCCTTGAGTGTCCTGCTCTGCCCCAGAACTAGACTGTGAGCTAGGTATGTGGATGCTTGCTTCAGTACTGGCCGGTCTCTCTCCAGAGGCAGGGGTGGGAGGGTGGGTTAGACAGCTGAGAGGAGGGGTGCGGAGGGGCTACAAGAGGATATACTCACAGTGGGAGCCAGCTTCTCACTGTCCTTCCCAGCTGTCCT
The DNA here is from genome assembly GCF_017311325.1 of Ursus maritimus. Lineage (NCBI taxonomy): Eukaryota > Metazoa > Chordata > Mammalia > Carnivora > Ursidae > Ursus > Ursus maritimus. The sequence continues at coordinate 40,857,088 of NW_024424452.1, read as the reverse complement.
GTGTTTCAGTGTATCCCCTTCTTGCTTCATACTAACTCTTTAAATTTTTTAAAAAAGGAAGGCAGGGCAGCCTAAGCGGATGGGAGTGGCAGGAGGGCAGAAGCTGGACCTGGGGTGGGGTCATGGGCAGATTAGGGAACAAATGCTGGACTTGGAGAAGCTCTTGGAGGAGATCCTCTGTCACCGTTGGGAACATGTTCAGGGTACTGTGGGTGATGAGTTCTTCCCATTGGCTCTTTGACTGCTTTGTTATCCAGACATTTCTCTGCTCCTAGAGTTTTGTTTAATTTCTCCTTCGTTTGTGTGTTACTTAGAAGACTGATTGTAGAAGAATGGGGGGGGGGACAGGGCAATTCAGAGCTATCTTATTTGCATTTATGCTAACAACTTTGCGGAAAGATTTGGATAGGCTAGGAGTTTGTTGGCTAGAGTGGGATGTCGGGATTAGCAGAAGATGGAAGTATTCAGACTCTTAGCCACCGTCAGGAGGCGTCGGGTGTGTTGCGAGCCTAGGGAAATGTCCAAATTCGGTCGTCTCCCTCCCGGGGACAGGTTTGAGGAACCCCTGGCCAACTTGCTGAACGAGCAGCACCGCACAGTGAAGGAGCAGCTGGAGCAGCTGAAGATGAAGAAATCCTCAGGCCGGCAGCAGCAGGAGGTGGAGAGGGTGAAGCCCCAGCCTGAGAAGGTCCATCAGACGCTGACTCTGGACCCGGTGCAGAGAGGGCGCCTCCAGCAGCAGATGCAGCAGGTGAGGCCCCTCCGGGGACGGCAGGCCCAGCCTAGCAGTTGTCCGAAAGTCAGAAACTGGTGCCTTGATGCCCGCTGAAATCATGGGGCCAGAAGATCTTCGCAGCGTGGAGGACCTTGGAAGGACATCATGTTGGTATCCTTACGGGCAGGCAAGAATGCAAATGCACGTAACGGTCCTCGTTTTCCAAGGTCACATTTTCCAGAGTCTTTGGTGATCCGTTCTGAATTTAACAGCCTCACTTGCTGGAGGAGTTCTAATTCCAGTCCCTCTGGTTTGAGGGTAAACTTCCTCTCGTTCTGTCATTTTGCTCAAGGGGAACGGATCTGAGAAATTCACACCAAGATATGGTGCCCATCTCCTAGTCTCTTTGGAAAGCAAAACGTGTGGTAACGTTGCAGACATCTTGGTAAGGTCTTCTGGGTGCTGGAAATGATAACATCGTAACGTGTCACCATGTTATTTTCTTTCCTTTCCCAGCATGTTCAGCTCTTGACGCAAATTCACCTCCTCGCCTCCTCCAACCCCAACCTCAGTTCGGAGGCCAGTACCACCAGGATATTTCTTGTAAGGTTCCAAGTATCCTTCACTCTAAAGACTTGGGCATCCGTTAGCTTAGGGGTCACTTCTCCTAGATGGTCACCCAGCACCACCTACATTTCCTCTTCTCTCCGGCATGTTCTAGCAGCTATTCCTGCGGCTTCCTGTGTTTGCTAAGAGAACATCAGCCTCTGACCCTGTGTGGGACCAGGGAGCATAGCCGTTTCCTTAAGACTATTCCTCTGACTTTTTTATTGGGTACTCTTCCTCATCTGTTTTTTTTTTTTAAGGTTTTATTTATTTATTCATTATTTGGGAGAGAGAACGAGTGTGCACGAGCAGGATGAGGGGCAGAGGGACAGGGAGAAGCAGACTCCCCACCGAGCAAGGAGCCCGATGCGGGCCTCAGTCCTAGACCCTGAAATCATGACCTGAGCCAAAAGCAGGCACACAACTGACTGAGCCACCCAGGCACGCCTCCTCTTCCTCATCTTTAGACCCACCCTGACTTCTTAGGTTTTTGGTACTTCTGTTCTTTTTATTGAATTCATTATCCATTCATTAGGCTCAACATTAGTATTTTGTGTATAAAATTAATCTTGGTCATGGGGCACCTGGGTGGCTCAGTCGTTAAGTGTCTGCCTTTGGCTCAGGGCATGATCCCAGGGTCCTGGGATCGAGCCCCACATCAGGGAGCCTGCTGCTTCCTCTCCCGCTCCCCCTGCTTGTGTTCCCTCTCTCGCTGGCTGTCTCTCTCTCTGTCAAATAAATAAAATCTTTAAAAAAAATTTATCTTGGTCATGACATTTTTAAGTATTTTGGAGGAAGGGCTTTTACTTTTGAAATTTCCTAGGTGTTATTCAGAGAAACCAAAAGACAAAAAATTTTAACTGTTCTCACTCTTGAGAACCTTTATTCTAGGTGGGGAGCTAGACCATCCATCCGAAAGGCTGAGGAATAAGAACAGATGAGTGTATCATAAACAGAATCCCCGCATATCTGAGGACTCTGCAAAAGAGTAGTCTTAATGGAGTGATGTTAATTATGGAGGACCGAATGATGATTTTTATCTGTTTCTGTCCTCTAGCAGGAGGGACAGATTTCCCTTAGAGGCTGGTGAGGGTCGCCGGTAGTAAGTTTCTGGGGCTGAGGTCTCCTTTGTGCCCTGTCTCCTCAGAAAGAGCTGGGCACCTTCGCTCAGAGCTCTGTCGCACTCCACCAGTCCATTCCTGGCTTTCAGACCTTGTTCCAGCCCTGCAACCTGCTGGGGGCAGTGCAGCTCATCGAAGACTTCAACACGCACGTCAGCATCGATTGGAGTCCTCGCAAAACCGTCAAGAAGACTGGTAGGGAACCCGTGTCCACTTCTGCTTTTTGCCTGCATTGAGAGGTGGGGGTCCTATCGCGAACCTCTCTTCCCAGGAGACAGAACATCTGTACTATCGTCCTTGGTCCCCACTGTCTGCGTTCCAGGAGGACGTGACAGTGTTTGGGCTTCCATGAGGGCTGGGACGTGGTCCTCGGCAGATGTGAGGGTGGGAAGCAGCAAGAGAGAGGCCAGTGGGGTCTGCGGAAGATGAAAGGCTCGTGGTCAAGTTTTTACTCTCTGCTTCATTAAGATACTTCTATTTCCCTTCATGGTTGTAGTGGTATCTCCATTTTGAATGAAATGTTGATTTGGGAATTAGGCACAAATTAGAGATGCTGAACATTGCCATTTTCAGTATTTTAAAGATTTGTGCAGGTTTGCTTTCTACTGTGCAGTTTTTAGTAATTTTCGAGAAGACATTTGCTGTTCCCTTGAACTGAATAATTGCTTCTGATTAGTTTCCTGGTTTAGCAGAGGAGCTGTGGTTTGAAATCCCTGACTCTTGCCGTTAGATTGAATATAGTTGAGTTCAAGTGCATTATGTTATAGACTCTGATCTGACGACTTTCTTAGCTCTGCAGTGGTAATGAAACGCTAACATCATGGCTTGGTAATGAATTACACATACAGTGTCCTGTGTTTTTCTTCTGGGGATATAAAAATACCATTTATGGAAGGAGAACTATGGATATAGTGGTGCTTTCCATGTCTGGAAAGGCAGACGTGCCTGAAATTGAGAGGCGTAGGCAGCAAGGCAGAAACGAGTGAGACTGAAATGCCTCGTTCCTTTTATGGTTTTTGTTCCCAACCCCAGGAGGAATCTGGGAGGACTTAATGAAAGTTAAGTAAGAATCAAATCAGATAAAGTCTAGAATACCAGATTTGTGAAGGAGACGAAAGGGGTTGGCATCTTATCCTGGAAGAAGGCAAGCATTGTTGCCGGTCCCGTCCCTTCCAAGGACTTCGGGGGAGGAGGCGGCCGTGTTTGCGTGCACGCTGTGTGCCAGGGCTCGTGCTGCTGAGGGAAGATGAGTGTGTCCGTGTTCAGTGGCACCGAGCGGGACTCCCCGTAGGCACATTGGGCTGAGGACGATGCTGGGAACTTCTGGGGGAGGGGAGGTGGGACACCGCCAGGAAGGGGAGCTCTAGGTAAATGCAGACATGCATTCAGAAGCTTTTGTGAAGCCCTCTTTTGTTCTAGAATTTCATTTACCACAGAATTGTTTCCTCACAGCAGACGAATTTCCCTGTTTGCCAAAACAAGTGGCTTGGATCCTGGCCACAAGCAAGGTTTTCATGTACCCAGAGCTGCTTCCAGTGTGTTCTCTGAAGGCGAAGAACCCCCAGGATAAGATTTTCTTCACCAAGGCCGAGGACAAGTAAGGGTTTGCTGTGGGGGAGCAGAAGCACCGAGGGCCCTGAGGAGAAGACCTAGTTCTTTCTCTTGAGCTCAGGGCAGTCAGGCACGTGTCACCCGGCACGGACACAGGAGACCGGAAGCCGAGCCGGAGGGCCGGGCGCAGCTCTGCGGCGTGTCTGCTTCAGTAGTGCTAGGCACTGCTCTTTTTGAGGAACAATGTAAACTTTTTGGAAACATTTTAACTTGTTTTTTTGCTTTTTTACTTTTTATAAAAACTAATCTCATAGTACTGGTAGAGGACATTTTTCAAAGGAAAAAATTTTTACCCATTATCCTAACCACCTCATGACAACAATTTTTCTTTCCTTCTTTCTTTCTTTCTTTTTTTTTTTAAAGATTTTTTATTTATTTATTCGACAGATATAGAGACAGCCAGCGAGAGAGGGAACACAAGCAGGGGGAGTGGGAGAGGAAGAAGCAGGCTCATAGCGGAGGAGCCTGATGTGGGGCTCGATCCCATAACACGGGGATCACGCCCTGAGCCAAAGGCAGACGTTTAACCGCTGTGCCACCCAGGCGCCCCCTTCTTTCTTTCTTCCTTTCAATTTTAAGTAAGCTCCATGCCCAGCATGGGGCTCGAACTCACAACCCCAAGATCGAGAGTCACATGCTGTACTGACTGAGCCAGCCAGGTGCCCCCTTTGATTTTTCATATAATTACTGGCAATTTAAGTATAATTTTGTTTTGCTTATTTTGACCTAACACCGTGAAATCGTTTTTCTGTGCTCTGTGCTGGAGCGCTGTCCTTGCTCTCGTTGCTGTGGGCTGTCTTCTCAGGTGCTTCCACGGCCCTGGCACGGCCGTGTTAGTGAGGCCTCAGCAAGGATCTTTGTGCATAGAGCTTTTGAAAGTCTTTTGAGTTTATCCCTTTGGGTAAGTTCTCAAGCGTGAGATTATTTGGTAAAGGTCAGGAACGTTTTCCTGGCTCTTGATGTGTACTGGCCCCCTGCCATCAGCACGTGATGGTGGGTAGGTGACCGCGATTGAATGGGTTATGTTGGGAGGCGGTATTGGTCCTGATTTAATACATCTCACACCATGCCCATTATTCATTTCATATTTATTCTGTTAGCCCCTTTCAAATCCTTTTGAATTTTGTTCGTATTATTAGTGTGAAGCACGTCGTGATCTGCCATTTTTTAGTGATTCATGCCCATTTTTCCTCTTCCCGCTTGACCGGGCACGCCTGGTTGCGTCTCCGTCATCGTACTTACTAGCTGTCGGTACGCGCCTGTGGTTCTCTGTCAAACAGCCGTTGGCTTGCACAGGAACGAGGTGTGCGCACGTCGGGGTGTACCCTGGGGCTTCTCTGGGGAAAGGACGTTCGCAGAACAGAAAAAGGCACGATTTAGGTCATGGCTCCTTTCTCAGTTTGCTGGCTTTAGGGCTAAAGCACTTCGAAGGGACCAAGTTTCCCAAGCTGCTGATGAGCAAGTACCTCCTGGCCGGCAAGACCGCCCACCAGCTGACCGTGAGGATCAAGAACCTCAACATGAACCGGGCGCCTGACAACATCGTCAAAGTGAGTGCTCAGCCTCGCAGCGGAGGGCCCTGGCTTCTCCCGCCAGAGTGGGCTCCGTCCCCCTCTGGCTTTTCCAGGGACATTGACCCTTGTTCTCCTCTGGACTACCTTCCTTTGTTACGGGTATTTCTCCTAAAAATAAAATTACTCCAACTTTTTTTTTTTTGTTAAGATTATTTATTTGAGAGAGGGAGAGAGCATGAGCTGGGGGGTTGCATGGGGCGAGGGAGAAGCAGACGCCCCACTGAGCAGGGAGCCTGACTCGGGGCTCGATTCTCGGACCCCGGGATCATGACCTGAGCCGAAGGCAGATGATGAGCCAGCTGAGCCACCCAGGGGCCCCAGAGTTATTCCAGCTCTTAGAATATTTCTCAACTTCACGTTTCCCTTGAGCCACTCCTGTCTCTTTCCCGCCAGCCTTCTGGAAAGGGTAGACAGCACTCCTCTGTATCCTTCTTATACCTTTTTCACATGGGTATGCCTATCAAAGTTAAAAGTATATATTTTATAAAAGGTAAATAGTCTAAGTGATTTAAATAGTCAAATAGTTCTGTGAGGCTTATTATGGAAACTATTTTTCTCCCTATTTCTTACTGAAGTTTTTGAGGGGTGATGTGTCTACACCACCGTATCTGGGTGGCTTGCTTGTCATTGCCACCACTTGGTGCTTTGGATTGAAGCTTTATTTATTAAAGCGTGACACGGACGACAAAGACTCGGTCCTCTCACCGCCACAGCCCTGCCATCATCACGGGTGTCTTCTGTCCCCCGGTTCTCCCACTAGACCACAGTGTTGGTTAGATCGGTTTCGGGGCTCACATTATAAGTGTGATTAGGGCTTGGTGCGTGTCCCATAGCTGAGTGGTGTGGTATAGTGTGATTGCTTTCCTGCCGGAGTTGGTAATTGCATTTGGGGGAGCGGGTGGGGCTTGGTCTTGTGAGGTATTACCTCACTCTGTCGAGCTGTATTCAACACTGGAGTTTCCTGCAGTGCTCTGAGTCCCTGGTTCGTGTGTTCGAACAATGTTGGTGTTCTGTCATTTTCAGCTTCCTGAGGAAGGCGCTCTCCCAGCTCCGCTGATGCCGTTCCCTCTAAACGTGTGGCTCTCTCGTCTCGCTGCACAACTGGCTTCTTGGGATTTTTCTCCCCCACCATCATGGGTTCATTTTGCTTCTTTCCCGTGTGCATCCTCTTAGTCCCCAAACCCACATCTTTCTTGGTCTTACTAACTTCTTGCAGCGGAGCACGTCCTCATGGCATTCTGGGGAAGAGTGCTTGAGAAACAGGTGCGTAGATTTAAACTGGCCATATTCCTGGTGTTCATGCTGCGTGGACGGGTCTGGAGGCCGCATCCTGGTCTCTGTGTGTGACCACTGTCACCATGTGACATAAGGTCTTACTGTTGGGGGAAACCGAGGGAAGGCTATGTAAGAGCCTTCTGTCTTACTTTTGCAGCCTCTTATGACTCTAATTATGAGGTTAGAAATAATTTTATGAGAAAGTGTTAAGGGCCTTGCTCCAGTTTCTTCTCATTGCTAGTGCTGCCTCTTTAGATTTGATGCCATTTGTCTCTTGAACCTATGTGACCTGTGTCCCCCGTGGCCCTCACCCCAGCAGCATGTAGGGTTTTTCCTTTTTTCCATTGTTTTGGGCTTTTATGGTGCTGTGGATGCCTCAGTTTGGGTCCAGTCTCATTAATTCTGCAAGGACTGGGCACCCCGCCCCCCTCCCCCCTTCATGCTCCCCCTGGGCAGTACCCTAGGCCTCCCAGTGGTCTTCTTTTTTCCAACACTTTGATATTTTGTTGTACTTTCTGGGGTGTTACTTCAGTTTTTTCTTCTGACCTTTCTGCTGAGTTAGCTCTTTATTTCTCTGGTTATATTTTTAATTTCCAATAGCTTTTTTATATTCACTGAATATTCTTTAATGGCCAATGGCAGAGGGAGTGTGGGAAGCCGGAGAGGACGAAGGCTGGACTTGTCCCCTGCGCCCCCTCCCACAGGGTGCCTGCTGGCTGCTGTGCCTGGTGGCCTCTGTCCACCTGCTGCTCGGCCGGGGAGAGGCTGCCCCTGGCTACAGCCAGCGGGGTGGGATTTGGGGGGTCACTGCCTTTTCAACAGCTTCTGCCTGCCCGCCTCATCTTTACGTGTTTCCACTTCCAGCTTTACCCCCACTTCTCGAGGTTTCTGCTGTCTCACCCTGTGGCCAGCCTCCAACATCCGTGTTGTCGGCCCTTAACTTTTCGCCACATGACATTTGGCTTTCTTGATTCTCCTGTGTCTCCACTCATCCATCTGCTTTTAGTTTTGAAAATTTTGTTGCTTTCACCTTTTTTTTCATTCTCTCTCCTTATACGCTTTTACCTTAAAACAATGCCCTTGTTTTCATGGGGTTTTAAGAGGGACAAAGCCAAACGGATGTTTTAATCTGTTTTTAACAGTACGTTTCTCCTTAACTCTTTAACCTCGAAAAGTGTGGATATTATCCCTGCAAAGATCTGGTATTTCCCCATTGGTGATGCCGTGGCTGCTTTCATGGCCTCCTTCTGCGTAGCTGTCCGGTCGGGACTGTAGCTCCCATGCTCCTGCAGCTGCTCCTTCACAAGCTGCTCTTGCCCCACTCTGTCCACGCGTCCGAGTTTCTGGAGACTTGCAGTGTGTCTGCTCACGCTCCTGAAGTCTGAGTCCTTGGTCCCGGTTCTTCCGCCCACTGCCGGCTTCACGTAGCCAGCTGTTGCCAGGAAGTCTTCCCTGCGTTGCCTCCTCAGTCCGAGCTGTGTCCCTCTGCACCTTCCCGTTTCTGCCGGCCACCACCAGCACCCTCCCCTCCCCCAGGTCCCCCTGTTGTGACCTGTGTCTCTGTGGGACCTTGCGGTCTGGCTGTTGTCTCAGTGCACGAAGTTGCAAGTTGTCCTTGATCACCATATGCCAGGCCGTCCCCAGGTCCTCCGTGTTCTACCCTGCTTCCTACCCTGATGCCTGCAGCCTTGGTGTCAGCCTTCGTGACGTCTGCATTAATGCCATTGTTTTCTAACTGGTGTTTCTAATTCTGGCTCCTTCCATTGCTGCCGTGGCCACCTCGAGATAACTTCCGGGTGGAGTTCACACTGCACAGCATGGCATGGAAGGCCCCCCTGCTTTACCTCCGACTTGTCTCTGAGAGTCTCTTCACATCTCTCTGTTGTAGCCAGACCAGTCTCTTTGTGGTTCCTTAACACGTTCATGATTTGGAACAAGAAGGGTGTCTGCGCCTCCCTGCCTCCCTCAGCCAGCCCTGTGCCATCAAGACTCATCTGTAGTCGCAGCTGCTCCAGAAATGTCTTTATTGTTCAAGTGTGACGTGGGCGTCATACTTGTGTATGCGTCTTTGTGCTTTTTTACAGAGAATTTCGTCTGTTTGGCTCTCTCTCCTGCTGGTGTGTGAGCTCCCCAGGAGCGGGAATGGCCACTCCCACTGTGCGTGGGCCTCTAGTGGGGGCTCTGCAGATGTGGGTTGGGTGGGTGCGTGCTGTCACTATTGGGATTTCTGCTCATTTACTCTTAAAACTGCCGCAGTCCCTGCTTTCCCTTGCCCTCTGATGTCCTTCGCAGCGTTACTTCCTTAGTGGGAAGCTTCCGTGGGTCGCGGATGAGGGTTAAGGTGCTGTCGTGACAGCTGTTGAGTAGGAGCAGATCTGAAGGCCGGTGGCTCCGACCATGTGCTTCCTTTTCTCTGTGACCTAAACTTCTCTCTGTCTGGTGATAGCGAGTGTGGCAGAATGTTCATTAGGATTGAGAGCTTAGTGTAATTTGAAATGGAGAGCATTTAGCACGAGCTGGTTATGGTCATGTGCTAGGGGGAGGGGGCGTCTCACACTGCCGCACACTTCGCTCCCCAGCCCGACAGAGAGCAGTGTTTCTGGAGGGAATGTAACTCGTATGTCATTTCTTCATGCTCAGTTTTATAAGAAGACCAAACAGCTGCCTGTCTTGGTGAAATGCTGTGAAGAGATCCAGCCCCATCAGTGGAAGCCACCTGTTGAGAGGGAAGAGCACCGGCTTCCGTTCTGGTTAAAGGTACAGCCTTCCTCCTCGAGGTGTGTAGGAGGCAGGAGGACACTAGCCCTGCCAGAGACATCGAGGGTTACTTTACACGCCCGGGGCCGTAGCTGTAGGACGGGGTTTAGCAGACCTTCCTCCTTCCCCCTTCCTCTCCTGCTGCTTCCCCTTCCCCCACGTGACTGTACCACCTTTGAAAAGTAGTGGGTAAAATGATATGGTGTTTCTATAGTATGTAATTAGGATGTAGTCCTTGTAGAAATTGGATATCCTGCGAGAAAACTCCTTCTTGAAAAGATTTTTTGAGACTGTCCTAGAAAGGCCCCTAAAATCCCGGAAACCCCTTTCTTTTTGCCCAGTCTGACACTTGCTGGATCAGTGTGTTCTTGTTCTGATAGGCCAGTCTGCCATCCATCCAGGAGGAACTGTGGCGCATAGCAGACGGCGCCAGAGGGGTAGGAAGTGTGACCGGAGCCACTGAGGTCAGCTCAGAGCCGGGCCTGGGAAAAGGCAGCTCGGAACTGGGGAGTGAAACTCCGTACCCACTGCTGTTGCCCAAGGGTGTAGTCCTGAAGCTGAAGCCGGTGGCCAGCTGTTTTTCCAGGAAGGCCTGGAGACAGAAGCGGCCGTCAGTCCTGAAGCCCCTGCTCATCAGACCCAGCCCCTCCCTCCAGCCCAGCTCCACTTCTGGGAAAACACCAGCTAGGTCAACTCAGTCTGAAGCCCCTCCGAGCAAAATGGTGGTCCGGATTCCTCACGTGATCCAGCCGGCCACTGTCTTACAGACGGTGCCAGGCGTCCCTCCGCTGGGGGTCACCGGGGGCGAGAGTTTTGAGTCTCCAACAGCACTGCCTCCCACGCCCCCTGAGGCCAGGACCAGCTTCCCTCTGTCTGAGCCCCAGACCCTGCTCTCCTCTGCCCCTGTGCCCAAGGTAATGCTGCCCTCACTTGCTCCTTCTAAGTTTCGAAAGCCGTCTGCAAAGCCGAGAGCCTCCAAGAGAAAGGGGGCCAAGGCCTCTCTCTGTCTGGAGCCAGCTTCACTCCTCCACCCGGTGCCCGTGATCTTCACCGTGCCCGCCACCACTGTGAAGGTCGTCAGCCTTGGCAGCGGCTGCAACGTGATCCAGCCCGTCAGCGCGGCCGTGGCCCAGGCTCCTCAGACCATTCCCATCACCACCCTCCTGGTTAACCCAACTTCCTTCCCCTGCCCATTGAACCAGCCCCTTGTGGCCTCCTCTATCCCACCCCTAATTGTTTCCAGCAACTCTGTGAGTCTTCCCGTCCCATCCACCCCTGAAGATAAGGCCCAAGTGAATGTGGACGTTGGTTGTCCTTTGGCTGAAGGGAAAAATGCCTTTCAAGGCCTAGAACCCAAATTAGAACCCCAGGAACTATCTCCTCTCTGTGCTCCCGTCTTCCCCAAAGAGGAACACAGCCCAGGGCCCCCAGCAGCAGATCGAGTGTGCCAGGAAGAGCGGCCAGAGAACAGTGCCTGTGGCTGGACTCTTGTAAAGGCCGAGGATGGGAGGCAGGCTCTGGAGCCGCTGCCGGCAGGGGACTTGCAGGAAATGGTCAAGATGGAACCTCAGGACCCTGGGGAGGATGACTCCAGTGGGTCCCCTGGGCAGGACACCTGTGAGGACATCAGAGAAGAACGTTCTGTGGGAGTGGACGCTGGCTTCCCAGGTGAGGAGCCGAGCGGTCCTGGCGAGCTGAGGAGACAGCCAGCCTTCCAGCAGGAGGACGAGAGGAGCGAGCCGGCTAGAACCTTGTCAGCTTCTCGGGAACCTGGGGATGAGGGAGACTCCGGAGATGTGAGCAGAGGGTCTCCCAAGATCGCTTCTTCCTATGCCGGCCCTGAAGTGGTACGCAGCAGCCCCCCGGGGAAGTGTGAGGACCTCGCCAGCTCTGACGGCCAGGCGCTGGGGACCCCGGCTGGGCCGGAGGCTGGAGGAGAGAAGGACGGGCCAGAGGAAGAGGAAGAGGAGGACTTTGATGACCTGACCCAAGATGAGGAGGATGAGATGTCGTCAGCCTCTGAGGAGTCTGTGCTCTCGGTCCCGGAGCTCCAGGTGAGAGCTGGGGAGGACCCTCCGCTGTTCTGTGGCCTCAGTCACTCGCTTGATCTGTTGACAGGCCCCCTGCTTGCTTGCTGCACTTAGATAGGTCTCCTGTCATTTTTATTTGACGTTTGAATACAGTGGGGGACAGTTTTGGGGGGGGGTTGAGGCGAGAGGGGAGGAAGAGGGTGAACGTTTACTTGGGTGTTCTGTGTGACTCAGCCACTGAAATGTTAGATTGAATCACACGTGCACAATTTAAAGGCCTAAACATGTAGATCGTAAGTGTGGACCCCAGCAAAGGAAAACTGTCTTCAGGGTAGAAGGCAACCTTTCAAAACGCATCTTCCCCCACCCTGCGTCCCGACTCCGTGCTGGGCCCTGGTGGCCGCGCCGCTGGCCTGTGGTGAGCCGGCGCCAGCCCTGGGGACGCTGTCGGGGACTTTGCAGGAAACGATGGAGAAACTGACCTGGCTGGCCTCTGAGAGGCGTGCGGGCCAGGAGGGCGAGTCCGAGGAGGAGAACTCCCAGGAAGAGAACTCTGAGCCCGAAGAAGAAGAGGAAGAGGAGGCAGAAGGAATGGAGAGCCTGCAGAAGGAGGACGAAATGACAGATGAAGCCGTGGGAGACCCTGTCGAGAAGCCGTCGGCCACCTTCACCTCGCCCAGGACCGCTCCGGAGGCAGAGGCCAGCAGCGCCCCGCCAGGTGAGTGGCGAGCCTGATGTGCCAGGTGGTCTCCGCTGGCCTCCTTTCTAAGTGCCATGCTGAGTGGCTGGTCTGAAAACCAGGTGGGAGTTTTAGAGGAAGTCGTCTGGGACTCCTCTGCACACTCCCCTCGCCCAAGCGTGTTTGCCTGGAGCCTTTGCAGAGAAGCGTGCTCAGACATCTCAGCTGTGCCTCTTACTGGCTGCCAGGTTTGTGTTAGGCTCGTGCAAGCTTTTGTGCGGGTCCTCCATGCGTCTGTCACGCATGCGGCTAAGAGCTACGTTTATTTGCGGTTCCCCACCAAGACCTAGTACCGTGAGAGCCTGGCGAGAGCCCGTACTCCTGTTCACGACTCCCGTTCTCAGTATGCAGTAGCTGAGATCCCCTTCTCACTGTGGGGAATGCGGCTGGCCTGACACACGGTCGTGCCTTCCTGACACACGGTCGTGCCTTCCTGACACGTTCCCACTAGCCTCTCCTGGGGCCGTCCCGGACAGGATTTGGGTGGGGTGGGTGCGTGTGGCCGATGGGAGGAGTGGGGTTGTGGGGCCAGAGCAACCATCTTTCTTGTGTGTTTTCCCAGGAGAGAGCGGCCGAGCTGCTGGGAAGGGCCGGGGCAGTCAGCGAGCTCGCAGCAGGCGGGGAAGCCGGGCCCGGGCCAGCAAGGACACGTCCAAGCTGCTACTGCTGTATGATGAGGATATTCTCGAGCGGGACCCCCTCAGGGAGCAGAAGGATTTGGCCTTTGCTCAGGCTTACCTGACCAGGGTAGGCAGGGGCTGCTTCCCGCTACCGCCCGTCCCTCCAAACGAGGCTTCTTCCAGGGACCAGTGTTGAAAACAGAGTCTGATTTTCAGGCTTCACCGCCGTCTTGTATGCCTCTGCCTTTGCTCTCTCCTGGCCTTGCCCTCATATCTGTGTGAGAGAGACTGGACACAGGCTTCCGTCGTACACGGCTTGTTGCGAATCCCTCAGCATCACCCCTCATTGTTCAGAACGCGGGGAAGGGTGATGCCACCATCATCAGTGAGGGGTGACTTTGCTGGGTTGGTTAAAGCGGGCCTCTCCCGAGCCCTCGGCTTGAGAAGGAGGACCGTTGGTGCACTGGCCGGAGAGTGGACCTCCGGGAAGCGCCCTGGTCTTCAGAGAGCTGCCCCCCTGTGCCTGGCAGTTGTCCTTGGAATGTAACCCGCCAGTTCCTTTATACCCCTGGTGAGGTGGCCTACTAGCAGTGATGGCTGTACCTTCCTGTCTGCTCACGTTTTACCAACATTGCTAATGTGTGCATTCTCTCCCCTCATGCGATACTGTGCTGCGGAAATGGGTGTGCCGAACGCTCCGCGACTATTTCAGCGTGGGGCTGAGATCAGGAGGGAGAGTTTGGGGCTGGGCTAGAGGAAAGCTTGCTTGGTTTTGTGGGGAGGGCCGTGGTCCTTGGAGAATGAAGGCGTTTCCGTGGCCTGCCCGCGGAGAAGGAGCTGCTCCTGACTCGCCGCTCCGCGTCTTCCGTGAGCTGTCAGAGGAGGGGCCTCTGCAGGGTGGCTCTGGAGTGCTCTGTACCAGGACAACTCCTCAGTCTACGGCTTTCTTGTACTGATGGCAGAACGTCTTCCCGCGTAGGTTCGAGAAGCGCTGCAGCATATCCCTGGCAAGTATGAGGACTTCCTGCAGGTCATCTATGAGTTCGAGTCCAGCACTCAGAGGCAGACAGCTGTGGATCTCTACAGAAGCCTGCAGGCTCTGCTCCAGGACTGGCCTCAGCTGCTGAAGGATTTCGCTGCCTTCCTGCTGCCCGAGCAGGCTCTGGCCTGTGGATTAGTGAGTGGGCGTGTGGACGCCACACCGGGGGGCTGCTGGGCCCGGGGACGGGGCGAGCCTGGGTAGAATTGGCTAACACTGTCCTCGTCTCTCGGCGGCTCCCGCTCAGACGGCCCTGCTCTAGCCCAGAGTGATCAGCGCCCCCTTGTTTTCAAGGGGTGATCTTCCCAACCCCTCTTCTCCCATTTTCTTGATATGTGCAATGAGGGGTTGTACCTTTGTTGCCAGTGGAGACTGTAGGTAAATCACGCGCCCTTTGCTCCTCCCTCTTGTAAAACAGGCGTTCGTTCCGACAGATACTTACTGTGTGCCCAGTGCGTGTCAGGCAGAGTGCTCGGTCTTAGGAATATAGTAGTTACAAAAGAATGACGTCCTTGCCCTCACGGAGCTTCCATTCTCTTGGGGAAAGTCAGGTGATAAATAGTAAATATATATGGTAAATGTATATAGGGATGAAAAGTAGATATGAACAATAAACTCTGTGTAACGCTTTCTAGCGCTAATGCTTTGTAGAAAAATACACCAGGAAGGGGGACTAGAGAGCTGCAGGGGGAGTGGGGGGGCTTGCAGTTTTATTTTGTACATGGTAGTCTGGGGTGGCCACTGTGTGAGGTGACATTCAAAATGTTGGCGAGTAGGTGTCTACACGTGAGGGATATCCCAGGAGTTCAGGATTGAGAGACACGGGAATGAAGGGTAGAGTGAGTTCATCTGGTCAGCTTGAGGCAGTCATGTGGCCCTGGGGTGGTGACCCCCCCGGCCCGAGCTGTCTCCCCGTGTGAGGAGGAGCGCAGGTGTGACCACTGTAGACGGTGACGAGCTGGAGCGTGTGACGTCACAGCCATGAGACAGCAGCTTGAGATGCGCATGTCTCTGGAATCTTTCCTTCACGTTTTAGGTGTCTTGGGTTGGTCTCCCTTGCAGCCCAAGGTACATGGACGCCAGGGTCCTTCGCACAGTCTGGCGGTTGTAAACCAGAGCCCCGTTCACCCCACTCCCCAGCCCGATGCTCTAGTTTCTTGGGCCTAGAGCCCTCCGGCCCACGCTCGCTGCGCACGTGACGCTCTCGCCTTCTTTCCACTGTGGTAGTTTGAGGAGCAGCAGGCTTTTGAGAAGAGCCGCAAGTTTCTTCGGCAGCTGGAGATCTGCTTTGCAGAGAACCCCTCACACCACCAGAAGATCATCAAGGTCCTCCAGAGCTGTGCAGACTGCCTGCCCCAGGAGATCACGGAGGTGCTGTTTCCTGTCCCGTTGCCTTTCTGCTGGCACCCGTGCCTATTCTCTTGCTTCGGGGGTACCTTGGACTTCGGAGGGGACGAAGAAGGCGAGGACTTTATCGGCTTTCCTGAAGCATAAACCCCTGGAACAGGGGGTGCTTGTCCCCTGAAACCAGAGCCTCACTGATCTCACAGGCTCAGGGATGCCATCAGTGCCTGGAAGGGAAGTTCAGGGAAGGAGGTGATGGGGCCGAGGGGAACTCGTCTGCTAGCTGTGCTCAGGTTGCTGCTGGAGCTGGAGGTCAGGAGGGCGGGGTGCAGAGTGTCGTCATCAGGGAGCAAACGTATTATTATTCCCCTCCAGTGTAGGCACGCGAGCAGGGAGGGGACGTTGACGAAGTCTTAGCGGTTCAAGAGAGGCTTCTGTGTGTCCCTCAGTGGAGTAGGAGGGTAGACCTTGGGAGCGAATGGAATTGGTTTGGGATGGCAGCCTGGACAGGCCCTGGGCACCTCATCCTTCCCTGACCACTCTCCCCAGCTCAAGACACAGATGTGGCAGCTTCTCAAGGGCCACGACCACCTGCAGGATGAGTTCTCTGTCTTCTTTGATCACCTGCGCCCAGCAGCCAGCCGGATGGGGGACTTTGAAGAGATCAACTGGACCGAGGAGAAGGAGTACGAGGTACTGGCCCTGAGGATGCAGTGGGCTTGGGAAGGGGGAAGGTCACGTGTCGGAGGGGTGCCTGCCCAGGGTCTGTGTTGAGTGGTACCCACTCGTCCCCAGTTTGATGGCTTTGAAGAAGTGGCACTGCCCGATGTGGAGGAGGAAGACGAGCCCCCCAAGATACCCACGGCCTCCAAGAGCAAAAGAAGAAAAGAGATTGGGGTCCAAAATCACGACAAGGTACTTGGGGTTGTTGGGCATCACCCGCTTGTCACGAACCAGGCCTTGAGTTTTCTGAGTGTTTCTCTGGCTGGGTGTGGTGTGCGGCCCCTGGGGCCCCAGGCAGTCGCGTCAGGCTGCAGAGCCCGCGGTATGGGGTGGAGCAGGGGAGGCGTGCAGTTGCTCAAGAGGCCCACCCACGGCCGCCCCATTAGGAGGATGCTCCCCCCTAGCTCTCTAGTTCGGAGCGGTTTGTCTTGCCCTTGGGTCTTGACTCCTTCCTTTCCGTTCGTGTGAAGAGGTAGAACCAGGTGTCCGCGCCGGAGCGGTGTCATGACAGCCGGTTCTCAGCTGTGAGGCGAGCTGCACGTACCTCTCGGAGGTGTTGCAGCTGGATCGCTCCTCACTTCGTTCCATGGCAGTGCGGCGAAGAGATGGCTCTTGTTTGCATTTGACCAAAGAGGAAAGGGACGTGCAGCGCGAGGCCGGTGCCAGGGCGTCGTGTCTCCTAAGTGGCAGTGCTGGGGTGCGGACCCAGGCGGTCTGGCGTCTGCTTAGACTCCCCGCCCACTGCTCGTCCGGGAGGAGGCTGTTTTCCTGTGTGTCTTTTCCTCTTCCTTGGGCAACTTACTGAACCTCTGGTCGTCAGTGGGGTAATAATGGCACCAGCGTCTGGGGTCCCTGAACAGAGAGTGTCCCTGAGGGGGCCTCCCCGTGCACAAAGCAAGTCCTCCCACCCCGAGGGGGTCGGCGGAGGGGGCAGAGCTCCAGGCACAGGGATGCAGGAGCAAAGGCGGTCGGTCATCCCGGGACTTTGCCTCAGATGTATCTGACTTCGGTACTGAAACATCTGGGCAGCTGGGTGGCATCAGTGCTCTGGGTCATTGCGGGTCAGGGACCTCTAGCAGCTGTGGTTGAGATTCCCCAGGACATGGGAAGAGCTGCTGTGCCGCGAAGGAGAAAGGGTGCTGGTCAGGGTGGGCTGGCTCAGGGGGCCCGCAGTCCCGTGTCCTCTCTGGGCACCCAGCACGCTAACGGCCACTAACCAAGCCCAGTGTCTCCTAGGAGGCTGAGTGGCCGGACGGCGCCAAGGACTGCGCCTGTGCCTGCCATGAAGGAGGCCCTGATTCCAGGCTGAAGAAGAGCAAGAGGAGAAGCTGTGGCCACTGTGGCGGCAGGGTGAGCTGGGGCCACCGGGGGGGCAGCGCAGAGGTGGGGGGCGCCGAGGGGCGGCCCGGGGTGGGGAGGCGGTGCTGCCTCACTGTGTGGCGCTTTCTTCCCGCATCACACAGCGTGAGCATGCGTGCACCAGACAAATAGAATCTTTTAAAAGTATATAATGGATTTTGCTTTCTGAAGATAATCCCGGGGGTAAGGAAGGCTTTTGAAATTGAAACAAGATGAACCACTTCAAATATTTATTTCTTTTCTTTCTTATGAAATACACAGACCCTAAAAGTAATGCCAGTTCTCTAGGGTAGGGTTGGCTGGCAGCAAAAATAGAGTCCTTGGTTCTAGGAGTGGGAGAAGCAGACATTTAAAATTGTCGGTTGACCTGCTGAACATCGTGGCACGGCTGCTTCCCGTGGTCGGCCCCCCGAGACAAAGGCAGTGAGGACACCCTTGACCAAGAAGGCCATCCCTGCAGGTCTGTGACGGCAAACCCTACAAGAGCAAGGAGCCCCAGGAGCTGGCGGGCAGCAGTCCCCAGCGGGAGGCCAGCCCTGGGCCTGCTGCTAAGGAAGCTGGGCAGGGCAAGGACCTGCCGGAGGAGGAGGCCACCGAGGAGCGAGAAAGCACGGAGGCGGCCCAGGGCCAGCCTGGCAGGAGTGCTGGCAGCGGAAGGATGCTCGTTCCTGGTGAGTGCTCTGTCTGCCAGCCCCGCCTCTGTCCCCGTTTCCGCCTCATTCTGACATGCTTCAAGCAAGAACTTGGAGCCAGCAGAAGTCTTTGGCCGCTGGACTACCCCTTCTTTTACTAACAAGTAATAGGAAATCCTTTTGTCTGGCCTTAACTTTGCTGTGACCTCTGTCCTCTGGCAGAGTTGGGGAGTGCTACCGTCCCCATGACGCGCACTCTCTTCCCCTGCCCTCCTGACCTCCGTGACCTGCACCCAAAGACGCGGTCTTTCTGGGCTGTGGCAGTGGGACCTTGTATCTCCACATAAGGGACTTCAGTCCCCGCCCTTGCCTCAGTCTTTGAGGTTGGGGCTCTGTCACAGTAGCCCACGTGCATGGCCCTGCGGTAACTCGGGGTCCCAGGTGCATCTCGACCCTGTCCCTCCCTCAGGTCTTTACTTTCCTCCTAAGCAGGACTAGCAGTGGGAAGCACTCCGCTGTCCCCTCAGGAAGTGACTCTTACAGACCGGCTTGTCCTGGGTGGCCCACGGCCCAGCTCGCCGGAGACGCCTCAGCTTTCCTCTGGTACTGGAGCCGCGCTCTGCACTGTGAGGAGAAGCCAGGCTGCGCATGAGGTCCTCTCCTGCCCGCAGGCATCCCCCGGACAGCAGAAGGAGGGGGAGGACCAGGAGGCAGTGGGTGAGCCAGAGGCTTCCATGCCGGCCTGGGAGGCTTCAGAAACAGAGAAATGGCCTGGAACTGTGGAGCCCCCTGCTTCCTTCCTGAGTCCCGTTTCCTCAAGGACCAGAGACGTGGGGAGAAGACAGGTGTCTGAGAGATCAGACACTCCAGAGAGCTGGTTGCTGGCAGGCAGAGCTGCGGTGAAGACAGCAAACAGGATGTCCCCTGTCCGTGAATCTTCTTCATCAGGAATTGACACCTCAGAGACTTCTTCCAAAATCCCGAGGGGAGTTCTGGCTAAAGACAGTGGAACCCAGGGCAAGGGTCCAGCGGGAGAGCCGCACCCAAAGGCCACAGAAGCTACGGTCTGTGCCAACAACAGCAAGGTCAGCTCCACTGGGGAGAAGGTGGTCCTGTGGACAAGGTAGGTAGGGGCGGGGGACGTGTGTAAAATGCATGGAACACATCTGTGTTCCTACCCTGGGATTAATCCTGGTGTGTGGGTTCCAGGGAGGCTGACCGCGTGATTCTCACCATGTGCCAGGAGCGAGGAGCGCAGCCACAGACCTTCAGCAGCATCTCCCAGCAGCTGGGGAATAAGACCCCCGCCGAGGTAAGCGGCTTCAGTCCTGCTAGAGCTTCAGGCCCCGGGGGCCCCAAGGAGAAGGCCGGGCAAGGAGAGGCCAGGGTGGCCAACCGAGAGATAAGCCCCAGGGGCCCTGAGGCCGGGCTTGACTCATCAGGGCAGGTGGTAGTGGTTCGAACAGAGGAAGGGCATTAGATTTTGAGGTAGAAGTCTGAGACATTCCATTCTAGTTTTGTTTTTAGGAGTGGTGTGATTTAGGGCCAAACCTGAAGCCTCTTGAGTTCCCTTATCTGTGAGGAGGACGCGGCCCTCACCTCCTTACTGTGTGGAACACAGGAGATTGTTCGCAGAGTATGTCGTGCTTAGCAGATGTGAAAATGTCACGTTCTCGCCCTAGGTTTCCCACCGTTTCCGAGAACTCGTGCAGCTCTTCCACACGGCCTGCGAGGCCAGCTCCGAGGAGGAGGACGACGCAACCAGTACAAGCAACACGGACCAGCTCTCTGACCGCGGGGACCTTCTGTCTGAGGAGGAGCTGGACGGGTGACTGTGGGAGCGCGCGGGTGTCATCTGCACCCACTTACCCCCGCCGGCCCCCCGAGGGAGGGCACCTGTACTGTGCTGGGATGCCCTTGAGCTCAGGACACAGAGCTGGAGGAGCCGGGGCTGAGGACAAGGACAGAGGCAGACTGGGGCTGGATGGCTGTGCCAACGTAGGCGTGGTTCAGGGTCCTCGGCAGCTGCGTGTGCTCGGCACTGGGGGGCTGGGGGGGACGCAGCTCCTTCTCTACCTTTTCCCCTTGGTCCCACGCACGTGTTTATTGTTCTGAGACGTGGTCATGGTGTTTCTAAGTGTAGCACACGGCTGTGCTGGTGTAGCGAATCCAGGACACCAGGCTCCTGCACCCGCGTGTTTATTGTAAACCAGCTCTTTCCTTCGATGGGAAAACCTTAGTCCACGAGGCCGTCCCCACCCTGGTAGCACTGGGCCAGACTGCCCAGCTCCTGCAGCGCCTCCTCCACGTCTCCCTGCTCCACTCCGGCATCCATGAAGCTGGCCCAGCGCCGCACGTCCAGTTTGCTGAGATCTCTAGCCAAGTCTCCGAGGGTCCGGCTCAAGGTGGAAGAGGAGCAGAGGGCCCCAAGCACTGGGATGCTCTCCACGGCTGTGGAGGGAGAGAAAGGGGAGCCTGCCAGTGGTGTTCCTACCTTGGGCTCTGCTGCCCAGACAGACCTGGCTGGGGCGCGAACCCCGTGAATTCTGTGTGCTGTCTCCTTGGCAGGCCAGTGCTCCAGAGGAAGGCCACTTCCCTCGGGAGCCATCGAGTGAATAAAGGGATGTTTACCTGTGGACGTCAGTTCCTTCCTCTGGGCAGGCACAGAGTGCCATCTCCCCTGTACCTTCACCAGCCACGTACCTGCCCCAGATGGCGGGCCATCCAGAACCAAACCGTGCCGGCTGAGGCTTGGGGAGAAGAGGCAGGGGTACGGAGGAGCCACCTTGCAGGGTGCCAGCAGCAGGTGGGCAGAGCTGTGGGGGTGAGAGCAGCAGCTGAGTGAGAAGAAGCTGAGGAAGGTCTGGGGTGTGGCAGGAGAGCTGGCATCACACTGACCTCCTGACTCTGGGCTGCTGCTGCTGTAAGTACTGGGCCAAGACGTCTTCCCCAGTGCTGCAGGCATGGAGTGGCGAAGGCAGAGGTGTCCCTGGGGCGAGCTGACTGCCGGAACAGAGCCAAAACCTCCTTTAATCTGTGGCAGTGTGGATATGGAGCTGGGAATTCTTACGTTCTCAGGCCATTAGCTGAAGTAGGGTGCTGAGTTTCTCTTAATTTTTTTTTTTAATATGGGGCAAAGGGAGGAAGAGGCAATGCTATTAGGATGTCCAGAGGTGTTAGGGAGAAAATGACGAGAGTCAGAAGTCTGACAAGGGCTCTTAAGAACCACCCGTCCTCACCTGGTGTGGCATGCTCTGTCTAGACCCCTCAGCACCACTGACTGGGCAAAGCAGCGTGTTCCAGAAGGATCCCCACACGCAGACAGTGGGGTCCATGCCGTGGCTCCTCCAAGCTGCACCAGGGCATCAGGAAGGGACTGGCCTGGGACCAAGGGGAAGGGGACGGTTGCTGCCGCTATCACCACCTAAAGGTAAGGGAAAGATCAAGTAAGCAAGCTTTTTCTCAGCGCTGACCCGTCCCTTCACAAAGCTCCACACCTTTTTTCCAGAGAAGTTCAGCATATCAGCCAGATGAACCATGGAAACTGGTGAGGAACGTAGGCGGTAAGGAACAGTGACTGTGTCCAGGGCTGTAGCCAGGATGGCAGCACAGTGGAAGGGCAGAGTGGCCTGTAAAGAGAGTACCAACAAGGGCACTTAGCCTTTTGGGTCTGGAGAGCAGAGTGTGAAGGCAGAAAGAATCCTGACAGCAGAGGGGTCCAGGTGCTTTGGGACGAAGCAGGGCTGTGCTTGGCCCAAGGCTGGACACACAGAGGACAATGTGCTGTACTGTGGCTGAGGTCAAGCTGAGGCTTCACGAAGAGGGATGGTAACAAACGTGCGGTGAGGGGTCGGGCGGTGGAGGTAGGGGGAGGGCGCTGTCTCTACCTGCAGTCTGAACAAGAGCCTTGAGCCTTACGTCATAATGTAGGTGAGGGAAGGTGACTGGAGGCTCAGGTCGCAGCCCCAGGCTCCCGCCCAAGGACAAGGGGCAGACCAGAGAGCTGTGAGCAGACATGTGTGCCAGGCCGAAAGCTGTGTTCAGCAGACGATAGATGTTTTTCTGGGGCTCCTGGGGGAGAAAAGGGTAATTGGTTTTAAGCAACTTTCTCCCTGGGCTGTCATCCCCTCATTTCTTCCTCCCTGACCCCGGGACTGCCTTTTCCCCAAGTTCTACTCACCCCAAGACTGTAGGGACCAGGGAGCAGGCCCCAGGTTATTATGCCCCGCCCTGAATACTCGTCCTGTAGCAACTCTGTGGCCTTTGCGCCTACCCCAGAGAAGCCATCGTGCAGGTCACATAGGATCTGGAAACCCTGGAGGGAGGCGAATGATGACAGACAGTACGAGAAGAGGCTTCTGCCCGTGCCCCCCGTGCCCCCTGCTACCTGCAGGTAGTCACATTCCTCCACGTAGAAATGCAGTCTGTCCTCCAGCTCTTCCAGGTACCTGGGCTCCTTTAGGATACTCTCGCCTTGGCCAAAAGCCTCTAGGCGACCTGCTTCCCTGCCATGCATGAACACTGTCCTGACTTGCAGGAACCCCGCCCTTCATCCCCCCCACCCCCAAGATCCTGTGTTCAGGAAGGGCAGAAGGTGGCTTCCAGAGACTCATCCAACACCCGTGGGGACCCAGTTCCTTTCTTCACAGCCTTTGGGGCCCCCATACCCATCGTGGTTGTACTTCTGAATCATACAGATGCTCCGGGGATGGAGGTGGACGCGGAGGAAATCTGACCAAACCCTGATGCTGCTCTCTGTGGGGATAAGTAGTTTGGGGGCTATAGCAGCAGTGAGTGGTGGGGGACCTGAAGGAAGAGCAAAAGTACATTTGTTTGTGTTCCAGTTCTGCCCGGTTCCCCATCCCGTAGTACCTGGTTGAAGCCTCACCTTTGCCATTGGGAATGGATTTGACCCTCCAGATACCATCACTACTCAGCACTCCCTGGGAGGGATGAGAAACATCTGCATTCAGTTCCAGCCAGTCCAGAAACAAAAGTTAATTTATTCTCCCTGATTTTGCTGGCCACACCCTAGTGCCTCCTTTCATTCATGTAGTCCCACTGCTTTAGGAAAAAAAGTGCTTTTTCCAAAAATGCTGTTTAAGATGATCAAAATCTTTTTTTTTTCCCTCTCTGCCCCAATGGGGGCAATCTAGTTATAGGGCTGGATTTAAAAGCTTAGAGCAGAGGCCCTCACCTCCGCACTCAGAAGGTCCTGAAGATAAGGGTTTTGGGGATACAGTTCCTCTTTGTGTGTGGTGAGATTTCCCTGCCTGAAAGAAAACGGAGTTTGGTTGATGACAGCGATAGTTTCCGATTCTCCGGCTTCTGTGCACATCCCCCCTCTGAGCACCAGATACCATGCTATCGCTGCATCTAGCTGTCTGTCCCCGTAGAGGCCACCTTCTTGTTTTAGGGAGCTCAGACTTCCTGTACAAAAGAGAACAGGCAATGTGAGGTCAAAGCCTAGCCCCTCCCCGCCTTCAGCTAATCTTCCTGGGGTCACCCGACAACCTGCTGCCACCCTCCCTCCAGCCGTTGCCTCTTCCAAGCTTTCTTGAATATACAGGAGTTGGGGAAAAAACCCTTGTCTAGCAGAATCTGGGCTCCATCCTTCCATTCCCAGCTCAGCCGTGAGCTGTGGGGCCCTTCGAGAGGGCCACGATTCACCCCCTCGCCGTCTCCAGGGACGAGGAGCCCGTTCCAAAGTCGGGTCGTGAACGGAATAAGGCTGTGCCTTCCCGTGTCCCGCGGCTGCCGGAGGACCGTGGGCAGCGGTGCACGCGGCTGCTCCTTGCTGGTCCTGCAGCCCGGGGTGGACGCAAGCACCCCACGCCCGGGGAACGCCTGGGCGCCGGTTGACCCCGGCCACCGCCTCACCCTTCAGATCCATGAGGATGAGTCTGGGCGTGTAGGTCTCCTGGCCGTGCGGCGTCCGGCCGGCCCGGTACAGGACGTCGGGGCACAGCTCCCCGGGCGGCTCCTTGGCATCGGTCGGGGCGCACAGCGCAGCATCCTGGGATGGCACAGAGGAAGGCCCGGCCTCAGCGGGGACCGCAGGGTCGCGCCCGCAGCAACGGCCCCGCGGGGTCAGCCGCCCGGGGGCCTCACCTGCTGGTTCCACCAGTGCGCTCCCACGAAACCCGCGAAGTGGCCCAACTGCAGCGTGAGCACCTCCCGGGCCCCGCCCGCCATGCCGCTTGGCTCCGCTGGGTCGGGCAGCCGCGACCGGCCTGCTCACCGCTCGGAGCCGATTGGTTCGCAGTTATGTGGGCGGGACCTCGTTCCCCGCGCTCTATTGGTGCACCGATACATCCTTTCCCCTCGGATAAGCGATTCGACAGGCGTCGGAGGCCCCGCCCACTCCCCCGGCGCAGCCTGCGTGAGCCGCGCTCTCTGGGGGCGGGGCCCGGCGCGGCCGGAAGTAGCGGCGCGGGGGAGGGCGTCGCGGGGTGTTTAGCGAGCGCTAGCCTATCCCGGCGCGCCGGTCCCGCGGGCGGCTCTGCGGAGACCGCTCCGTGTTGCGGCTGCGGTCTCCGCTCAGGGGCTGCTGCTGCTGACCACGGCGCTTCAGGAGACACACCCCTGGCCCGGAGGCTAGGCGCCCCTATTCCCGCGCCCGTCACAGCGCTCTGGCCTCCGGCCGTGCGGACTCGCCTGGCTCCCTGTCACTTTACGGGAATGAGGCGCCGTAGGCGGCCCTTCTCTCGAGGCTGTGGGACAAACTCTTCGTCAGCCTGCGTGTGCTTGCAGCCCCTTCCGCGGCCTCGCTGTGCGGGGACGCCGCGGACAAGGGCTCCGCTGACTGGGGCCGGGGGTCGCTCCAGCGGGCGGCGGGCGGGCGCTGTGCCTTCCTGTGCTCCTGCGCCCGCGCTCGGGTCCGCGGGGCTCGGCCCGGCGTGGACGCGGGGGTCCGCGGGGCTCGGCCCGGCGTGGACGCGGGGGTCCGCGGGGCTCGGCCCGGCGTGGACGCGGGCGGTCAGAAAGAAGGCTGTGCTCAGACTTGGTAAACAGCACCAACCTGTTTTCTCAAACTCATTACAGTGCAAACCGCCACCAGTGTAGGGGAGTTTCATTTGATGCTCCACAATCTTTAAAAACTGTAGTCCTAACCACTGGTGCGAATTACTAATGAGGTCGAGAGCTCTTCGTACGTTTATGAACCATTCTATCCTTTTTTTTTTTTTTGAGAACTGCACGTCCAGTCTCTTGGCCGTGTTCTTTTGGGTTGCCTCATGGATTTGTAGCAGTAGGTACTTACTGGGGATACAAAGCCTTTGTCAGTTTTATGTGTTGAAAATACCTGTTCTGTCACTCTGGTCGCCTCTTCGTTTCCTTAAAGGGAGTTTTTAGAAGAACAGAGTTTCATTTTGTCTTTTTAAATATAGTCACATTTATGGACCGTTTCAGATATTACTAATGCTGTTTATGTTGTGTTCTGGCTCTTGATCCTCTCTGTTGGTCTGTTCCAATTTCACAGGATATTTAAGCACCATGTTTTTAAAGTGTCTCAGAGTCCCCAAGGAGACTAAAAAAGGGGGGAGGGTGTTGGGGTGACAGAAGAATAGCAGCTAATAAATGTAGAAGGAATGACAGAATTTAGATTGCAGGTGTCCGTTTAAGAATTTATTCTGATGACGATCATCAATGGATGTTAAAACCTTTGGGTGATAATTTATTGGAAAACAGGATGGTTTCAGGATTTCAAAGTAACACTCTACTTGTTCATTACATTGAGAAAACCTACTTTTACAGTGATGAACGCCAGAATCAAGTGATCAAATTTAGCATCAGCAGAGTGAAACAAACTGCAGTGATGTCAGGTGTGCTGGATAGAAAGCATCAGCTGTCTATTGTGCTTGCCAAAAGTAGCCTGTACCTGAACGGAATAATCAGACAAATCCAGAATGTGGACGATCTGTAAAATAACTGGTGTGGCATTTTCAAAAATAAACCAGAGGGTCTACCGAAGCTAAGAGGACACTAAAGAGATATTTCAGCCTAAATGTAATGTGTGAACTTTGGGGTGGGTGTGGGGTGGGGCAGCCATTGGGATAACTGGAGAAATTTAAAAATAGAGCATATTAAAAAAAAAAATAGGGCACATATTAGAGAACATTATATTGATGATGGGTTTCTTTGGTGGGTTAATGATATCCTGGGTATGAAGGAGAATATCTTATTCCTAGGAGAAACGTGATAAAAGAAACGTGTCTGCAATTTATTTTCAAACGGTGACACAAACTAAATAAATATGTAGAAAGATAAAGCTAGTGTGACAAAAAGGTTAACAGTTGAATCTAAGTGAAAATTATATGGGATTCTTTTGTACAGCTCTCTGCATTCCTGTAGGTTTCACAGTTTTCAAAGTAGATTAAAAGGTGAGAGTAAGTCTTGTCTATTCTGGGCTCTTTTATGTCCACATATAATATTTAGAATTAGTTTGTCAAGTTGCACAGGAAAATTTAAAAATCTCTGGGTATTTTGATTACGATAGTGTTGCATCTCTATAGATCGGTTTGGGGAGAATTGACACCTTTACAGTAGTAACTTTTCTAGTTTATATTCTACCACCGATTGAGGCCTTTAAGTTTTCTCCAATAATATTTTATATTTTTATTTATAAACATCATATACATATCTTGTTACATTTCTCACTTTTTAATAATTTTGTTGCTACTGTAAATCAAATCTTTAAAATTTTTAATTTCTGTTGTTTATGGAGAAATGCAGCTGATGTGTATACTGACATATCCAGCAACGCTGCTGTGCTCACTTAATAATTTAATTTTTTAAAAAGATTTTATTTATTTGACAGAGAGAGACAGCCAGCGAGAGAGGGAACACAAGCAGGGGGAGTGGGAGAGGAAGAAGCAAGCTCCCAGCCGAGAAGCCTGATGCGGGGCTTGATCCCAGAATGCCGGGATCACGCCCTGAGCCGAAGGCAGACGCTTAATGACTGCGCCACCGAGGTGCCCCCTCACTTAGTAATTTTTTTTTTAAGATTTTATTTATTTATGTGACAGCCAGCAAGAGAGAGAACACAGCAGGGGAGTGGGAGAGGAAGAAGCAGGCTCCCAGCGGAGGAGCCTGATGTGGGACTCGATCCCGGAACGCCGGGATCACGCCCTGAGCCGAAGGCAGATGCTTAACGACTGCACTACCCAGGCACCCCCCTCACTTAGTAATTTTAATAATTTATCTGTAGACTCTTGGATTTCTACACCATCGTATCCACAAATAATGATAATTGCATTTATCCCTTTCCAAATTTTACATATAACATTTTGTGCTCCTCATCTCAGAGTACCGACTAGGAAGTATAGTGTGGAATGGAATGTCTACCGCCACCTCCCCACCCCGCCATCTCAAGGGAAAGCTGTAACCCTTCACTTCCAAGTCTGATGTGGACCGAAGAAGTTTTGTCAGCACTCTTGTTCAGCTTATGGGAAGTTGTCTTTTGTTTCTGGTTTACTAAGAGTTCTGATCATGAGTGGATTTGGAATTGAAGAAAAATTTCTCTGAATTAAGAGAAATTATTCCTCCTTTGTTTGGCTAAAGGGATACATTACATAGTTTTTCCCTTTTTAATTGGAGTATTATTAACATGCATGTTGTATTAGTTTCACACGTACCATACAACGATTCAGCAGTTCTATACATTTCTCAGTGCTCATCAAGACGTGTATTCTTACAGAGTTTGATTCTTGCATATAATCTTTACTCGTATTCCTGGAATAAACCTTGACTCATTTGTCTTCTGTTAAAATGTTGGATGGTTCTGATTGGTTTGGAATTTTTGTATCTACATTTACGAATGGGATTGGCCTATCATTCCCCCTTTCTGTGATGTTTTTGTCAGGTTTTAACATCAGCATAATATTGGCCTCAAAACACGAGTTGGGAAGTATCTTTCCTTTTTCAGTTTTCCGCTAGAGTTTGTATGAGTTTGGCAATATTTCTTCTTTGTTTGGCAGAATTTACTGGTGAAGTCATATGGGCCTGGCATTTTTTATAAGAAAGGTTTCGACTATGAATTCTGTAGTAGTTCTATCTTGTGGCACTTGGCGATAACTTGTATTTTTCTAGGAATTTTTCTATTTCATGTTCAAGTTCAGTTACTCCCATCAAATTGTTCATAATACACCCATTTGCCCAATCTTTTTTTTTTTTTTTTTTTTTAAGAGGGAGGGCTTGCACAAGTGGAGGGCAGGGGCAGAGGGGGAGAGAGAGAATCTCAAGCAGACTCCCCGCTCAGTGTGTAGCCCACCTGGGGCAGGGGTGGGGAGGTGTTGATCTCATGACCCTGAGATCATGACCTGAGCCAAAATCAGAAGTTGGATGCTCAGCTGACTGCAGCACCCAGGTGCCCATTTAATCTTTTTTTTTTTTAAGATTTTATTTATTTATTTGACAGAGAGAGATACAGCGAGATACATTTATTGGACAGAGAGAGATACAGCAAGAGAGGGAACACAAGCAGGGGGAGTGGGAGAGGAAGAAGCAGGCTCCCAGCCGAGGAGCCTGATGTGGGGCTCGATCCCAGAACGCCGGGATCACGCCCTGAGCTGAAGGCAGATGCTTAACGACTGAGCCACCCAGGCGCCCCCCATTTAATCTTTTTTAACGTTTGCAAGATCTGTAGTGTTACCCTTTATCATTTCTGACGTTGCTTATTTCAAAGGTAAAAGTCACTTTTACTTTTTTTTTCTTGAATATTCTCACCGGAGGTTTTAAAACTTGATTTTAATAGTATTTTTTAAAATAGATTTTATTTATTTGAGAGAGAGGGCAGATGCGCATGCACTGGGTGGGCAGAGGCAGGGGAGAAGCAGGCTCTCTGCTGAGCAGGAAGCCTGATTCGGGACTTGATCCCAAGACCCTGGGATCATAACCTGAGCTGAAGGCAGACGCTTTACCAACTGAGCCACCCAGGCGTCCCCAATTTTAATAGTATTTTCAGAGACCTAAATTTTTAAGTTTTGAGTTTAGTATTTTCACAATCATTTAGTTTGAATTACTTGCTCATTTCCATTCTGATTTTTTTCTCAGAAGAGTATTTCTTAATTTCCAAACATAAGGGATTTTCTGTGCGTGTGTTTGGTGGTGTTAGCTGCCGTTGCACTGGGGTCAGAGAATACCATTCACATGATTTAAGTTCTCGGACACTTGTTGATACGGCCCAGCGGTGAACAGGTGTAGGTGTGCTTAAAAGGGATATATATTCCGAAGTGTTTTGGTTTCATTAAAAAAATACTTTCATTAAGACAAATTTGTTAACTAATGCTACTAGATTATATGTTCCGACTGACTCTTGTCTATAAATTACTGAAGTATATTACTTCTCCTACCACAGTTTATTTTTCCTTCTATTTTGTCAGTTTTTATTTTCTGAGGTTATGTTATTAGGGGATACTACTTTTTAATGGTTTTATCTTTGTGATGGATTGAACCTTCTACCATTTTAAAATACCCCTCTTTCTCTCTGAAAATGCAGTTTTATTTTAGTGTCTGCTTTGCTTGATATTGATATAGATGAGCTGGCTTCCCTTTGGTGTCTGCACAGTGTGTATGTTTTGACTTTTTACTTGCAAGTCTGGATTTGTCTCGTGAAGACCGCATACACTAGCAGCAAACACCAATGTGGGAACCCCATGTGAGTGCGTCATTGGGGAAATGCCTGTGAGGGACACGGACAGGGACACGGAAAGGGCCGTGGGGAGCCTGGGAGCGCTGTCAGCCCAGGAAGGCGTGAGGTGTGGATGGAGGGAAGGAGGGCGTCTGGCGCAGTTTTACGCAGAGTTGTGCATTTGTTACCGCAGTTCAGTCTGAAGCCGTTTCCGTCATCCTCCGAAGAGTCCTCCCACGTGATTACAGCTGCACCCCGTTCCTACCCCTCACACAAGGCCACCACCAACCTACGTCACTGGATGGATCTGCACTTTCTGGACATAATCCTGCCACATGGGGTCTTTTGCGCTGGAGTCTCCGAATATGGTTGGAGGCTCCCCGTGTTGTAGCATCTACTTGGACTCACTCCGTTTCGGTTACCTGCTTGCAAATGATTGGGCTTTGGGTTATTCCCACTGTTTCACCGTCATGAGTCACGTTGCTGCGAACGGCCTCGTGCTGCTTGAACAGCAGTCTTCGTGTGGACACGGTTTCATTGCTCCGGGGTGGGTACCTGGGGCTGGCATTGGCTCCTCTACTAACTCCTTGTTTACCATTTTGAGTAGCTGCCAACCTGTTTTCTAAAGTGGAAACTGTTAGAAATTTTATAATTCCATCATTTATTTCCACTGGCAGAGTGTGAGGGTTCCTGTTTCCCCACACCCTCCCCAATACTTGTTCCTGGCTTTGGGATTTCAGCCGTCCTGGCGTCCTGGCGGCTGAGCCGTGGCCTCTCCTTCTGGTTGGGGTGGCCTCTCCTTCTGGTTGGGGTTTCGTTTTCCTGACCACTGGTGACTCGTCCGAAACGTCTGTTCCAGCTGTTCACCAGCTTGTGAGCTGTTATCCTCTTACTAATGAGTAATAGTTCTTTGTATATTCTGATATACAGATGAATTTACAGATATTTTCTCCTAGGCTGTAGCTTTTTTTTTTCATTTTCTTGGTATCTTTTGAAGAATAAAGATTTTAAATTTTGATGAAGTCTGCTTTACCAAATTTTTCTCATACGGCCCACATTTTGGCATCATATATAAGAAATTTTTGCCTAATGAAAAGTCATGAATTTTTATTCTCATTTATTTATTTACAATCTTTTTCTTTTTTTTTTTTTTAAAGTAAGCTCTACACCCAACATGGGGCTCAAACTCATGACCCTGAGATCAAGAGTCGCCAGCCCTACTGAGCGAGCCAGGTAGGTGCCCCAATTTTGTTCTTTTATTTTTTTTAAAGATTTTTATTTTAGAGCACAAGCGAGTGTGTGGTGGGGAGTACCAGAGAGGGAGGGATGGGGGAGAGAATGTCAAGCAGACTCCGCTCTGGGTGCAGAGTCCAAAGCAGGGCTTGATCTCACAACCTTGAGATCATGACCTGAGTCGAAACTGAGAGTTGGTTGCTTAACCAACTGAACCACCTACGCGCCCCTTTTGTTCTTTTAAATGTTTTATAATTTACTTCATACACTTGGCTCTATGCTACATTTTGAGTGTCTGATGTGAAGCAATGGCCCAAATTGATCTTTTTGTGTGTCCATTATTACCAACTATCCCAGCACGATTTGTTGGGGATTACTTTCTCCCCAATAAATTGCTTTGGCA
This sequence comes from Ursus maritimus, assembly GCF_017311325.1. NCBI lineage: Eukaryota > Metazoa > Chordata > Mammalia > Carnivora > Ursidae > Ursus > Ursus maritimus. The sequence continues at coordinate 40,825,678 of NW_024424452.1, read as the reverse complement.
TCTTGGTTGAAAATCAGCCAGTCATGAAGACAAGGATTCATACTTGGATTCTCAGTGTCGTTCCATTGACCTAACGTCTATCCTTCTGCCAGTACCACACTGCCTCCATTACTGTAGCTTTATATGATGTTTTGAAAAAAGGAAGAGTAAGTCCTCCCAGTTTGCTTACTTAAAAAATCGTTTGGACTATTCTAGGTTGTGTTTGTTTCTGTATAAACTTTAGGATCAGTTTGCCAATTTTTGCAAAGGAGTCGTCTGAAATTTTGATACTGATTGAACTGTATCTCTAAGATCAGTCTGGGGAGAATTAACATTTTAACACTACTGACGAACATATTCTTTTCCCATAAATCCTCTTTAATTTCCCTCACTAATATTTTATAGTTTTTGGTGTGTAATTCTGCAGTTTTTCTGTTAAAACTGCTAAGTACCTTATATTCCTGCTAGTTTTAATAGAATTATTTTCCTAATTTCCGTTTTGTAGATTTCATTCCTAGAATAGAGAAATACAGTTGGATTTTGTATATTCATCTTGTATTGTTGTGACCTTGCCAAACTTATTTTTAGTTCTGGGAGATGTTTTGAGATTTCTTAAGGTTTTCTCTGTCCAGGATTTTGTCATCTGAAAATAAAGACAGTTGGACTTTGTACTTTCATTTTTTTTAAGATTTTATTCATTAATTTGACAGAGAGAGAGCACACACAAGCAGGGGAGGGCGGCAGAAGGAGAGGGAGCAGCAGGGAGCCTGACGCAGGGCTCGATCCCAGGCCCCTGGGATCATGACCTGAGCCAAAGGCAGATGCTTGATGGACTGAGCCACCCAGGTGCCCCTGGTCTTTGTACTTTCCAATCTGGATTCCATGCAGTAGCGTAAGAGAAGCCCCAGAGACCAGCTCTGGGGCAGGTGCAGCATGGAGACCGTGGCAACGGGGGCGTCTATAGAAGGGTCTTAAGAAAGAGGACTGGACGGGGTAGATTATGGATCACATTTAGCAGATACAGAAGTAACGGTGCTAATTCTTCAGTGGGATCTTTGTTCATCTCTGATGGTCTAGCCCTACGACTTCCTGTTCCACATTCATAGCGAAAATGCGGCCTATGGATCCCGAGTTTTGCTGCCCAGGGATGGAAGCCATGCTCCTGGCCTCCTCTGCGGCGGGAGAGTCGGGTTCGCACTCAGACACGGTCCAGGGGTCAGTGTAGAGCAGCTGCGGCCTCGGCCGCTGAGCTCCCACTGCTGCCGCTCTCGGAGCTTGTGGGTGCAACTTCACTCCTTCCCTTTTTAAAGTACTGAGCGAGGGCACTCGATTTACAAGACAGAATCTCCCAGGGAATGTCGCCAAGCCACGTGGAAACATCAGAGTACAGAAGGACGCGCTCCAGTGTTAGCCGATTTATGTGTGGACTTTCCTCTCTCGAATTTGTGACGCGAGGTGCTTCTGGAGGAGGAGGGAACAAAGGAGGCTGATTTCCATGATACGTGTTTCTCTATGGTTTGAACATAGCAAAAACAGTAGAGATAAAGGAGCCGCCCAAGGACCCAGCTGCAGCACAGCTCACGTCGGTGGCCCTGTGCAGGGGGCCGAGGGGGCGAGGCAGGGGTGTGGGTAGAGAGCAGACTGGCAGACGCATGTAGGAGCTCAAACAGGTGATGGGTGTGACAGTAGTCCGGGAGGATGGAGAGGATGAAGGGCTCTGACTCCTGTGAAGGTAAAGCTGAAGACCCGACTGTCCATGGGGGGGCGTCAGGGTTCAGATCAGGCCTCCAGCCTCCGGGGCCGGGGGCTGACGGAGCAGGCTCCGTAGGGCGGGGATCCGGACCCCAGGCCAGCCGACCCGCCCGAGGACTGGGTCAGGGTGAAGGTCGGGTTCTGAGAGGGGGCCTTCGAGGAGGCTTCGGCGTGGGGGAAGCCGGCTCTGCAGGGAAAATGCTGATGCACGTCCATGGACTGTCTCCCTCGTGGCCAGTTTTCAGATAAAGCGCCATAAAATCAAGTCCTAAATGGTAGCGACTGAGCACTGAAGGGGTACCGCCCATATGTGAGGCACTTCACGCACACTGTGGGACTCAGTGCTCATAAGTGCCCTGGAGTTTGGCCTCATCACCCTCTGATCAGGTGACACCAGCAGGACGGGGGCTGCGGGGCACTGAGACGGCTGGTAGAGGCAGCTGGGACGCGGACTCTGCCTCGAGCCCTACAACAGGGGTAGGACAGGGAATTCGACACCGCGGAAGTTGATCGGAGTCGCTATTTTCCCAAATCTCCCCAAGCTCGCACACACATCTGCACAAAGGAGGGGCTCCGTCTGTCCCTCAGTCCGCGCGGAGCCGGGGCCCCTGCAGAGGTGGCCGTGGGAGCCAGCACGGGAGGGAGAAATTAAGGAGCGAATCTTCGTCTTCTGATCTGAATCAAGTCTGGAAAACAGTACTAGTGGAAATTTCTGCAGAAGCTGGTCTCTTCAGACCCTTCGCAAGCAGAATGCCAGGGAAATTCAGTCTGGTCGATCAAAGGCCCTTTCCGTTGTATAAATCTAACACAACACTTGAAGAAAGATAATTTATTGAAGGGAAAGATCCATAATTACTTAGAATATGAAAACCCCACTTAATAAACTAGTTTCAGGAACAAGAGGACATCTCGTGGCCACTCCAGTCACTCTTCACCAAAGGCTGGGAGCTGACTTGTCCTGGCGACTTCTGACTGCGTCCGGGACAGGAAATGTCCGTTGTCTTGCACGCGGCCGGGACCGCGGCTTACAGGTAGGCGCAGAGCCGCTCCAGCTGCCCGGGGTTTGCGTTACTCAGGAACAGCAGCTCCTTTTTCCCTTCTTCTGTATGAGCTGAAGCAGGGGTGAGACACACACGACCGGCAGTGTGTCTGCAGCATGTGCTCCCCAGAAACTTCTGTGCTGAGGCTACATGCTCCAGATCGTTGAAACGTAATGACCACTCCCGAGAGACCTCACTTCTAGATCCTTTCTCCCAGCAAAGGATTATTTTTTCTGTCTCTAGTCCTCTGTAATCCAGCATCTGTCTCTCCTTCTGTTCCAAGAACATCTTTTGGACTTTGGGACTTTGTCAAATGCCAACCCCCTCAGAAATCTCTGTGCTGTGCCTCCCAGCCCACCATATGCTGCGGCTCTTTCTACTCCTCCCTCTTGTCCTTGAATGACCTCCTCCAACGGCAGCTAGCGCTCTCGCCCAGGGACAGAACCCGCCTGACCGCAAGGCCGCTGCGCTGAAGGCACTCGGGTCCACAGCCCGGGACGGGCGGAGCCTCTCACATGCGGGGCTGGGCTCCCAGCCCGAGACTAACATGAGAATTTAGGAAGAGATGCACTGTCTTGAAATACCCCCCCCTTCCTAGTGTCTAACTGGCCAGAGAGAAGTCAAGATAAAGGGAGAAAGACAAATCGCAGGCTGCTGCCGTGGGAAGAGGAGAGCAAGGCTCTGACTCGATGGGACTCTGAGAACACAAAGCCCCGATGGAAAATTCCGTAACCAACCTTTCTCATGTTGAAGCCAACTGTTCTCCAAGTAATACTGAATACAACTTTCAAACTCCTTTGGGCTGTAGTTGGAGACCAGGATGGGGATAAAGGGGTCCAAGGCGTCGAATCCTTCCTGGAGAAAGAAGAGTATTGTTAAGTGACGAGTCAGCAGAGAGACGTAGACACTTTAAAGGTCTTTGCTTTCCTTCTCCTCTGCTCCTCGCTCTCCGGCCACCCGCACTGTACCTGTGAGACACGTAACGCCTGTTGGGGGGACGCCACCGGTCTGAGTGTGTCACAGACACATTCACAGGTGTGTTTTCTACAGTTCTGATGTCAATAGTCAACAACCACTTTGACAGTTCATAAACTCAAAAACAGAAACAAAATCAACAAGGGTGGTGATAAAGACCCATTAAATGGAACATAAACTGAAACAAATGAATCAAACCGTATTTCACATTTCAAACAGAACACCGAAGGGACAAGGGACCTGGTTCACTGCTGAACAGAGCATCGGTACGAAAGACCCCACCAGAAAGACGACAACTGTGCCACGCAAATACTGAGCCCTCGTCCGCAGCGTCATTTTCACAGAGCCCAGGGCTGGCAGCTGTGGACCGAGTCTCGCTGGAAGCCCGGGTGGCACTCCGGGGAAGCCGGCTGAGCGAGGAGGGCGCCGTCCTTCCCGATGGAGACCAGGCTCACGCACACAGAAAAGGGGTGGAGGTGAGGCTGCGCTGCTGGCCGGTATCGGTCTGAACTCACGGGTTTTTCACAGAAATCAGGGAACACAGAGATGGGGGGGGGGTGTATGTGTAGACACGTACGCACACAGCACACGTATGTGGGTGCATGCAGGCATGAATATCGCATCTGTCTGTTCTCAGGCTGCACCGGGAGGCCTGGAGGAAGGGACGCCCCAGCCGCAGTAAGTACACCTAGCACTCGGGTCTTGGAATCTAAACTCCAGCCCGGGCTCAAGAGCGGGGGAATTCGGTTCCACCTCTTGAAGAAGGGAGCATATTTTAAACACTGTTTTTTAAATGATTTTATTTATTTATTTTACAGAGAGCACGAGCTAGCGAGCACACAAGCAGGGGTAGCAGCAGAGGGAGGGAGAGAAGAAGGCTCCCTGCTGGGCAGGGAGCCTGACATGGGGCTCGATCCCAGGACGCCGGGATCATGACCTGAGCTGAAGGCAGAAGCTTCACTGACTGAGGCACCCAGGCGCCCCTAAACATTTTTTTTTTTAAAGTAGGCTCCAGGGACATCTGGGAGCCTCCTTCTCCCTCTGCCTGATGCCCCTACTGCTTGTGCTCTGTCAAATAAAATCTTTTTTAAAAATAAAAATAAATAAAAGTAGGCTCCACACCCAAGGTGGAGTTTGACCTCGTGACCCTGAGATCAAGAGTCGCATACTCTACCCACTGAGCGCCCCCCCTTGGTATCTACATACTGTTCTCCTCTACAGTGAACCAGGTCTGCCCGAGGAGGGTTGATTCTAGGCCTGGCGCATGGAAAATACAACAGGAGTGTGGAACATCTATATTCCTTGCCAAAAAGTAAAGCAGGGGCTCAAGAATGATGGGGGCATGCGAAAAGGACACAGAAGCCAGTTCGAAGGGGCGTCTGCTGGCCAAATCTGGAATAATTTAAGCACCAAAATAGAGAATGATAGTAAAGGTTTAGAACTCATGAAAGAGGAGTCTACGTGTCCACATCAAAACCAATAACTGTGTAAGGGGAAGGAAAGTTCTTACATGTAACAGAAAGCCAACCAACACACGTAGAAGAAATGAGAAAGCTGGAAAATACCATTCTCCGAGTACCACAACTGGGTTTAGGGAAGAATCCCAAATGGACGCTCAAACCAGTAAGGGACACGTGAGGAGTAACAGGCTAGTTACGCAGCCTCAACGTCAACGTCCACGGTGACTTCACTGAACCAAGTGTTCGCAATTCACCCCGGCGGCCGCCGGGAAAGACATCATCAGGAGAAATCACCAGACAACACACAAAACCACCCGTAGCTGGCATGTACTCTTCAAAAACAGGAACAAATATTAAGACTGTAAGAGACAAGGACTGAGGTGCTGTCTCAGAGTGGAGGAGACGAGAGATCCAGGGCAGGCGAAAGGGCCTCTGGAGCCAGGACTGCTCCTGCGGAGGGTACCGGAAGGGCCAGCGAGACCACAGCACATCCCACAGATTCGGTCGCAGAATTCTACTGACGCCATTTCCTGATTTGGTAGCTGTGCTGTGGTTACGTACTCAGAACGTCTCTGATTTTAGGAGCTACGCACTATTCAAAAACAGGTAGTATGTCTCGGATTACTGCCACATAATTCACAGAAAAAAGTAGATGGGGAGGAATAAAGCCAATATGGAAAAGTGTTAACTTTTAGGAACCTGGGTGAAGTCATACAGGAATACGATTTTTCTCCAAGTCTATAATTACATTAAAAAAACCCCCAAAAAACAAAAAACCTCTTCAGACAGAGTGACTATCTAAAGGGAACCAGAGTTTCTGATGATCGGACCTTTCCCAGTAGCTCTTGGGGCAGGTAGGCCTTCCGAGGTTTGAAGAGGGACCCGGTCTGGCTCAGTGTCAATACGATGGCGCCTCCGTGCTGAAAGGGGACAAAAGGCCGAGTGAGAAAGAGGTGGAAAACATAGAAAAATGCATCTTAGTCATCAGTACATTTTTAGTACAGGTAAATGGCAACTGGGCAGGTGGTTAGTTCTGGATTTGGCTCTGACCACAAACTGCCACATAATCTCACATTTATCAAAACCTTTTCCAAAGTAGGTAAGATACAAAAACACTGAACAACTGCCAAGTAAAACTGTGCCAATACTTAAATACAAGGGCTGTTTCTCCATCAAGTGGAAAGATTAGAAACCAAATATATAGACTTTATTTTTAAGAATTTTATTTATTTGAGAGAGAGCGCGTGCGCGCAAGTGCGGAGGGGGCGGGGGGAGAGGGAGCCCGATGTGGGGTCACTAACTGAGCCGATGGAGGCACCCGGGCGTCCCTAATAGAGAGACTAAACTCTGGCAGTTATGGGAATTAAATGAGACAGAAGAACTTTCTGTCCCTAAACTCAGGACTGATGAGTTGCGGGCGTCCCGGATACTCACCCAGTCGTTTCTCACCATCTTCCTCACGCTGTGCACCAGCGCCAGCTCCTCGGGGGCCACCTGCATGCCGCCACGCAGGGGGAGGGACAGAGGACAGGACAATCTTCGCTTGGACACTCTCCCGGCACAAACGACTGGCAACAACTAGGACACCCTCCGCTGCTACGTGAGCTCGGTGGCTGCCAGCCTGGGCGCCCCCCCGCACCCCCCACCCGGTTTCTGATGCAAACCCTTCCCCACGCTGTTGCTGTCTTGTGCTGTGGCCGCCACACAACAGAGACCAGTCACCCAGCCTCTGAAAATGCAGGGGCAAGAAAAACGGACAAAATGCAGCTTCCGCTGTGGGGCTCATTTCCAAATGCCCGCGTCTCTGCCGCTGCCGCTTCTGCCCTGCATCTTACTGCCCGCGTTCCGGGGGCAAGCGCATCTGCACGTCGCAGCCCACACATGTGGCGGCACCAGAGGTGGGAGCGACCGGAGAAACGCAGTTTTCCTACCGGGCTCTTATCTTCTCTCTTCAGCGTGGTCCTTCCCCAGAGAGCATTGACTCCGTCCACTGCCACCAGGAGTCGGAATGCACCCAGACGACTCTGACTCTTGAGCTCTTTGAGAACAATCCCGACGGCATCTGTGGCATTCCTCACGCGTGTCAGGCCCTGCGGGGAAGAGAGGCAGGGGCTTGCGGGCCCAGAAGAGGCCTTCTCTGGAATGACACCGTACTCATGCAGTTTATTTTTTTATTTTTAAAGATTTTATTTATTTATTTGACAGAGCGTGTGCACAAGCAGGGGGAGCAGCCGGCAGAGGGAGACACAGGCTCCCCGTGGAGCAGGAGCCTGATGTGGGGCTCAATCCCAGGACCCCAGGACCCCAGGACCACGGCCTGAACGGAAGGCAGACGCTTAACCATCTGAGCCCCCCAGGCGCCCCCCAGTGTCTTCTCTATACCTGTTCAACCACTTCTCCCAGAGGACGGCCTTTCTCAGTGCTCTCTCGCTTATTCCAGACGTACTTCTCCTGAACTTTTATCTAAAAACAAAAATAAAAACCAAAGAAAGGCTATTTAGCTTAAAGATGAATCCATCCCTAGCTGAGAAGGTAGGAGGATAAGGTTGTTAGGGGTCAGTTTTAATCTGTTTTTCAAGCCACGGAAGAGACTCCAGTACAGAGATGAACGCTTTCTAGCCCTTTTCTGCCTACAGCGTAAGAACACAACCCATAAGGCGTTCTGACTACAGAGGCCGGGGTGAGGCCTTGGCATCCACATTTATAAGCTCCTAGGCGACTCTGCTTTGTACCCAGAAAACTCCTGACTGAGAGACTGTATCCAAGAATCGCCAGACCGAAGAATAATTTTACCAGTACATTTCTGGTTCCATGAAAGACCTTATCTGGAGGAAATGTGCTTTAGAGGGTTTGAGGCTGTAGCTCCCCACAGGTCAGTGGATCCACCTGGACTGGACTTTGCTCCCGAAAACCTCTCGCTGCTTTGGGGGCGGCCTGTGCCGCGGCTTTAGTTCACACAGAGGGGCGGGTTCCAGGTGGCGACTCGCTGTGTGTAAGGCACAGGAGAGAAGCACAGAACGGCCACGGTCTCCCGTGCCGCAGGCACAAAGATCAAGTCTACTTAAAGACCAGCCAGCATCACACTTGTGGAAGTCTAGTCACCTGACTCAAGAAACGCTCATTAGCAGTTTTGAAATTCTTCAGCCAGCTCGAAGCCTCCACAGGCTGATCAAAGCGCTGCTTGTTGTAGGTAGACTGCAGAAGGTCCCGGCAGTTCTTCACCCAAAGATGAGCTAAAAACAAGGAGGGAAACCAGGCAGGAACTGACTGTATTCAACTCAAAGTACTCTGTGCCTCGTTACGTTATGGGAACGACGTCAGCTTCCCATAGACAACCAACCCTGGAACAACAGGGGGCAAGGGACACTGACCCCCCCCTTGCACCTGAAAATCTGCGTGTAACTTCTGACCCCCCAAAACTGAACTGCCAGCAGCCTCCTGCTGGCCGGGGGCCTCACTGACAGCATAGCCGGGGAACAGATACTTCACTTCATGGGCCCCACGGTTCTACGCGGTATTCTTACGGCGGCGTGAGCGAGAGGAGAGAAAACATGGCTCAGATCGTAAGGATGAGAAGATACATTTAGTGCACACTGTTTACTGAAAGACCTGTGCGTGTAAGAGGACAGGCACCGTTCAGGAGTCAGCTCTGTATGTCGTAAAGCCTTCTTGCTCCAGAGGCTCACAGGTCTGCTTGGTGCGTCTGACTTTACACACGGCAGTACCATCAGTACCCAGGGCACACCAAGTGGCTTAAAGATCAGCGGAGCTTCCTGGCAGATTGTAGTTTTAATTTAATTTTTAAAAAGATTTTATTTATTGGGGCGCCTGGGTGGCACAGCGGTTAAGCGTCTGCCTTCGGCTCAGGGCGTGATCCTGGCGTTACGGGATCCAGCCCCATGTCAGGCTCCTCCGCTATGATGAGCCTGCTTCTTCCTCTCCCACTGCCCCTGCTTGTGTTCCCTCTCTCGCTGGCTGTCTCTATCTCTGTCAAATATAAATAAAATCTTTAAAAAAAAAAAAAAGATTTTATTTATTTGAGAGAGAGAAAGAATGACCAGGAGAAGAGGGAGAAGCAGACTCCCTGCCGAGCGAGGAGCCCGATGCAGGACTCGATCCCAGGACCCCGGGATCACGACCTGAGCCGAAGGCAGACACTTAATGACTGAGCCACCCAGGCGCCCCTCAAAATACTTCATTCTGCTTATCAAAAGGCTCTGGAAGGTTTTCACTGCGCTTCTCTTGTTGCACTTGCTGACTTCACCATGCAGCCCGCTCGTGATGACAGTGAAGTCAGGATGGGCAAGCTCTGCCCGGCCTTTCCCGGAGCCGCCGCAGCCCCGAAGCCAGCGCCAGAACAGTGAGGAGAGGGCGTTCTTACCATCTGGAATGTGCAGAATCAGCCAGTCCTGTTTGGCACAGAAATGAATAACATGGCAAAGACTGAGGGTTTTTCCTGTCCCCTTCTCCCCATCTAAAGCACCTGTGGTTAAAGAAAACATCACCAGAAGGGACACCTGCATGTCAGCAAATGGCCCCTTTCCACCTCCTCCTTCCCCTCATTGGCTCAAGACGGCACCGGCAGGCAGCAAAGGATACAGAGAACATACCGCACAGCCGGGTGAGCAAAATTGGTGTTTTTCAGGTAACGGAGGAGCTCTAGGGCCGGCCTCCTCACCATCAGGCAAGCTTCATTGAACGTCCTCACCTGGGAAGGAGGGCAGCGATGGGGCGTGAGGCACTGAGCCTAACAGGCAACCGGCGCGTCCCGCTGCACACTCGCTACCTGTCCACCCGGGAGAGGCCGAACACCGATGCACAGAATTCAGCCAGAACACCAGGTAACACCATAGTCACCTTCTGATTCTTTCTTTTTTAAAAATTTTTTTTTTTATTTTAATGTTTTCCGATTATTTCTGTCAGTGAAGCTGAGCTGCTACATCAGTAAACGGAAATCTAGGAATAATCTACAGCCGGCTTGTCACACAGCCACGGAAACCACTTAGGATTAACGTATTAAAAGAACGTAAAATGCTTAACAAAGTATCTGATACATGGTAAGTGCTGAATAAATGTTAATTCTTTTAAATCTGTTTTTGGCTAATTCTTGTAAGTATCTGAACTTTTCTCCAGAAATACATACACGGCGGCTCAGGAGCAGGTGTGAGCAGGGGCCCCACGGCCCACAGGTCACACTGGACACCAGAGAACTGACACGAAAGGTTCAATCCCTTTTCGTCACCAGGAATACTTTGGTGGAAAAATCTGGGAGGCACTGATATGCGTGACAGTAATTTGCAGATAAAGTATTTAATAATGTCTTTTAATGAGAACAAATATCAAGTACTATTCACAAGTAGATAAGGATTAATATGGTGTTGGTATTTTCTTCTTTAACGATTTATTTGACAGTGCACAAACTGGGGGTGGGCGTAGGTGGGGGGGACAGAAGGGGAGGGAGAGACTGGTCCTCAAGCAGAGTCCCCGCTGAGGGCTAAGCCCAACTTGGGGCTTGATCCCACAACCCTGAGATCATGACCTGCGCAGAAAACAAGAGTCGGAGGCTCAACCGACTGAGCCATCCAGACACCCCAACACTGTTGGTAATTTTTAAAGAAATCCTAACCGCACAACTGGATTGGAGGACTTGACAGGCAAGTTCAAACTTAATGGAAAGTGAAACCTTCAAAAACATGATACAGATATTAAAACAGAAATGCCATATTAGGCAATAGGACAGCGCTAAAATACACACACAATGGGGAGGGAGTTGGCCTTCACGTAGATGGAAATTATGGAAAGAATGTATGAGTAATACCCTCCGAAGCCCTGTGCTCAGGCCAGTCTGAAAGCAACCGGAGACGGTTACGGTGCCGAAGCTTGACGCTGTGCTGCAAATTCATCGGTTTAAGCTCTACTACACAGGATTTCTCCCGGTTGTGTCCTATTGCCAAATTCAAGTCGTCCCCCCCACCCCCCCGCCCACCAATTAACAGTCTTGATGACCGGGCTATTCGTGGTCCAGAATTAGCTCCCTTACTGGTGTCTCATCTAGTCTCTTGAAATAAAAGACACTGAAGGAATGCCGTCCTCTGGCTCTGAGGCCGAGTCACCCGCACAGTCAGGTTGCTGTCTCGGTAAGAGGCACAATCTGAGGCTGGAAGCAGTTCAGCAGGAGGGAGTCCGAAGAACTACCGCTGCCGACAAAGCACGCCTGCAGTCAATCACGAATTCTCTTAATGGCTATGAAGCAACCCAAGATTACATGTCTGGGTTAAAGTTATAGCCGCAAAACTACATTTTCTGAAAATCCAGGAGAATGAAGAACGATAACGCATCTAATCCGAGTATCACTTCTGTTTAACTCAGGAACAGATCGTGATTTTGTTTTCTAGAGCATGCTAATTATTTTCATGATAGTTTGCTGAGGCAAGTATTAAATGCATTATAAACAATTATTTGAATGCCAAAGGTTCTAGGAATCTGTCAGGTGGGTAACACCAGCAAAGTAGCAGGATACTATCGATCAGAGAATATTCTGCCTGCCTTCAATGGTGAACCACAATAAGTACTGACTTAAAGTAATTATAGTAACAGCGCTATTTACAGAAGACAGTCAATAGCTGAATTCATCTCTTTTAGATTCAAATTTCATCTTTTCTGGTTTCCTACTCCTTTAATTCCACGCTCTGCCAGCAACAGTGCGTGCTCTGAGCTCCCTCCGCCCCTGCGGTTTTGAGCACCTGCATGCCGAAGCGAGGGGGCAGGCCGTGGGGGAACGTCGTCCTGAGGTCCTGGAGGGGGATGCAGTAGTGCCGGGCCTCGTGCTGCTCCCCGTGCCTGGCCTAGGAAACAAAAACGCCAACAGCTGCAGCGGGGCCGCAGACACCTTACAGAAGTGGAAAGGGCCTGCGAGACCGTATTAAGGAAACTTCGTCTCTCAGGGCTGGAAAAGATTTCTTTCATTTTTATCTTAGACAAAAAATGCTGGTGGCTATCCTCGGATGCACCGTGTGTCTACAGCGCGGCCGCTGGCCCCACGATGAAGCCAGTTGCTCGGAAACGTCAACCCTGATGTGCAGGTCACAACGACGATTCCTGCCGTCTGGATTCTCCTGTGCTGTGTGTGGGGATGCTTTAGTCATGTGACCACAGCATCTGCACACTGCTGTTCCCATAGAAACCCCAGAGGAACTGGCGATAAAGGGACTGTGATTGCAAGGAAAGCCGAAAGAACTTCAGTGACTTCACTCATCCGATTTAGTTTATGCTTCTGAAAGCAGGTGAGCGCCACAGACGTCACTGAACCACACCTCCCTGAGCCACTGTCCTGGGTCACGAGTTACCGCTTCTGTGACGCACGTGCAGCGCCGGTCCCTTCACCTTTATGCAGAGACCACACGACCCCTGTCACGGAGGAGAGGCCACCACCGTGCCGGGGAAGGGGAAAACCCGACTGGATGCTGCTGCAACCCTGGCTTCCACCGACGCACCTCACCTTCAGTGCTGGTCTCCACTAACCAGGCTCGTTGCCCCTCCGGACACTAGGAAACCCACCTAGAGAGGCGGGAAATAGCACCAGACGGGCCAACGGGAGAACTGGGTTCTCTAGCGGCCCAGCCGCGTATTCTGGGCAAGCTCATTTCTTTAAGGGCTGGCTGATGACGGCCGGCTACCCATTTTGTAAATAAGCTTTTATTTATCTTGTATGTTTATTTTACTTATACTTGTTTATACATTTATTATTTTTTAAAGCCCCACCCACTTGTTTATGCAGAGCTAAGCAGCTGTGCCAGAGACCACTTCGGCTCCTAACCCTAAAATACTATCTGGTCTGGAAGGAGAGAAGTCTGCAAGCTACCCCACAGTAGGATCAGTAACTACCACATGTAACTGCTAAGAAATTGACCTACTTCGTGCCCAACCACATCCTGGGCACAAGTGGCCTTTGGGGGCGGTGGTTAAATCCGGTGTGGACTGGCCTGCCTGAGGTTTATGTTCCCACAGCCTCGGACACGGAGGCGGCTCCACTGGGCTCCAGAATGTGTCCTGGGAGCACGGGCTGACCACAGGCAGATCTGCTTCACTTCTCTGGGTTCAGTTTCCCCAGTATGTAAAATGACAGCAACACAAATTGTAAGACCTGAAAAAAAATCCGTATATGTACTAGCAACTCACCGGGTCACCCTCACTGGTGCAGGAAACGGCTCTGGGGCTCCCATCTGGAACCTGGTTATCCGGGTGAGCAGCAAGGCTTTGTGGGGCCTGGGGCCCCCCGTGCAAAAGACGTCCAGGGTCCAACTATAAAAGAAATCATTTTCATGTTTTGAAATTTGCAGGTTTTTTTTTTTTTTTAAAGATTTATTTATTTGACAGAGAGAGAGCACAACGAGCAGGGGGAGGGGCAGAGGGAGAAGCAGGCTCCCTGCCAAGCAGGGAGCCCGATGTGGGGCTCGATCCCAGGCCCCTGGGATCATGACGTGAGCTGAAGGCAGACGCTTAACCAACTGAGCCCCCCAGGTGCCCCTGGAATTAGCAGGCTTTTTATTTATGCTTGCTACAAAACTGAGGTTTAAGCCCCGTCTACAACAGGGAAACTGTCACTAATATACAGTTTAGTTTTATGTCCAAGGAACCCTCGCTTCTACAGTTCTCTGCGTTCGGTCACGGTGTCCAGCCTCTGAATCTGCTGTAGCCTGAGTTGCTCTGGCTGGGCTCTGCCCCACACGGAAGCGCAGCCATCTGCTAGAGACGGTTCAGGAGCCAGGCTTGGCCGCTGGCAGCCTGGAGCGGGCCGCGTCCTCCCGCGCTCTGGCCCACAGTGGTGGACGGTGGCCAGGTGGCAATCGCGGCCACCTCTGTTCCCACGGGACCCAGGCAATGTTCCCATATGACAGGTATCATGACATGCCTGCAACCCTTTTCTTGCTGGCTCTGCCCTGGAATAAAGACTCTGATTAAGGACGTGGAACGAGGGAGCCTCCAGCTAAGTGAGAGAAACTGCTCAACGGGCAGCTCAGTAAGCCTCACATGGGAACCCCTGAACTGAGGGCTTGTGGTGCGGGATTTCAGGAGACAAAGCTGAGAAAATTCTACCTGGGTGGCGCCTGGGTGGCACAGCGGTTAAGCGTCTGCCTTCGGCTCAGGGCGTGATCCTGGCGTTATGGGATCGAGCCCCGCATCAGGCTCCTCCGCTATGAGACTGCTTCTTCCTCTCCCACTCCCCCTGCTTGTGTTCCCTCTCTCGCTGGCTGTCTCTATCTCGGTATAATAAATAAGTAAAATCTTTAAAAAAAAAATGCTACCCCCCAAACTGAGTTGCAGGATAACAGGCCTCATGTAGAAAGGAGAAGAGGCCAGCATTGTATGGCTGGGAAACAGAGTTTCCACAGAACTGGGAAGGCAGGTGAAGTCAGCACAGCAAGTAGCCTTGATTCTCAGGCTGTGTCTCTGAGATCTATCTTGACAGTGGCAGGGAATCAGCTATGCTTTCTTTTTATACTTATTTATTTAAAGTCATCTCTACAACCCAACATGGGGCTTGAACTCATGACCCTGAGATCAAGAGTCTCACTGTCTCCCAACGGAGCTGGCCGGTCACCCCTCAGCCACACTTTCTGATTAGCTGGATGTTAAACATTTTATTAGGGAGGACAAATCTTTTGGACTGGGAAAGATGAAGAGTCAAGATTTAGAGGTGAAAATACCAGTTAGAAAGTTGTTATAGAACTTAAATGGGGGGGTGGCTCAGTCATTTAGTGTCTGCCTTCGGCTCAGGGTGTGATCCCGGGATCCTGGGATGGAGCCCCGCATTGGGCTCCCTGCTCCACTGGGAGCCTGCTTCTTCCTCTCCCACTCCCCCTGCTTGTGTTCCCTTTCTCGCTGGCTGTCTCTTTCTGTGTCAAATAAATAAATACAATCTTAAAAAAAACAAAACACTTAAATGGGTATAATTTTTAAGAGCAAAAGAACTGTTTAAATGTCAAAATCAACATGCTGACACAGCACCCCAACGTGGTGGACTGTCACCCCAAAGCATCTTGGAAGTGTAGCAACAGCAAGAATGAAACAGAACATCTATGACACCCGGGGCACCTGGGTGGCTCAGCTGGTTAAGAGTCTGCCTTCAGCTCAGGTCATGATCCCAGGGTCCTGGGATCCAGCCCTGCATCTGGCTCGGTGCTCGGCGGGGAGCCTGCTTCTCCCTCTGCTGCACTCTCTCTCTCTCTCTGGCAAATAAATAAATTAAAAAAAAAAAAAATCTTAAAAAAGAAAAAAAGAACATCCACAACCCCCATAGCTGCACTGGTCGTGCCGAGCTGACGAGAGCCTGGGGTCTGAGAGCAAGGCCTGGAGCTGCCACATTCTACCGGAGACAAAGCACCAGGTCTTTACAAAAAAAGTAGCAAATAGAAAATTAAAGATATTCAAGGGCCACAAGGTGGTGGTATTTCTACAGGAATCCTATGATTTTTTTTTTTTAAGTTGAATGATTTTTGCAGCAAATTAAGACCTAGCAAAATGGATTCCTTACTTCTTAAAATGTTACATACGGCATCACCCAGACAGTCTTGTGTTTCCGGGGAAAACCACCATGTGTACGGTCGCCTCTGAACAGCTCCGGAATGAAAACCAGGCAGTTCCCGAAAGAACGGCGTTCGTGACCCCCATCAAGGTCACTTTAAATCGATCTACAGAAAGCACAAAATTCTTCTCACCGACTCCTTGCTGCGGTTTGGACTCAGGCTGCTCCCGTCTGCTGTTAAGTATAGATTTTAGCCTTTCAATGTGAATAGTTGAGGTCCGAGTCTATCCCTCTGTTGATCCTTGCTCTTTTTTCATTTTATTTCCTAATAATAGGTTATTTTACCTCTACAAGTTTTATCATGAACCCCTGGGAAAAAGAGGAGTCCTACGGAAGGAAAGGCTCCTTCTCCAGGCGGTCTAATCTGTTGCAAAGGATGAGATGGAAGTGATGGAGCCTCGCTGGGTTCTCGCCCTTCGGGATTTGAGTCTGGGGTGCTCTCTGCAGGCCCCGCTAAGCCACGGTACCCGGTGCTGGGACAGCACTGACTCCGATACTGGCTTCTGACGTCCTGGAGAACAAGGACCACGAGATGCCACAAAGCACAGCCCTGGAGGCCACAGGCACTGAGACGGCCTGCGCTCTGCAAACCTCACAGAATGTTCCCGCATTCTTAGCCTTGCCAATCCTCAGTTTCTGTATCTGTGAAACAAAGATATTTCCTACTCCTGGGCTCGTCATAAAGATTTAAAGAGATAAAGCACTTAGCACTGCGCCTGGCACATAACGAAGCCCAACAAATCATAACCATTAATGTGAAATGAGTCACCTTAGAGTCCTCAGCACCTGCCCCATGGAAGGTACTGAGAACGTTTGGCTCAGTGAATGAAGGAGAGCAGCACGAGGATCGTTTCTATATAGGATTTTATTATTTTATTCAACTATCAGATGCTAAAAGTCTAAAGAAGCAACTTATTCTCTTAAATACTTCATTAAGGGAGGAGAGTCATTAATCCAACTGGATAATAAAAGTTAATAAAGATAAGTGCAATCCAGCATATTTAACTCTTTCTTTCTTTCTCTTTCTTCCTCCCTTCCTCCTTTTTTCTTTCTTTCTTTCTTTCTTTCTTTCTTTCTTTCTTTCTTTCTTTCTTTCTTTCTTTCTAAGATTTTATTTATTTGACACAGAGAGAGAGCGAGAGAGGGAACGCAAGCAGGGGGAGTGGGAGAGGGGGAAGCAGGCTCCCCGCTGAGCAGGGAGCCCGATGTGGGGCTCGATCCCAGGACCCTGGGGTCATGACCTGAGCCGAAGGCAGACGCTTCACCGACTGAGCCCCCCAGGCGCCCCAGCTATTTCTTTTTGAGATGTTGACTCTCCAATAATGGTGCGTCCCCAAGCACTGCTGCTGTACTGACGGCAGAGGAGCGGAGCTGTGGCTGCCCCATCAAGTGCAGCAGTAAATTAAAGCGCTCGGCAGCAGAGGCTCCCAGAGCACCTTATTTAGGTTACAGTGAGTCCGTCTAGAAACAAGAATTCTGCCTAAAGACAGTCTGCACAAAGCTGTGAGGTCAGCCAGGACTCACCTGCCGGGCCCCGGAGACAAGCCTGGTCATCCTCTTCAGCATCCTGGCTGTGATCTCAAGCGAAGTGAAGAGGTAAGCTGCAACCGGGCCGCAGATCGACACGACGGACTCCTATCTAGAGTACATGCAGAATGCCCACAAATTGACGAAAAAAAAAAAGAGGAGAAAACACAAGTAAGACATTTCATGGAACAGGAAACAAATGGCTAGTACACCCATGAAAAGATTTTCATCCTCATTACAAGTCAGGGAACTGATGAGACACCATTCAGACACGGTGTTCGGAAAAATGAGAAAGACCACAGGAAATGTGCCAGAGGCCATGTGGCATGGGGGGCACTGTCGGGGGGGAGGGTGGACACTGTTGGGGGGGCACTGATGGGCACTGTCAGGGGAGGAACTGTCGGGACAGCACTGTCGGGGGGACACTGTCGGGTGTGGGGGTACAATCATTGTGGAAAACACATCTGGCATTATCTTACAAAGTTGAAAATGTACAGGTCTATGGCCCATGTATTCTACTCCTTGGTATTTATTCTGGAAAAACACACGTGCACTGGGAAGTATGTATAACACTGTTCACTATAGAGTCTGAATAATCAAAAACGATAAAAAGCCCAAATACCCATTGACAGAGGACTGGATGAACAGATATGGTCATACAATGAAACACCACTCGGGAAATGAAAGAATCGACTGCAGTTACATGCAGGACATGGATGCAAACTAATACTGTGTGAGAACTATTATAGACAGCATGATATAATTTATGTAAAATTCAAAAATGTAAAACCTAATTCACTCACTGGGGGATGTACATATATGGAATAAAACTGAAGGAGAAAGGCAGAAGGATAAGCATGTGTAGAACGGGGCTTCCTCTCCGAGGAGGTGAGGGGGAGGCTGGGGCAGGGCGCACGGTGGGACTGGGAATGCACTATTTCTAACGCTGGGTAATGAGCACAGGAGTTTTATTTTACTAATTTCATATTATGTGTGTTATACATATTCATTTGTGTGTTGAAAATATTTCATAAAAAAACCCCTAATCTCTTGCAAGCTAAAAGATGTTTAAAATACTTCAGTGCAACTCTCAATATTCAGTAGTGGTAACATAGCTAAGTTTGATCTCCAGGTAATTATTTGCTTCATTTTGGCTCATCACTTTCACCTCTCTTACACCCAAAATCTTTCACGCACCCGCAGCAACAGAGGTGCCCCATCTATTCAACAGTTACTAAGCACCTGCTGTCAGGCCCCGTGAAAACGCGGGGAACAAAGCTGCTACAGTCTCTGACCAGGAAGCTCACCAGTAGTCAAGAGACGACACAAAGTCCTTTGAATTCCATCTCTGTTTATTTTCCAAGTCTACTTTTTAATGAAGATGCAATGCATTCCTCAATTCAGTCATTCAAGGCATGTGCTTCCTTCCCCATGCCCACGCTCCACATGACAGACAGTGGTCAACCAGACTGACCCGGCTCCCCTCCACCTGTGGCACCCCAGGCTCCCGTGCTACGTTGGAAAGCCACAGGTCTCTAGCAGCAGTTCCCAAAATGAGTTTGGGTGAAGGCTAACTAGTCCTAAAATGCACCACTGCTCTATGGCTGAGAAATTTGAGAAATTCAAATTTCTTGAATAATGACAACACGTTAGCATATTTAAAGTCTTTGAGAAATACTAAAGTTACTTCATTTTAACCCAAATTCACTTGGTCTTTGAATCCTTGGAACCCCATCGTTGCAAAATACTATGAATACCATTGTCCTGGATGCTAGTGGGGTAAGGAGGTGGCTGTGAGCATGTGCCCGGGCCTGGAGATGAAGTCCTGTTACCCCACAGGCAGAGGAGAGGTCCCGTGTTCCCTGCGCGCTATCTGCTCGCCTTCACTCTGCCCTCCACCGTCTCCACGGCTGTCCCACACAGCCCAGCACCCCCTGCCACCAGCCAGGCCCGCAGACAAGAGCTAATGGGCAGGCGGGGGCTGCTGTCCTCAGCAAGGCCTGCCCGCCCGCTGCTCTCGGAGCAGCTGTCTGGGAACCCAGCCTTTATGAGTTCCCAACAGCCCTAGAACGGGTAAGAGTGGGTCACTGGGCCTGAACTATTTATACAAACAGCATGGCTTAGGTTGAATACCTGCTTTCCCTCTTAAGAGTCAGGCATCTCAGTACCTGCCAGGCAAATGACGACTACGTGGCCAGCCCCAAACTCCAGGCGCTGAGACTCCCCGGAGACTGTTTCCCCAGCTGGCACCATTTCATGTGTGTTGTCACAACTTGCTGCTGACGTCATTGTGTCCTGTGTGACTCTAGTGGGAAAGGGCTCTTAAAGCTCGTGCCTGCTTTCCTCCACTTTGCCCGATGTGCCTTCCCTTTGCTGATCTGGCACCGTACCCTTTCCCTGTAATAAATCACAACCCTAAGTATGACTACGTGCTGACTTCCAAGTCCTCCTAAGGAATCAGATGCTGGGAGTGGTCTTGGCAACTGATGACACAACCACCTGCTGTCCAACACCACCCAGTGTCCATCACCTCCTGGTACCCAATACCACCTGGCACTGACCACCACCTGGCGCCCAGCACCACCCAATACCCATCTCTAACCAGCTCAATTTTCTTAACTCGGCTCTTCTCAACCCTCCCCTACTTAAACCACCTCAGCTCCCTGCCTCCAGCACTTCTCCCACCCATGACAGGTAACTGCCACCCCAATTCTGACCCTCCACATCAGCTCATTTCCAACCAGCCCTAAGCCCTCCACTCAACCTCAACTTTCCCTACTCCCAAACTACTTAAGACCCCAATGTGACCCCACCAATGTCTGGCCCACCGAACCCTGCTTCCCCAATCTTCCCAATGCATCCTAGTACAGACAGCTGTGGGCTATAGCTTTGAAGGGGAGATGGGTCCTGGAGAGAAAAAAAGCAGATGACATGGTCCTGAGGTCAAGTCTTCCCACAGATGTGCCTGTGGTCATTGGGGCCATTACTCTGGCCATGTTTTAGACATTATGGGAAATGCTGGTCAGGAAAATGTGATCGGCTCTCCATCCCAGGACACTACCATCTTGTATCCGTATTACAATTGGTCTACCAGCTTCCAGCCATGAGCTCCTCCAATCCATTCTTCCACTGAAGTCTTGCTTACAATCCTTCAGTATTTCCCCACGGCTTTTTTAAGGTAAAGGCTACACAAACATGTAGACACGTGCAAATAATAGAAGTTACTTTAGGGCTGCCTGGGTGGCGCAGTGGGCTGAGCGTCTGACTCTTGGTTTTGGCTCAGGTCGTGATCTCATGGTGGTGAAATCAAGCGCCTGTCTGCTTGAGATTCTCTCTTCCTGTCCCTCTGCCCCTCCTGCTTATGCATGTGCTCACACGCTCTCTCTCAAATAAACATTAAAAAAAAAAAAAAGAATAATGGAAATTACTTTAAAAACAAAGGGGGTAGGGGGGAATCTTAAAAGTTTGATCTCAAAGCAAACAACCTGGACTAAACCAAGTTTTCCTTGTCTTTTAAAATACCCGTTTGCAGAAGAAATCTTATTGACAGGCCGCATGTAAGCAGAAGAGAGGAATATTTGCTCATTCTACTTTCTAGGGTGTGTACAAATCAGGGCAGTGCAAGGTAAAGGCTCACAGCCACTAGTACTATGAAAACTCGGAGGACTGATTTCTCCTTTCAGGTTTTTCATGTCCTTTGCAGGAGCACGGGTTAGGTATGGGGACAGAGCTCCTGTGAGAACAGACTAATGGGTCGAGGTGAAAAGAACGTGGGGATGGACAGTGGTAACGGCCGCACAATAGCGTGGGTGTGACATCACGGAACTGCACACTTCAAAATTACGGCGAATTTTACGTTCCGCATATTTTACCACAGTACAGATGACTGATGGAAAAAATCAAAGATAAATTGTCCACTTCTCTTCCAAAACAGAAGAGTCCTCTCTCCGATCCCATGCTTTGTTTTAAATGTGGATAAAACGAACAGATCCCCGAGACGAATCACTTCCGTAGTCTCCGAGGCACCCGAAGCACCGGGGGCCCCTGGAAGGGCACTTGCCCACCTCTGTACTTGAAGTTCTGCCACTGCTCCGATGAAAGTGTTAGCTAGTGTTAGAGGCCTCTTTCTCTCTAAAATAAGTCTCCTCACATAGGAAGCTCAAATGCATACTGAGAAGGAAGTTGGAAAAGGCGGCACCAGATCTAGAAAGGTCTCCCAAAGACTATATGCTAAGACTAAGACTTCCGGGATCACAAAGTTCCGTTTGTTCGTTTTTTAAATTTAACTTGTTCTGTTGAAGGCACTGCAGAGCCACGGGCACTTGAAAGTAAAACCCCGCGCAGCCTTTCCCCAGGGCTCCCCCGTGGTCGCAAGACACACGGCGATGGCACTCGATCATCGCCCGGACAGGGACGTCCACAGAGTTCGCATGCAGGACACGTCCATCACCTCAAGGATCCCTCATGTTGTCCTTTCCGGGTCTCCCCCTCCTTAACCCCTGATGACCACTCATCTGTTCTCCATTCCTGTGATTTTGTCATTTCAAGGATGTTCTATGAATGAAATCCCACGGTATGTAGCCTTTTGATACTGGCTTTTTCCACTCACCGTAATTTTCTGGACAGTCCCCCAGGCTGTGTCATATGCATTGAGAGTTGTTCCTTTAATTCTGAACACTGTGCCACAGTAAGGATGTGTCTGTTTGTTTAACTAGTGAAAGACCCATGCGTTGTCTCCAGCTTTTGCTATAATGGACAGAACTGCTAGGAACAGGCTTTTCTGCAGAGAGACTCAGAAGCTCTGAGGGTTAAGATGATCCAGCTCAAGAACCGAGTCCTTCAGAACCAGTGCAGGGCTGAGTTAGTGCTACCATGATCTGATAATAATCACTACTTTTTAGAAATAGGTTCTATATTAAGCAATTTATAGGCATCATCTCACAACAACCGTATTAAGTAGACATTATTATACCCAGGCGAAAAGAGGGACAGATACCTTAGATGACTTGTTGAAAGTGGCAGCCTTTCCCGTTAGTCACTGTGTGTCACATATGGTCCATCATCGAGTGCCTGGACATGTCCAGTCAGGGGGAACTCGAAGGCAGGCCACCTGATTTTCAGACAGCTTTTCTGGAAAATTCTTTCACAATCTGAGCTGAAATGTCTCCCTGCAGCTTCCATTCACTGTCCCAGTCCTCTTAGGTTTTACAAGCCATTTTCCACATGAAGAACTGAAGGTAGTTTTGTGTACTGTTTTTTCCTTTTCTGGCTAAATGCCTACAGTTTTTTAAAGCAATCATTACACAATACAAGTCCCTTTCCCACATAAATTATCAATACTCTTTAGGTATGACCTATCATTTTTAGATTTTATATTTTAAGAGTGACTATTTTTTTTAAAGATTTTATTTATTTATTTGACAGAGAGAGCAAGAGAGAGCGAGCACAGGCAGGGGGAGCAGCAGAGGCAGAAGGAGAAGCAGACTCACCGCTGAACAGGGAGCCTGATGCGGGGCTCGATCCCAGGACCCTGGGATCACTACCTGAGCCGAAGGCAGACGCTTAACCAACTGAGCCATCCAGGCGTCCCAAGAGTGACTATTTTTAAACATTCTATCACATCATTGTTTCATTGAGAATGCAGCTCATTAAAATCATCAGTTCTTTTTTTTTTTTTTTTAATATTGTTACTTGTCAAAATCCCAGCAAATTTTTATGGCAATTGTCAAGCTGATCTCAAAATTCATATGGAAATGCAATGGACCCATAAAAGCATAAATAACCTTGAAAAAAAGGGAACAAAATTGGAGGGTTCCCGTTTCCTGATTTCAAAACTTACTACAAAGCTACAGTGATTAACAGTCTGCTGTTAGCAATATGTCTGTAGACGACATGCATACGACCCGCGTCTTGAGTCAGTGGGGCAGAGCTGAGAGTTCAGAGAGAATTCCTTACATCACAGTCAGTTGCCAAGACAATTTCAGTGGGGGAAAGGAGAGTGTTTTCAACAAATGGTGCTGGGACAACGGGATATCCATATGTAAAATAATTAAATTGAAGTGGGTGTTTGCCCAAAGAATACAAAAACACTAATTCAAAAAGATACATGCTCCCCTATGTTTACTGCTGCATTACTTACAATAGCCAAGATAAGGAAGCAACCCACATGCCCAGTGATAGATGTGGGGGTGTGTGTGTGTATAATGGACTATTACTCAGTTCATAAAAAGGATGAGATCTTGTCATCTGTAACCATATGGATGGACCTAGAGTGTATTATGCTAAGTGAGTATGACAGAGAAAGACAAATATTGTATAATTTCACTTATACGTGGAATCTTAAAAACAAATCAAATGAGCAGAAATGAATCCATAGAGAACAAACTGATGACTGCTGGAGGGGGGGAAAGGGAGGGCAGAATGGGTGCAGCTTTGAAGTGAATGAGTCACGGGACTACAACATACAACTGAGAGCGATGTAGTCAGTGATGGTACTAGTGCTGTGTGGTGACCAGTGGTAGCTACACTCGCGGTGAGCACACAATAAACTATAAACTTGTTGTGGGGGGCTCAGTCAGTTAAGCGTCCGACTCATGATTTCAGCTCAGGTCATCATCTTAGGGTCGTGGGACGGAGCCCAGTGTCAGGCTCCACGCTCAGTGTGGAGTCTGCTGAAAATTCTCTCTCCCTCTCCTACTGCCCCTCCCCCTGCTTGTGCTTGCTCTCTCTCCCCCCCCCAATGAATAAATAAATCTTAAAAACAAACAAAATTTGTTGAATCATTATGTTGTACACCTGAAACTAAAGTAACTGTGTCAACTATACTTCAACTATGAACGAATGAATGAATGAATGAATGAATAAATAAATAGAAAGAAAGAAAGAAAGAAAGAGAAAAAATCAATAAGGACAAAACTAAAAACCAAAGCCTGGTTCTCCCTAAGTATTTCATCTTTCAGAGAATGACAGTACTATTCGTTTCCTGCACAAGCCAGCAATCAAATAGTCACGTCTGAAACCCTCCTTTTCCTTTTCCTTAAAATTAAATTGGACCCCTACCTCACATCATATACAACAAGTAACTCAAATAGATCACAGACCTAAATGGAAGTGCTAAAACAATACAACTCTTAAAGGAAAACATCAATCATTGTGAACTTGTATCAGACAATAGTTTCCTAGTGATACCAAAAGATCAAGTGACAAAAATAGATACTTGGACTTTATCAAAATTAAGAATTTCTGCTTCAAAGGATACCATGAAGAAAGTAAAAGACAAACTCTACAATGGGAGAAAATATTTGCATATCATATCTGATAAAGGACTTGTATCCATAATACATAAAGAACTCTTTACAACTCAGCAATAAAAAGACAACTGGCTCAAAAATGGGCAAAGGATTTAAGCAGACATTTCTCCAAATAAGATACATAATGGGCAATAACCCCTTGAAAAGATGTTCAATGCCATAAGTCATTAGGAAAATGCAAATCAAAACCATAATGTGATATAGTTCATCCTCACAAGGAGAGCTAAAATCAGAAGAACAGACAATAACGAGTGTTGGGGAGAATGTAGAAAAACTGGAGTCATCATACATTGCTGGTGGGACCGTAAAATGGTACAGCTACTTTGGAAAAGTTTGGTAGTTCCTCAAAAGATTAAACATGTAGTTTTTATATGACCCAGCAATCCTACTACACACCCAGTTATACATCCAAAGAAATGAAAACATATGTGCACACAAAAACTTGTTCACACTCACAGCAGCAATATTCCTAAGAGCCACAATGTGGAAGCAATCCCAATGTCCATCATCAACGAGTGGATAAACCCAGTTGGCAAAGCCATACGATGGGGCACTTTCGGCACTAACAACAGATGAAGTTCTCATAAATGCTACAACATGGGTGAATCTTTACATGGAGAAAAAGGCTATCAGAAAAGATCACCTGTAGTATAATGCTAATTACTGTAACTGTCCACCACAGGTAAATCTATTGAGACAGTAAATTAGATTAGTGGTTGCCCGGGGCTGGGAGAGGGAAGAATGGAGTGATCACTGATGGGTTTCTCTTTGGGGTGACCAGAATGTTCTAACATTAGGTAGTGATAGTGATTACACAGCTCTGCGAATGTACTAAAAACCCACTGAATTGTATACTTTAAAGATACTGATTTTTATGGTTTGTGCATCTTAATAAAGCCATTATTAAAAAATGTTGCTCTGTAGCCACACTAAAACCCCAGCAATAGGAGAAACCACGACTAGTTTAGTCCTGATTACTCTATGTCAGGCAATGTGCTGTGGACATTAATGCTCTGTGTCATTTTACCAGCACAGCATTGATCCGAAGCACTGTACCGGCTGTTGCCGTGTAACAGACCACCCGAAAGGCCCCAGACAGCATCTTGTTATTATTGCTCGCCAGTCCGCAGCTACAGGCTGGTTAGTTCTTTGTCCTGGATCAGGTCTGGCTATCTCTGGGGGGCTTCCACATGCATCTAGGGTCAGCTGGCTAAGCAAGGTCGGCCTTAGCTAGGGTGACTGACTCTGCTCCACACTTGTCTCTCATCCTGTGGCAGGGTGGCCTGACTTGTCACAGCAGTGGCAAAGGTCCCGGAGAGCTAAAACACTGAAGACCTCTTCAAACCTGGCTCCGAACCTGCAGTCGGTCACATTCTACTGCAGCCCATTATAGTTTCGGGGCAGGGGGCAGAAGCCGACTTGACCTCTCTATGGAAGGAGCTAGAAAATCACAATTTTTCTGACACATGGAAACCACTGTACTTTGAAAAAATGGAGACTCTTGCATGCAAACACGGTTGTTGGACTTCAGAGGCTCCATCCTTATCACTACACCATGTTCTTCCCAGGCAGCCTCCGTCATTTATCTGTGCAGCTGTTTTTTTTTTTTTTAATATATATATTTTTAAAGATTTTATTTATTTATTTAACAGAGATAGAGACAGCCAGCGAGAGAGGGAACACAAGCAGGGGGAGTGGGAGAGGAAGAAGCAGGCTCACAGCAGAGGAGCCCGATGTGGGGCTCGAACCCAGAATGCTGGGATCACGCCCTGAGCCGAAGGCAGACGCCCAACCGCTGTGCCACCCAGGTGCCCCATAATATTTTTATTTATTAATTTGACAGAGAGAGACAGCCAGCAAGAGGGGGAAACACAAGCAGGGGGGTGGGAGAGGAAGAAGCAGGCTCCCAGCGGAGGAGCCCGATTCAGGGCTTGATCCCAGGACCCCGGGATCACGCCCTGAGCCGAAGGCAGACACTTAACGACTGAGCCACCCGGACGCCCCTGTGCAGCTATTTGTTGATTTTGATCTTAGCAAAGTAATTATTAAAATCCATTTTATTAATACTGAACCTTATTTCAGTATGTAGACATCTTCTTTTACGTAATAAAATTTTCAGTACACGGTTTTTAACATTTAGTTATAAAGTTAACCAATGAGAACTAGAAGTTGTTTCGATAAAATTCTAAATCAGAAATTACAGAACATTTTCTCACACCATACACAAAAAATAAACTCAAAATCGGATTAAAGACCTAAATGTGAGAACTGAAACCATAAAAATCCTAAAAGAGAGCACAGGCAGTAAGGTCTCTGACGTCAGCCAGAGCAACATTTTTCTAGATTTGCCTCCTGAGGCAAGAAAAACAAAAGAAAAAAAGTTATTGAGACTACATCAAAATAAATAGTTTTTGCAGAGCAAAGGAAACAATCGACAAAACTAAAAGACAACCTATGAAATGGGGGAAGATATTTGTAACTAATATATCCTATAAAGGGTCAGGATCTAAAATATATAAAGAACTTCTACAACTCAACACTAAAAACCAACCAAACAAACAAAAACAAGAAACCAATCAATTAAAAACAGCCAGAAGACATGAACAGACATTTCTCCAGAGAAGACCTCCAAATGGCTAACAGACACATGAAAACATGCTCACCACTCGTCATCAGGGAAATGCAAGTCAAAACCACAATGAGCGACCACCTCACGCCTGTCAGAATGACTAACACCAAGAACACAAGAAACGGCAAGTGCCAGCGAGGACGTGGAGAGAAAAGAACCCTCGTGCACTGTTGATGGGAATGCAGACTAGCGCAGCCACTGTGGAAAACAGCATGGAGGCTCCTCAAAAAATTAAAAATAGAATTAACATATGATCCAGTAATTCCACTATTGGATATTTTCCCAAAGACTATGAAAACACTCATTCGAAAAGATAATGCACCCCTCTATTTATTGCAATATTACCTACAGTAGCCATATCATGGAATCAGTGTAAGTGTCCCTTGATAGATGAATAAAAATGTGGTACCCGCGTGTGCACACAGAGGAGTAGTATTCAGCCATCAAAAAGATGAAAGCTTGACATTTGAAATGACATGGAGGGATCTAGAAAGTATGATGCTAAGTGAAATAAGTCAGAGAAAGACAAAGACCATATGATCTCACTCATATGTGGAATTTAAGAAACAAAACAAATGCACAAAGAAAAAAAGAGACAAATGATAAAACAGACTCTGAATTCTAGGGAACACACTGCTGGTCACCAGAGGGGAGGTGGGTGGGGAATGTGGGGAAACAGAAGAAGGGGACTGAGAGTCCACTTACCATGAGGAGCACTGAGGAACGTACGGAAGCTTGGAATCACTGTACTGTACACTGGGAACCAATACGACCCTGAGACTAACTCTGCCCGAGTTACATTATGAAACTGAGTTGCAGTTTATCAGTTTCAGCATCAAATGGAATTCAGCTTTCATTTTGTTAACACCATATTAGAAATCTTGAGCCACACAGATAAATAGTTGCAAGTGGTAACCTGTGTAGTATTTTTAGTTTTTATTAAAAAAAAAACCAACAACCAAAACTTTAGACAAGCAGAAGAACTGCAAAGGTGCATTGTCAATGAGCAACAGTGTGGGAGCGGGATCTGTTTTCTGAGCAGGTCTCAACGGCGGACTTCATACGTTGAGTAAACCCTGCTGTGAACAGACGTGCTGTCATCCAGGCTTTGTGGGCCATTGCTAGAGCACGGCAGAGTAGACTCGGCGTCCTCCCGAAGGGCCCTAGGATTTCCTGAACGGTCAGCGAGCGTCAGCTTCAGCTTCCAGTCCCAGCTGCACTGGCCCCTAACAAGAGAGGCAGCCTGTCCTCTGAAGCTTGGGAGCCGGACACTGCCTTCTCTCCGGCCACGGGAGCCCTGCGTGCACCCCCTCCCAGCAGAAGGCTGCTTCGTCCACATGGAAAATCTGCTGGTCAGCGTAGCCTCCTTCAGGAATTCTCCGAGCTAGATCTTCTGCACAACCTGCTGCTTCACCTGTCGCTTCTGTGTTAAGGAGACGGCTTCTTGGCCGACACCCCACAAACCAAGCCCTGCCCGCGGCGGACTGTGCTCCCCTGGCGCGGCCGCCCCGGCCTCGGGAGAGGTCGGGCCTTGCTCCGGACCAGCCTTCGGCTGAAGGGGATGTTGCGGTGGCTTTGCTGTTCCGTGCAGACCGCTCAGCCGCTCTCCGCATCGGCAGCAGGCCGGTGAGCTTCCTCACCGCCCGCGTGTCCGCGGAACAGCACTGCTGATTTCCTCCAACAGCTCTCCCTCTGCGTTCACCACTCGGCTGACTGCTGGGCGCCGGAGGCCGAGGCTTTCGGGCCGTCAGCTCCGGACCCGCCGTCCTCGCTAAGCTCATCCCTGCTCGCTTCTGGTTTCCAGCCTCGGACGTGCGACTGTTCCTTCCACCTGAACACTTCGAGGCCGTTGTAGGGCGATTAACCGGCCCAATGTCAACACTGTCGCCACACACACGTTGGTTAAGTCTGCCGTGTGACGTGGGTGCCGCCTGCGATGCCCCCAGACGGTGACGCTGGTACCATCAGCGATCACTCGGCACAGATCAGCGTAAAATAATGGAAAGGATTTAGATGCTGTGAGGATCACCGGACCGTGACAGAGATATGAAGGGAGCACATGCTTTCGGAACACTGGCACCCACGCGGGGTTGCCCCAAACCTTCCATTTGTAAAAACCCAACAGCTGCGAGGCGCCACACAGCCGAGCGCGGTAAAACGAGGTCCGCCTGTAATTAAAATGCTTGATGTATATCTCAGACCAATTAAACCTCAGACCAATTAAATCACAATCTCTCATAGGGAGACTTAAGACACTGGCATTTTTTTAAAGTTCCCCAGCTGATTCCAATGTGCAGCGAAGAGCGAGAACTCCTGCACAGATGTCAATGGTAAAGGGAATTTCAATCTACTTAACACGGAGTCTTTGGACACGGTTATTCAAACAATTAAACATTCAGGACGTATTTCCCCAAAAGGCCATAATGAGACTGTCAAATGCCTTAGTTTACTGAAGACGCGATATATGTAATGTCATTATTTTGATTTACCATTCTAGTAATTCAGACAAAAAGGATATATTAGTCTGCTATGACTTTCTCTACCGAAGCAAAACTGATTTCCTGGTGATTGGCAATTCTTTTTCTTTTACAATTTTAATTGTTTGAGAGAGACAGAGATAGTGAGAGGTACACAAGTGGGTAGTAGGGGGAGAAGTAGACTCCCCGCTGAGCAGGGAGCCCGACGCCGGGCCTGATCTCAGGACCCTGGGATCATGACCTCAGCCTAGAGCCACCGAGGGGCCCCAGCAATTGTTTTTCTAACCTAGTGGTTCTCAATTGGGGCAATTTTACCCCCCGGGGGACATTTAGTAATGCCTGGATGCGTTTTTAGATGCCACAACTTGGGGGAGTGGTGCTGGCGTATAGTGAGTAGAGGCCAGAGATTTTGCTGACCAGCCTGTCAGGCACAGAAGAGTCTCCCACAACAAATCACCCAGCGTCCTACGTCAATAGTTAGTGCGGCTGAGGTTGAGAAAGGGTGTTCTAAATTCCGAGTCCTCTAGGAAAAATTTGGTTCATGGAGACTAATCTCACTGCTTTCACAATTTCAGTTAGAAAAAACAGAATTTGTTATGCTGCTTTCTGTAATCCTCATTATATCTACTTCCCCACGTTTGGACTCTCGAAGTAAAGGTGTTTCTTTGAAACACACTGATGACGACAAACTTGAACAAGTGCAAAGCTCGGCAAGCTCTGCGTTGTACCACTAGGTGTTTTTGCTGGAAACATGCACTCACCCTCCCAACGGTAAGGGAGCGAGTGACGATGCAACAGACTAACTCTCCTAATGGAGGGAGCACGGGAGGGAATGGGGAGGAATGAGGACTGCTTCTGAGGCTGGGGGACACCCTGGACCCTCCTCAGCAAACTGAGCCTGTGACAGTCCGCGAGACGCGGGCCTGAGACTGGTGAAGCATCGGAGGTTCCTGAAGGCTTCACGGAAGGCACGTGACACGAACATGCATGCCCAGCCTTAACACCCTAGAACTTTAGCGCTCTGGGTACACCTATGTTGAACTCCCCCCCACGGTGCATTTGGATTAGTGTTCTGAAGTGGAGATGTGCGAAGACTTCAAGAAAAGGATAAACAAAAAACAATCTGATCTGGGGCGGTGCTCATGTTGCAGGTAGTTTTTTAAAATTTTGATTTGTAATGTTATTAACAATAATTAGCAATATTAATAATATTGTTTATGTAATAAAAATTGTCCAAACTTCAGTAAGGTGTCCATGTTAAAAAGTTGTTCTTGAGACCTAAGCAAAACCACTTTTACAGTAACATAATAAAAACAGAGATTGCTATGTAGCAATTGCAACACTGTTTCTAATACTAAAATGGAAAGAACCTAAATATCTGTCACCATACAATGGGACATCATGCAGCTGTTTAAAAACGAAACAACCCTAAGAGCTCTCTGCATACTAATGAGGAAAAATCTCCAATATGTCTTAAGTAGAAGAGAAAAAGCACAGAACAATGTACAGTTAGCTATCACTTGTGTAAAAGGGGGAAAACATATATACGACTTGTTTGTAAAAAGGTCCATATTTCGAAGGATATACAAAAATTGATAATATTGGTTGCTTTAAGGGAGAAGGAATGGGTTCCTATGGGAGCAGGAGGAGGGTGGTATCTTTTGTACTTTTTGAATCTGAACCATGTTGCTATTACCCAGGCAAAGAGCAAATTTTACAAAATTAAATCAACAAACCCTTAGTGAAATCCTTTAAAGCTAACACATAATTTTCTGCATGAATTATACTTCTGTGGATAGAAAACCCTGCTGCATCAAACTGTTAGAGATTGAAGATAAATAATTAAAAGTAGTGGGTCCATAACCCAATACCACACCCAAATTTACCTCAAGACTGTTTGATAAGGCCTTTGGATTCTTAGATGAGTACCTTTCACATAAGATTTTCTACAGGAGGGGCGCCTGGGTGGCGCAGTCGTTAAGCGTCTGCCTTCGGCTCAGGGCGTGATCCTGGCGTAATGGGATCGAGGCCCACTTCAGGCTCCTACGCTAATAGCCTGCTTCTTCCTCTCCCACTCCCCCTGCTTGTGTTCCCTCTCTCGCTGCCTGTCTCTATCTCTGTCAAATAAATAAAATAAAATCTTTAAAAAAAAAAGATTTTCTACAGGAAAAAAACATTGTTTTAAGCTTGTAGAAGTCTTTTTTTCCTTCTCTCTGGGCCCGAGTTTCCTACCTGTAAAACAAGGGCACTGGAGTATGTTTTCTAGACATTTCCCCCCTCTGGTAATCTAACTTTTACCAAGCTAAGAGCAATGACAGCACTAACATATAAAAGAGATAAAACAGCTGCTGATCAAGGCAGAAGTAAGGAGCATCCGCTTTGATGTTTCTTTTCTTCCGTGACTCAAGCACATTGGAAAATAATCTAGGGCTCCAACGACAGCAATAGCTAACATATTACTAACCACTTTCTGTACGCCAGGGACTGCTCTAAGCGCTTTATGTGAATTAACTCATTTTACCTTTACAACAATCCTATGATGTTAGTGATATCTCCAATTTACAAAGAAGAGTGGCAAGCATGGCAGAATGGTCAAAAGCATGGACTCTAGAATCTAAGCGCTGAAATTTGAAACCTGGCTCTCTTACTTAATAACTGGGTGACCTTGAGCAGGCCACTTACACTTTGTGTGGCTGTTCCCTCATTTCTAAAATGGAGATGACCGTAGTATCTAAATCTACAATGTGTCACTACCACTACGGTTCCACCCAACTTCCCAGAGCCAGGCTCTGCACCCGTGCAGTCTGGAGCGTCCGTTTATACTTCGCTAATAAGCAATCCATCACCTGAAGCAGCTTAAAATCTTGGTACACCCCACCTCCAAAATTTCAGAGTTCTTCCCTTGTTAAAAGAAAATCATTTAGACTATTATGCTTATATAGCATTTACCCATACCTTGTCAAATGTAAAGTCAACCATGATATTCTAGTTGACTTTTATCTTCAAAAAAATTTCTTTTAACTTTTGAAACCTGATTTTGAAGTTTGTAGTGAAGAGGTTTTCCTGCTTATCTATACTGCATTTAGACAACAACCCAGCAAGGAAGCACCATGAAATAAATGTTTAATTGCTTCTATTCTAGTAGGCAAGTCCGTACAGCAGGACCACAGAACCAGCTGT
Organism: Ursus maritimus; assembly: GCF_017311325.1. Classification (NCBI taxonomy): domain Eukaryota; kingdom Metazoa; phylum Chordata; class Mammalia; order Carnivora; family Ursidae; genus Ursus; species Ursus maritimus. The sequence goes on along the minus strand of NW_024424452.1, from coordinate 40,792,764 downwards.
CCATTTACAGCTTGAGCACTGATGCCAGAAGCAGAGCAGCAGGGAAATACTGGAAACCTAGGCAGCTTGGTTGAGTGCCGATCACTTTGCTTGAGGCAAACTTTCAGTTGAACCATACCCCCGTTTGGATTAAAGCACAGAGGTGCCTGCCCGGTTGGCGCAGTCAGTTAAGCATCAGACTCTTGATTTCAGCTCAGGTCATGATCTCAGGGTCCTGGGATGGAGCCCTGCATCTGGCTCTGTGCTCAGCGCGGAGCCTGCTTCTCCCTTTCCCTCTGCTTATTCCCCCTACTTCCGCCCGTGCTCGCTCTCTCTCTCAAATCAATCAATAAACAAAATCTTAAAAACAAAACAAACTCTTGAATTAAAGCACAAGACCACAATCCAAGGCAGGTACTCTGGAAGCTAATCATGATTTGGCTCCCCTTTCTGCATTAGTTTCCAGCTGCTGTGACAAATTATCACAAACTTAGTGGCATAAAACAACACACATTTGTCTCCTCAGAGTTCTGTGGTTTAGAAGTCCAAAATCAAAGTGTATATGTACAGTCGTGTTCTTTCTGGATGCTCCAGTAGAGAACTGGTTTTTTGACTTTTGCAGTTTTCAGAGGCTGCTCTTTTGATCTTCAAAGCCTGCAACAGCTGGTCAAGCCTTTGCCATATAGCAGCATTCAGACGTTGACTCTTCTGTTCCCTCTTCCATCTTTTCACAACTCTTATACTTACAGTGGGCCCACCACATAATCCAGGATAATCTTCCTATTTTAAGGTTAGCTGATTAGCAAACTTAATTCCATCTGCGTCCTTAATTCCCTCTTGCCATGTAACATGCACACGTTACAGGGACTGGGCCATGGGCATCTTTGGGGGACCATCATTCTGCCTTCCATACCTTCCTTGGTTCAAGTAATTCAGGTTTCATTCATTCAATAAGGTCATTTTACTGAGTACTTAATATAGTTTAATAGGCACTGGGGCTTATACAAAAGAACAGGGTACTATCTTGTCTATACTTACTGACAACTCATGAAAGCAAGATGAAGGCAGAGACCATAAGTGAGCAACTTTCTTTATATACAGGTGCAGTGGAATCCACTAAGTGTCTTTTCTTCGTAGTATGTACTTATGTTGGGGCTAACAAATTTTTACTATGAAGACAATGTGGTATAGTGAAAAAGGTTTTTAGGACAGGCAAAGTGAAATCTTTTTTTTTTTTTTAAGATTTTATTTGAGAGAGAGAAAGCCCCCAAAAGCACAAGTGTCGGGAGGGGCAGAGGGATAGACTTCCTGCTGCGCAGGGCTCAATCCCAGCACCCTGAGATCATGACCAGAGCAGAAGTCCGACGCTTAATGGACTGAGCCACCCAGGCACAGTCTGCAAAGTGAAATCTAAAGATAAAGTTAATGGACTTCTCTGAGCCTCAGGCTTCTCATCTGTAAAATGGGGGTTAGGATGATCTACCTCAAAGTGTTATTAAAGCAGGAACACGTGTTCTCCCGACATGGCATTCCACAAATGTTAATTCTCTTTCCCTTCTCAGATTTTAAGTATCTAACATTCTTTTAACATTTCCACTACTCACTTTGCACTAGGGCTATAAAAGGATACACAAGAAGTGTTAGACCTAGTCCCTGCCATCAAATTAAAAATGTTGGTAGGGCAACACATTTGCATACATGGCACAATTAAAAAAAGATCAAAGTAAACTTAGATGGGCTCCATGAAAGAGCTGAGCCTTAAGACATGCTTAGGAAAAGCAAATATATAGTGAGGTCATTAGCTGACTTCCTCTTTACCTTAAAAAATACAAAGCAAACAAACAAAACCTGATTCATACATCGAAATGTGTAAAGGGTGGTATGTCTACTTCAACTTTAGAGCTTCAACAGGGCTTTGAGGTCACTCTCGTAGAGTGATTTTCAAACTGTTCCCTGGATCCCTACAACTCCACAGAAGTGAAGGAAAGGGAAACCCAAGGAGATCCCTCCGGGAATGTATTCTGCTTTACCCCTTGGATGAAACTAAAAACTACTAGATTAGGCAGGCTTTGGGTTCTGACAGTCCACAGTTCTCCCGAATTCTTTCATTAAGAAAAAGTAGGTGTTGCTGCCGAATATTGAGAAAGCAGCATCAGGAGCCGCAGAAATCTGCCAGGCCTCGGTTCGCACTGTTTTATGAACCGTTTGGAGAACAGGACACACACTACCAACTGCAGCCACAAACCTGACCCGCGCTGCCAGGTCTGTGAACGGGAGCACTCTCTACTTGGCGTGTAGTATCTCACCAACGCTGAAGGCCGATGTGGACTCCGCTAGTTTCTATGTCCACTTTTTCGCTTCCTTTTGATAAATAACGAAGAACAACAACTTTCTGAAGGACACGCAAGACATGGAAGATCAAGCCCGCAGCGAACCAGAAATACGTGCTTTCTTTACCCTGTGCCTCCAAGCTGCCCGATGAGGTTGAGGATATAGCCGGCAGCCAAGAGGAATGTGTGGAAGTGCTCACACGCATCCTGCGGGAGACAGTGGCGTGAAACCCAAACCGTCCAGGCTGGGCTTTACAACACAAAGCAAGAAAGGCGCCCAGCGCCCGGGCTCCGCGGCGGGTCCAAGTCCGCCACACGGAGCCCGGAAGGAAGCCCCCAGGACAGCCGCCGGCCCCAGGGCCTCGCTCCCTACCTCGCGGGGGCTCGGACCCCGCTCCCTTCCCTCGAGGGCGCAGCCCCGGCGCCGGCTCCTTCCCCGGCGAGTGGCGTGGCGGGGAGTCCAGGGCCGCGAGCAGCACGCACCGCGAAGTGCCGCTCTCCGCGCTTCCCGCAGGAGACAGGCGAGCTCGGGCCGTTCGGCAGGAAGCTGCTCACCGCGCAGCCGCCGCGGCCTCCAACCGCCCGCCAGCGGAGGGGAGCCAAGCCGCTCTCGACGCGCCCACCGCGGCCCGGCGGCCGAGCGCGGAAGCCAGCCTGGGCGGCGCTGCGCTGCGGCCGCGGAGGTGAGTCGCCCTGGGCCTCTGCCCGCCCCTCGCGTGGCTCCAGCGCTCTCCACAGCCCCGCCGCGGCGCCGGCCCTCCCCCCTCCCGCTCCCAAGGCGGCGGGAATGGAACGGTCCGGCGGGGGGGATTGTGGGAGGCGCACGCGCGAGGGGCGGAGGGCATGTGGGGGGGCGGCGGCGGCGGCGGCCGTGGCGGCGGTTGGTGGCCGTGGGGGCGGGGAAGGGGGGGAGGAAAGAAGAGGCGGTGGAGGAGGAGGAGGCTGGGGCTCGCGCCGCCGAAGGTACGCGTGAGGGCCCGCGCCCGACCGTCCTGACAGGGGCCGAGGGGGAGCCGGGGGCCGTGCGAGCGGGCGCCCCCGAGCGAGCGCCGACGGGCCGGCGGGCGCGCCAGGCGGCCGAAGGCGGGGGTCGGGGGGAGAGCGAGCGGCGAGCCCGGAGACGGTCCGGCGCGTGCGGGCGGGCGTGCGCGCTCCGCCGCCCGAGTCGGGGGCGGGAGGGCCGCGGGGGGGGGCCGCGGGGAGGGACTGGTGGGAGGTGGGGGGGCGCGAGGCGCCCTTCGCTCGCGCCCGCCCTCCCTCCCGAGCAGCCGCCGCCGCCGCCGCTCTGCCGCCGCCGCTCCCGCCGCCATTTTGGGTTCGCTTTGCGGAGGGGGAGACGATCCCCGTCTCGGTTGCGGGACCGCCTCCCCTCGGTGGCCTCTGCTCAGCCCCACGCCTTTCCCTTCTCCTCGCTCGCATTTCCGCCAGTCCGCGCACCCGCGGGCCGCCTCCTGACAAGCGGCAGGGATCCGCCGCCGACCCGGGGACGCGGAGGAGCCTGCTGGCGGCCGCCCCCCTTCCCCACTTCCCTGCACTCTCCTCTCGCTCGGCGTCGGCCTCTGACACGGTGAGCAGAACCGCCCGCGGAGGCTTCGGGCCTAAGTGCTCCGTGAGTGAGGCGAGCCTGGGCGGCCCGGGAGCCACTGTCACCTCCCGGACCTGGACCTCCGGGAGAGCGGCGGCAGGGGTGGGGGAGGGGAGGGAGGCGAGGGGATCCTAAGCGTACCGGGAAGTCCCTCCCGGCGGGGGGGAAGGGGTGTCCCTGACGGGCGGGCTCCCGGCCTGGGGGGAGGGGGGCGGGAAAGTCGGCGAGCGGAGGCGGAGTCGCCCGAGCCCCTGACAGGTTAGTTGGCGCGTCGCGGAGGCGCGGCGGGAGCATCCCCCCGGGTCCGGGGAGAGTGGCCCGGGAGGTGGGCTTCGGGGGGGTGCTCGGCCCTGCGCGCTCGGCCCTCGGGGGTGTAAGTTGAATGGATGTTCCTGGGGAGTTTGGACACGGAAAGACATGTTTTTGGTCTGGAAGACAGATGGTGTGCTGGTGTCGAGCGGCTGTGTTTGTGTGTGTGCGCGAGGCAGGAAAGTGTTCCGGAAGAGTTGGCTCGGATTTGTGTAAGTGTGCTGGAGTTCCCCTCACGAGTTACCTCATTTTTAAAAGAAAATTTGGGATGTCCCCTTCCGGTGGACACGCGTGTGTGTTGTGGAAATCGGGAGCGCCTTACCGCTGGTCGGGAAAGCGGAGTCATGGCGGTATCGCGCACAGTGTAGCATCTGCGCGCGGGGCCGGGGGTGGGGGACGCTCGTCGCGGCCGGTCGTAGTCTTCCGAGTAGTTTGCGCCTCTGGCCGGAGTGGGTTGTGTGCGTGCGAACCCGAGGCTCTGGCACCGAACCGCTCCCGCGAGGCTGTACGGAATGGATGGCCTTTTTGTTGGCCTGAGTCGGTGCTGACACCCAACCGCAGAACAGAGCTTGTACGCTTTTCTGAACGCTCTGTTCTTTGTGATCCTACATCTCCGGGCGAAAATGGTAGAAGAGATGTTTTCTCCCATTTATAAAGTAGGAAATGGAGGCATAAAGGGATCCTTTTTCCAAGGTCACACTGTAAGTTGGTGACAAAGTTGAGACACTACCTCAGGTACTGTGACTGCTTGTCCGGTGCTACGTTCCCCACGCGTCTCGGGCACCTCGGGAGGTCTTGTGGGACCCGTCCGGGTTTCCCGAACGATAGGGGTGGATGCGACTGGCTGCATTGTATCTGCCAGAGATCACTTGTGTCACACAGATGTGCGGATCATAGGTTGGCCTGCTAGGTTGGCCTGTAGGAAATGGGCATCCACGACTGTATTCTTTCTTGTTTATGGAGGATCAGAGCGTTTCTGACACTTAGGTTGTGTATTTGAGAGAGGGATGTCTTTCACAGCTGAAACTTGTACTGGAGCAGCTGTAGGAGGGGCTGACCGCCTAACTTCAAATCTTTCGGAGGGAGGATCTTCTTTCATTCATGCAACAGATGTTTTATTGAATAATTACTTGGTGGTCCCTGCCTTGGGGTGAGAATAATCAAGGTGACCCTGTTGAAACAACCTGGGTGCCTATGAGGGGACTTGCCGTGACAGTGATGGGTTATTAAGTCCAGCGAGGAGGACAAGTCAGTGTGGACTTGAAACTAAAACTTTCCTAAAAAGTCTGTTCAGTTTGGAGGGAATTTACATATCCCAGACAATTTTATATGGAAGGATACAGGTCTGTTTACCATTCTAAAAGCATGGCAAGTTTGTGATACAGTGTGCCTTCTTTTGCATTTTCTTTTGGCATTTATGAATAAACTGTTTTGGGGATCTGGGAATTGTTGCTGTACATCCGTATTGGAACTTTTTGGCCAGGCTGAAGGAGTTCTTTAAAGACTAATTTTGCAGTAAAGATTCCGTCAGTGAATATGAGGGAAAAATATTTGACCTTAGGCAGCTTAAATGTGTATCTCTGGAAAATAGAGTGTTTTTGAGATGCTGGATTAGTAGTTCCTAAAGTTTTTTTTTTGGGTCACTGATCCTTCTGAGAATCTGATGAAAGACCCTCACTGTTAGATGAGCATAAGCACAATCACACAAATTATGCATACAACTTCAGGAACTTAAATTGTGGTGAAGTAGAACCTTTTTATATTTAGGTCTCATTTGAAAGCGTTTTAAAATACATAGAGCTTTGGAGATGAAGATGTTGGGATGAGTTTAAGGTGAAAGATGTGACAGTTTTTGAGTGCACTGAAAGGAAGGAAAACTTAAAGGACATGTCTTTAATTCTTTTTTATTCTTTATTCTTTACAAACTCATTTTCGCAGTGTTAGTACATGATTCTGAATTAGGTGGTAAGAAAATATATTGCTCAAATATTTAAAGCTTTATTCTTTTTATTCTTAAATTCCTCTTTCCGGTTTTGCAGTGGGACTGAAGCTTCCGAAGCTCATTTGCTGAAGTTTATGTTACGTATAACAAACATTATTGACTGAATTTTATGCAGGAGACACAAAGATGAGTAATATGTGGCTTCTGTCCTTGAAGAGATTCTTTTTTTTTTTTTTTTTTTAAGATTTTATTTATTCGACAGAGAGAGAGCGAGCCAGCGAGAGAGGGAACACAAGCCGGGGGAGTGGGAGAGGAAGAAGCAGGCTCATAGCGGAAGAGCCTGATGTGGGGCTCGATCCCATAACGCTGGGATCACACCCTGAGCCGAAGGCAGACGCTTAACTGCTGTGCCACCCTGGCGCCCCTGTCCTTGAATAGATTCTAATCCATTTGAAGCTAAGGATTCTGTGATGGTGGAGGTTTTCAAAAGGGCAAGGAGGAGGAAAGAATATTCCTAAAAGTTGAGGTTTCATGACTTAATTGCAGAGTTTTTGCCATTATTAATTCTTAGGAAGCTATAAAGTCTTCCCACTCTCTATGCAACTTTTTGCTATAAAATGTGTTTTGGTATCATCTGGTGTTTTTGAAAAGAAGGCATACTTTGGTTACATTCCTTATTTTGTTTTCAATGTATTTCTGTAATGGGTTTGTAACAGAGGTCTTAATGTCATTTTTTTGGGTGTACATGCATCCAGGAAACTCTTCTGGGATAAAATGCAGTAGCTATTGGACAGACTACCCATGAATCTAGTACTGGAAATTTTAAAATAATCACTGCATTTTTAAAAGAACAAGAAATTCAGAAAGGTGTTTTGATAGCACGGATTACAGGATTTGGTAAGGTAATGGAAAGATCTGAGGAAAAATGGTGTGATTGTCTCTCTATTGTCATGGCATGTGTGTGAGAATGTCATGGAAATTTGTGAAAAGTTTTATATTTTCTCTAATTTTTAACTTGGGGAGTAAATTTGTGGGTTTTTTAATAGCATACATATGTGTCTAGTGTGTGTGCATATAGATACATATTTATATAGTCTTGGATGTAGGAGATACTTCGTAATTTAAAAAATAATGCTTGCAATAATTACAGAAAATCATTCAGGATCTTTAAGGATCAGGTAATAATAGCAATTTTCATGTCATATATTTGAGTTGTGTTCTAAAATATGGAGCATAACTTGCCGATATATCTTGCTAGGCATTGTGTCTTTATGGCATTAGCAGTAGTACCACTTGAGGTTTTATCCTAAGTCGTCTTCTAGGCCTTACAAATAAAGAAGTGGCCTCATTCAGTCCTGCCAAAATGATCTGTCTGTACACAGTGGGGAAGTTTTACCATTATCTATAGGTGGTGCATTTCCAGTTAAAAATTTCATATTGCTATTTGAGTTATGTGTTTTGGTCTGAGTCGTTTAAAGGTAATATACACTTAACTGTTGTCTGCTGTGAAGTCTACTTTGTGTCAGCCTTTCTAGAAGCATGAGGTATCTTAAACCTGGTTGCCATTAAACAGGGCAATGAAAGTAATTTTTGTTTTGAGTTATTTTGTTTTTTTAAATTATATTTTTCCTTAAATTGTCATTTTTTGGTGTATATTCTTTTGTATGGAGAGGCTAGCTTTTCAAATTTATGATTTGTCTTCTTAGTTAATGATAAGTGTCAATCTTACATTCCATGTTTTAGAAATCAGTATTTTAGTGACTGCCTCCTTAGGGGTGGTTAATGGCAGTGTGATATTGACACAACATAATAAATTACAGATTTAAGTGATAACAGAAATTTAATAACCTTGTTATTTCAGGAGTTGTATTGCCTTTGTTGAACATCTAACATATATATTTGAAGAATCTATAAAATTTATTTTAGCATTAAAAGGTTCTGCTTTTCGTAGTTTTTAGTCATTTGCTCTCAGACATATGCAAGTTGACGACAGGACTGTATGCCTTTTCCATTTTATTTTGTTCATTTTTTAAATGTGGGAAATTTCAGGGGCGCCGGGGTGGCTCAGTCGTTAAGCGGCTGCCTTCGGCTCAGGTTATGGTCCCAGGATCCTGGGATCCGGCTCCCTGCTGGGCAGGAAGCCTGCTTCTCCCTCTCCCACTCCCCCTGCATGTGTTCCCTCTCGCTGTGTGTCTCTCTGTCAAATAAAACAAAAAACAAAAAACTGAAATGTGGGAAATCACAAACATACAGAAATGAAGAGAATAGTGTAGTGAGTTGTTCTGTATTCAACATCCAGCTTCAACAGTTACCACCACCCAGTTATCTAATGGCCTCTGCTGCCTCCCCAGCTTTGCTTCTTTTGAAGCAAATCTTTCAGATATTGTATAATTTCATTCATAAATACTTAATGTATGCATTCTTTTTACACTTTAATGGGGAATTATTTCTCTATAGTTTGGTCTATATAACTTTTTAAATAAAAGTATCTGATAATAAGTGGAATTAAACTACTTCGAATCTATTTTACCTGTCAATAGGGATTCCCTCTGTAAACTATAAGAAATGAACAGAATAGAATTCACCTCACTGCTTTTTAGATGTTTGCTTTGAAAAATGCACACAGTTTCTGTGTTTGCCAGAAAAGCTTATCAGCTTTTTTCTAATGTACAAGTGAGAAATAATGTGTCTCTTATAGTCTGATTTTTGTTGTTGTTTTTTTTTTTTAAGTGCTAGTAACAAGATGCTAAAAACATTTTTGAGTTCTTCTTCTTCTTGATTTTCTAACTGGATCTAATTACCAAAAAGAAATGAGGTAAGACTGGTGATGTTGAACGGGAGCTGAAGTTGGTCTAAAATCAGCTTAAACAGTATGAAATAACATTGTTTTGAATTTTGAAATTCTAATTGTGGACATTTGAAAGTCCATACCATTGCTTCAGTTGTTAAATACAAACCATGGTACAGAGCATGGCAATCATGATGAGTATAGAAACACTGTAGAAAAGAAAGTAAATATTCCTATTGTTACAAAGATAATCAGAATGTAGAGATTTGAAGTGATTACTAGTGAAGTAGAAATTAGCTTTCTATAAAAGGCTGACAGAATTATGAATGTGAGTTCTATCACCAGTGAAGCTTTGGTTAACTTACCTTTTGTTTTATGTTATAGTTCCACAGTAAATAAATCCTGACTCTTTGACTTGTTTTACATTTTATCTTTTCCACACTTGATAACAAATCACCCTTCTCATCCCATCTAATTTGTCCTGAGACCACAGGTGGACAGTGTCAGATTCGAAAGTAGCTATATTATTGGCTTCTTGATAGAAGTGACATTATTTAGAATATGGAGGAGATATTCCTTATGATAATGTTTTTTTAAATTCAGCACTGCTGAAAATGGAGGCACCAGAATTTAAATGTTTGCTAATATAAGAAGCTTAATAGGGAGGCACCTGGGTGTCTCAGTCTTTAAGTGTCTGCCTTTGGCTCAGGGCGTGATCCCAGCGTCCTGGATCAAGCCCGGAGGCCGGCTCCCTGCTCCACTGCGAGCCTGCTTCTTCCTCTCCCACTCCCCCTGCTTGTGTTCCCTCTCTCCCTGGCTGTCTCTCTCTGTCAGATAAATGAATGAATGAATGAATGAATGAATGAATGAATGAATCTTTAAAAAAAAGAAGAAGCCTAATAGGGCTGAATGGAGAGAATTTAAAAGATTGACTTTGAAAGAAGAAACTGCTAACTGACATTTGAGAAAACGGGGGAGTGAATCAATCATGTATAATAATTCCTGGGTAAACAATATTATATGTAGTGTAAATGTCTTCACAGAAGATCGGAGGATATAAATCTCAAGGATAGATTACATCAAATGAAGTGATAACACACGTTAGGAAGTTAAAATTTAGATGCAGAAACATATCAAAAAAGTAATCACCTTGAAACCACAAGAGAGAGATTTAAGTTAATTTTGTGTGTGTATGTGTGTGTACAGAAAAAAAGTTATATAAATGTAGATAAAGTCAAAGTTTAATTCTGTTTAACAAGTATTCTTTCTGTGGCACCTGGGTGGCTCAGTCAGTTGAACATCCAACTCTTGATCTCAGTTCAGGTCTTGATCTCTGCAGTGGGCCTGGAGTCTACTTCAAAAAAACAAATAAAAATGAGTATTTTTTTGTGTTCATCTCTCATTCAACCAACTAACATTTTTCTGATGCAAATCTCATTTCCATTTCTGTGCTTAGGTGTTGGGAGAAGAGATTTTTTTATTTTTCTGCCTCATGAAGTAGTGAATATAGTAAGATCATGTTAAGAAAAGGTTAAGAATAGCTTCCTGCAAGGGGGAAGAGCCAGGTGTTGAAAGATAAATATGAGTTACTCAGTAAGGTTTAGAGGGGGCATTCTAGGTAGGGGAAGATCATCTGCAAAGGTATGAAAATGAAAATAACATTAGCCAAATGAGTTTAGGGGACTGTAATTTGTATCTGTACTTTCTACCTGTTTTCCTATGATTTCCTGTGTCTTCAGTACTATGTAAGGTTGGGTTTCGTACTTAGAGATCAACAGAACAAAGGCGGAACTGCGTTCTATACACTCTGCTTAGACAAGGTAGTAAGTACTGTGCTGTTACTGTTAAAGGTAATTTCTAACAAAGATTAGAATCAAGTAAATAATTGTTTGTTTTAGTTACTCAGAAAACTTTTACTAGAATATACTCCACTCCTTCAATATCTTAGTTAACGCGTTATTGTTACTATAATATGCATCCAAATAAAGACATTGTATAATTGCTTTTCTTAATAATGAACAAATCTCCCACCTTCACATTGGTATATTTCCCCTCAATTTGTTGAAAATCCTAAATAGTGATTAAGATCATGGACTCAGAAATCGGATTGACTGGGCTCAGATCCCAGTTTTGCTACTTACTGTGTAATCTTTAGCAAAATACTTAACGGTCTTTGGTTTTCTTTACTGTAAAATGACGATAATACAGCATAGGGCTGTTGAAAGATTGTACTAGATAATATGTGAGAAGTGCTTAGCATAATGTTTGTCACGTAGCAAGTACATAATACAGATTTGCAATTACTAATTAATTTATTTCCTAAAAAGAGAAATTTTTTTTAGGAAAGCAAATGACCTCCTTTGTATATAATGCCTATAGGAGGTAAGAATACACAAAATACATTTTTGAAAGTATGTATAAGCAACTTTGTTACATGTATATGTATTTTTTCTAATTCTCAATTTATGTTCTCTTATTTTCCTCAGCTATGAATTTTACTCTTGTGTTCTCCCATGTAACTCCAGACCAGGCTTTTTTTGTTTGTTTGTTTGTTTGTTCGTTAAGATTTTGTGTTTAAGTAATCTCTGCGTAGACTCAACATGGGACTCGAATTTATAGTCCCGAGGTCAAGAGTCACGTGCTCTATCAACTGAGCCAAGCGCCCTGAGACTAGACTTTTATGTTTGGCTGTTGCTTCTTACCAAATCAAGGACTTGTCTCCAAAGTGAACAGGAATATATCTTTCAATGTGAAGTTTTGGGGGCAGAGAACCTTAAGTCTTTGAACTGAATTGGGTTTAGTTAGGACAGTTCTCTATTTATTTGTTTGTTTGTTTTTAAAGATTTTATTTATTTATTTGAGAGAGAGAGAGAGCACGCACGCATGGTGGGGGCAGAGGGAGAGGGAGAAGCAAACTGCTGAGCAGGGAACTGAAGTGGGTCTTAATCCCAGGACTCTGAGATCGTGACCTGAGCTAAAGGCATATGCTTAACCGACTGAGCCACCCAGGTGCCCCAGGACAGTTCTCTTTTTAAAGCTGATCAGCATTTCTATGATTTTTAGGAGCCCAGTGTATTCTTCCAAAGCAGAACCCATTGCTTTCACTAAACCACCTCAGTTTATTGAGTGTTTATTATGTGCTAGACTTTAGGATATAGTGATGAATGAACAAAAATAAGGTCCTTGGGCATTTTCATCTTACTCTTCCAGAACAAGATGTTTTAGTACTGCTGTAATGTGCTGCCATCATATTACATGTGGTTCAAGCAAGGTATTGTAAAGATTTTTGAAAGAGTGNNNTGGGATATGATTATTTTATGCCAGAGTGAGTCAGTTCTAGGACAAAAATCTCTTCCTCTTGAGGATCTTTATTATGTGCCTGTGTTTTATCCAGGCAATCTACTGGACAGTTAGTCCTTTGGGATATCAGTAGATTAAGTCCTCTGTTCAGAGTCAAATAAAAACTAAAACCAGCATTGTTTCCTGTGCCTTCTAACAGAAGGAATATATAGTCTTTCATTCAGTAAATATTAATTGTGTACTTATGTTATACCAGGTACTGTTCTAAGCCCAGGGGAAACAGCAGTGAATACAGCAGTCAAAAATCATTGCTTTCAGGGGCACCTGGCTGGCTCAGTCGGTAGAGTGTGCAACTCTTGATCTCAGGGTCTTGAGTTCAAGCCCCATGTTGGGTGTAGAGATTACTTAAAAAAAACCATTGATGCTCACTTTCTAGTAAGATAGATATTACATAAATGGATATCATGTCATAGCATTTCCATGACAGGTGTTGTAAAGGAAATGTAAACAAAATAAGGGGATGTTCAGTGGTTAGGGAAGTCCTTTGAGCCAGTGGTATTTGAGTAGAGACCTGAAGGATCCGAAGCACCCCATGCAGCTGTCTGGGGCGTGAACATAAGACCTGGGCAGTAGTATGTTTGCTGTGTTTAAGAAATAAGAAAGGGTTAGAGCAGAGTAAACAAGGTGAGGATGAATGATAGGAAATAGAAGAGGTAGCCATGTGCTATAGAACTTAGGGACTTATAAGACTGGACTAAGTGTCTAGATCTTATTCTAGATTTGATAGGAACCTGTTGGGAGGTCTGAGGAAGGAAGTGACTTGATCTAATATATACACTTTGAAAGGCAAGAATGATGCAGCCAGAGTGACCAGTTAGGCCATTGTGATATTTGAGGCAAGAGATGATTGTGAGTTGAACTTAGGGTGTTATCAGGGAGATGGATTTGGGATACATTTTTATTTTAATTTAATTTAATTTTTAAAAATATTTATTTGTCAGAGAGAGACAGAGCACAAGCAGGGGGAGCGGCAGGCAGAGGGAGAAGCAGGGAGCCCAACGCGGTGCTTGATCCCACTGGGATCATGACCCGAGCTGAAGGCAGACACTTAACCGACTGAACCACCCAGGCACCCCGCAGGATATATTTTTAAAGGGGTGGAAATGATAACTTAGATTGGCTGTGGGGTCTGAGTAAAAGAGTAGTCAAGATTGACTACGATGATGGCCTCAACGTTGGGTGCCATTTACTGAAATTTGGAACACTAGGAGAGGCAGGTTTGCAGGAGTGCAGAAAGGAAGAATTTGGTTTGGATGTACTGATTTAGAGTTTTCTATTAAATGTTTCCGGTTGAGATACTGAGTAGGAAGTTTGATATATAAACCTCAGGATTGGGACAAATACAAATTTGGTGGTTGATCAGGGTAGAGATGCTGTTTAGAGCCATGGGATTTGATGAGATTACCTGGAGAGTGAGTGTAGATAGAGAAGAGATGAAGTTCTTGGAATGAATTCTTGACATTTAGAGGCATTTAATCAGTAATGCCAGGGCTGAAAGAACTGTTTGATAATATTAGGAATAATATTTTCTTAAAAGCTAGCAAGGACTAACCAGTAAAGACATAGAGACAGAAATAAAATGGTTGATGAACTGATTTATTTTTTATCTGTTAAATAGCTTTTTGATTGTGCTGCATAGATCAGAACACTCATTTTATATGAAAGTGAAAGCCAGAGTGCCTGTTTTTACTAGATACTCAGAAAAAGTGGCCAGAATGGTCACTACCTTCCTAGATATCCATTGTGGAGGGCAACATAAAGGAAAATAAATAAATATAAATTTAAAAAATAATGAGGTTTTGGGGTGCCTGGCTGGCTCAGTTGGAGGAGCATACAGCTTTTGATCCCAGGGTGGTGAGTTTGAGCCCCATATTGGATGTAGAGATTACTTAAATAAACTTTAAAAAATAATAATAAAATAAGGAAGTGTCAAAAGACATGAAGCTTCTTTACCCATTCACATGATAACCATTCCTGGCTTTGAAAATTTAGAGTGTGATCAAGCCGCCTCCTGTTTTCTTCTTTGGTCTATCACTGGGCATTGTTAAACCTTTAAAGAAGCTGGTGTTTCATCTGTGGACTTACTGAATCACCACATTAATGTCTGAGAATACGTGCGTAAGATCCAATACTTGAAGGAATTAGGGGCTTAATATTGTTTAGGTTGACTTATTGCATATTTTGGGACATCTGGGTTTGGGTAGGGGTCTATTTAAATGTATTTGAGGTATCAAAAATAGAAAGGAATAGAAATTACAGACAAAATCACAGCATATAGGTTATTTTATGTTGTTGATTTAAAACCCTATCAGAAATCCTCTTAGCGGGGCGCCTGGGTAGCGCAGTCGTTAAAGCGTCTGCCTTCGGCTCAGGGCGTGATCCCGGCGTACCGGGATCGAGTCCCACATCGGGCTCCTCCGCTATGAGCCTGCTTCTTCCTCTCCCACAAAAAAAAAAAAAAAAAAAAAAAAGAAATCCTCTTAGCTACTGCATGAAACAGATACTGTCTTGCTTGAGTACATGACTTCACACTTGACAGTCCACCACTACCATTAGGAAAATGTAGGACCCATCTGTTGAATTGGCACTATGCCTAAAAGGCCAGTAGTTTTGGACTTTGTCAGTCCAGGAAGAGAAATTAATTCCAGAACATTGAGGGGAAACATTTCTAATAACAACATATTCCCCAGGGTTATCTGACATCTTGTTGCAATTTTATAGAAATCCCCGGAGAATTAAGGGTCCATCATGTATGATTTCTTTTTCCCATGTCAAAGTCAGAATCATCAGTTGCGTGCATTAGAGAGCCATTTCTCTTCCAGGTAAATGATGTCCTTAAAACACTACCAAAAATTTCCTCCTAATCTGGTGTTCTTCTTAAGTAGAAACTGAGATGTTTAAGATGGTAATATGATTTGGGATTCAGATAAGTCTCTAAAAATATTTCTAAATAAATCTATTCCACAAAAAGCTGGAAACTATTCATTGAGACTTAGGTGGTTCAAAATGGCCATCTCCTAGTTTCCTGGGTATCCATTCTGTACCTTACCTTAGAAGCTGGCCTCCAAAACAGAGGATCATAACTCCTTTTGTGGCAGTGGTAGTGGTGGTAGTAGTAGTAGTAGTAATAGTAGTAACAGTGGTAGTTGTAGTTGCAGTTGTAGTAGTTGTTGTTATGGGCCCCATTAAGAATACAATGAAATCTTTGTACCATTTCCCAAAAAGTGCACATATACACGTAACATTTTTGCTACATAATTTTGGGGAGTTCATAGGTAATTTTGGTTGTAGACCAATACCCCTTGTTTCATAGGCCTCTTAATTATGAATATTATGGAATGACAGTTGCATTCTTTACCTGTGGTTCAACAGTGTTTGCTCTTAAAATGGTAGGTTGAGTATAAGAAAAGCAGTTACTCTTCAAAATGGGTAAAATGGCAGCAAAGTGAGAATTACCTCTCTGTGCCCCACCCTGACTGGCTTCCTGGCTACAGTTACCTGACTTCCTTAGCTACGTCCTACACACCTTTCTGAATGCAGTTTCTAAATCCAGTCCTGACCGTGTCTCTTGGCATAACAGACTGTTTAGCTCTTTCTTCAAGATCCCGTCTACCACTTCAGCGTTGTGTCTCACTGGGTCTCTTACCCTTGTGCTTCAGCTCTTTGGAGCCGTCATCATTCCCAAACACAGTTCGTTATATCTTCATGACTTTCATGTTCCTCCCAGTGCCTGGCTGCTTAGAGAACACCTACCCATCTTCTGAGACAAAGTTCAAGTTGATGCTGTGAAGCCTTACCTGGCCACCTCCCTTCTTTTGGTGAACAATATGCACTCATTTCTCTTTGGCATATATCTGGGAGTGGAATTGCTGGGCCACAGGGTAAGCATATTTTTATCTTTAGTAAATACTGTCAAACAGTTTTCCAAACTGATTATATGACTTTGTAACTGAACCAGGAATGTATAGCTGTTCCATTTGTTCCACGTCTTCACCAACATTTGTTGTCATTTTTTTAAATTTTAGCCATTTTAGTGGGTAATAGTATTTTGTTGTGGTATTAATTTGTATTTTCCTGATTATTGGTGAGGTTGAGCATCTTTTAGTGCTTGTTGGGTATTTGGATATCTTGTTTTGTAAAGTACCTGCTCTTAATATACCGAATGCAGTCCTTTTCTCCAATATATGCCTTGCACATAACATTATCTAATGTTTGGCTTGCCTTTTCACTTTCATGGTGGTTTCTTTTGATGAACAGAAATTCATATTTTATAAAGTCCGATTTACCTTTTTTCCGTCTTAAAAAAACGGATGGTAGTCTAGTTTGAAGAGGTCTGTAGTTAGGAGTAGGGGAAATGGAGAATTCCTTATCAACAGGTGTGAAGTTTCAGTCAAGCAAGATGAATAAGCTCT
Organism: Ursus maritimus; assembly: GCF_017311325.1. Lineage (NCBI taxonomy): Eukaryota > Metazoa > Chordata > Mammalia > Carnivora > Ursidae > Ursus > Ursus maritimus. Next base: position 40,776,059 of record NW_024424452.1, on the reverse strand, counting down.
GGAGATGTGCTGTATAACATTGTGCCTGTAGTCAACAGTACTATATTGCACACTTAAAAATTTTTTAAGAGGGTAAATCTCATGTTAAGTGTTCTTACCACAGTAAAATAATAAAAAAATAAAGATGTGTGTAATGAGTGGTAGACTATTAAATGGAAATGAACAGGAGAGGAATATTTTAAGAAAATAGCTAGTAGTAGAATATTGGAGTTAGAAAGTATGTCCACAGTTGATTGGGTTACTTTGCTCAATTTCATATAGATATGAACACACCAACAAGACTTTGAGAGGTGTGGACATATGGGAGCTGTGTGTATTTCAAATCTTTTAAAAATATGTTTTTATTGGATTTTTGCTTAATTATGAAACATACAAATTCTGTAATAGGTCAAGAAAAAATATACATAATTTTATTTCCTTTTTACTTCCAAACCTTTACCCTTAAAATAACCAGTGCAGCTGATGTATAATCATTTGGACTTATTTCTGTATACATACAAATACATATGGGTTTTTTTTCCTGTTCCTTACACATGATAACATCTTGCTTGCTCTTTTACTGAAAAATGGCAGACATGGTTCTATATTTGTGTGTGTATGAATATATATATATTTAACTTCTGTCCTGTGGCCACATTAAGCAGTGCTGTAATAAATCATTTTTAGTGCTTTTGTTTTTTTATAAGAGTCTCAAAAGTAAAATTGCTATTGAAGTCAGAGAGTATGTAACACTTAAAATTGTCATAGATGCTTTAAGTATTGTTTTCCAAAATAAATGATGGTGGCCACTAGTGTTTATTTTCCTGTATACTTTGTGTTAGTTGTTACCAGTGTTTTAAATTTCAACCAAACCGAAGAGTGAAAACTATCTTGTTTTAACTCATACCTCCCTGACTACTAGTGATGTGGTGCCTCTTTTTATGTTTCTACTTGATTATTTCCGTCTTTTCTGTGATTGCCTGTGTACATCTCTCGCATTATACCATCTCTAACTTACCAGTTTATAGAATAACTCTTAACCATACTTATCTATAATGTTTTTATATAATCAAATCTGTCAGTATTTTCCTTTATGGCTTCTAGTTTCTTGATTTGCTTAAGAAAGTTTCTCTACAGTAGGCTATAGAAATATTCACAAATATCCTTCAAATACTTTCATTTTTGCATATAGCTCTTAAATCCATGAGGAAATTATTTTTGAGTATAATGTGAAGAATGGATCTAACTTTGTTTTCTCCAAATGAATAGCCAGTTAGGTCAACATGTAGCAACATATGTCAAATAAATCAGCTTGTTACCATGTTGAAAGCTATTAATTGAAAAAAGTTTTTACAAGATTACCATTAGCCCATATTTTGTTTTTATGCAAGGAAAGGAACCCCTTCCACAAGGTACCTTATTTTGATCTGCCAGAAATTTTTAAATGGCTTTATTAAGGTGTGTTTCGTGTTGTGTATAATTTACTGATTTAAAGTGTACAATTCAGTGGTTCTTGGTATATTCACATTGTTATACAACCATCCCCACTACCTAGTTTTAATTTTTTTTTTTTTAAGATTTTATTTATTTATTTGACAGAGACAGCCAGCGAGAGAGGGAACACAAGCAGGGGGAGTGGGAGAGGAAGAAGCAGGCTCCTAACAGAGGAGCCTGATGTGGGGCTCAAACCCAGAACGCTAGGATCACGCCCTGAGCCAAAGGCAGATGCTTAACCACTGCGCCACCCAGGCGCCCCTCCGCTACCTAGTTTTAGAACAATTGATCTTGGTGTCCATTAGCTAACAGTCACTCCATCCCAGACATTCCCCTTTTCCCCTATCCCTAGGTAACCACTAATCTACTTTCTTTCCCT